>NW_026652293.1:17980824-18024797 GCF_009828535.3 Hylobates moloch
ATATATAAAACAGGAAATATATATAAAACAGGAAATATATATAAAACAGGAAATATATATTATATATATTATATATATAAAATAGGAAATATATAAAGTAGGAAATGTCATCAGGTGAGGTTAAGTGGTCTGGGGAATTAGAGTTTTAAGCAAAGAGTAGAAAGGATTTATCTTGAATAGTAGAAGAATCCTTTGATAGTGAAATGCAGTAAGATAAGAATCACTGAGACCCATTTGCAGGTGAGGTCATAAAAATACAATGAGACCATTTGATGTGTCTGTAAGTTTAAATGCCTGTGTAGCGTGTGTGGAGAGTTTTGAAAACGTGGTTTTGCTGTTATTTTTGTTGCTAGCCAGGTATATCAGCTTCCTAGGGCTGCCCATAATAAATGACCATAAACTAGGTGACTTATAACCACAGCAATATATTTTCTCACAGTTGTGGAAGCTACGAAACTGAAATCAAGGTGTTGACAACAATATACTCTCTGTGAAGGCTCTGGGAGATGATCTTTCCTTACCTCTTCCTAATTTCATTTTTCTCTTAAATATGGTTTACCTTTTCCTACTTCCTTGCATGTTTAATACTTTTGGTTAATTGTTTGACATTGTGAATATAATGTTTTTGTGTGTATGTGGTTTTCTAACCTTAAATAAGAAAAAAAATAAACAATTCAGTGAAGTGGGAAATATATCAAACTGTGCAAATATGCAATATACAGTAGTGCTACAATTACCAATAAAGAATGACCAACTTAGCAATCATTCAAGAAAATTCCATTTAAAACGATCAACTTATTCCTCAACCAGGAAGTAAGACTTATGTACCTTACTAAGAAATTAGTAAGAGTTTAAGTGTTTTCAGTAGAATAATCTTAAAAAATTATGATCCAGGCAGTTAATGAAAAAGTTAAACAAAATGTCAAATACATAAACATGCCAGTATCCTCAAATGGTCAAGGCAAGTTAAGTGAAAAACGGCAGTTTCAGAATAGTACATAATATGTAATGAATTGATACAAACACTATACACACATACCACACAATTACATATTTCTACAAGTAAAAGTCATATCAATATATTCAAAATAGCCTGAACTCATATCAAACTAATAATGGTGATTATTTATGGGATTCAGGAAAGGATAGGACAAGTGTAGATTAAGTGTTATTGAAAGCTGGAACATTAGATTTAGTTGATGGGCGTATTTTGCCTTTTTTTCTATAGAATTTCAGCTATTTTTAAAATATGAAAATTCCCTTTAGATAATTAAAGTAGTCTAAATGGATAAACACTAAAGGGTTACTCTCTGTGGAAGGGAGAGTGATGGTGGGTGAGATATTGAGAATGGATAAGAATCATTGATGCTTTGGCCTATATACTTCAATATCATTTGCCTACAAGATAAACTACTTTTACATTTTTCAAATAATGCAAATATAATTGTGTTATGCAGAGACCAGCACATTTTAAAAATCATAAACATCAGAAAGTAACTATTCTAGGCTTTGAGGGTAATATTATCTCTATCATAACTACTTCTCTTTGTCATTCTGAGAAAACATATATTGTTGCCTTTTTTTTTTTTTTTTTTTTTTTTTTTGTTGAGACAGGGTCTTACTCTATCACCCAGGCTGTAGTGCAGTGGTGTGATCTTGGCTCACTGCAACATCCCCCTCCCAGGTTCAAGCTATTCTCCTGCCTCATCTCCCAAGTAGCTGGGATTACAGGTGCGCACCAACATGCCTGGCTAATTTTGTATCTTTAGTTGAGATGAGGTTTTGCCATGTTGGCCAGGCTGACCTCAAACCCCTGACCTCCAGTGATCCTCCCGCCTCAGTCTTCCAAAGTGCTAGGATTACAGGCATGAGCCACCGTACCCCCTAGAAAGCAGATATTGACAATATATAAATGAATCAGTTTGGCTGCTTTCCAGTAAAACTTTATTTGTCGGCTGGGCGCGGTGGCTCATGCCTGTAATCCCAACACATTGGGAGGCCGAGGCAGGCGGATCATGAGGTCAGGAGATCGAGACCATCCTGGCTAACACGGTGAAACCCCGTCTCTACTAAAAATATTAAAAAAAAAAAAAAATATCTGGGCGTGGTGTTGAGCGCCTGTAGTCCCAGCTACTTGGGAGGCTGAGGCAGGAGAATGGCATGAACCCAGGAGGCGGAGCTTGGGGTGAGCCCAGATCGCACCACTGTACTCCAGCCTGGGCGACAGAGCAAGACTCCATCTCAAACAAACAAAAAACCACTTTATTTGTCAAAATAGACGGTGGGCGAGATTTGACTTTTGGACTGTAATTGGTCTGCTAGTGCTATGAGTACTTCTATTACTGTGTAGAGAAAAAAAGAGCAATTTATATGTGACTGTGCTATTGTAATGACATATCAGATACATTTTGTGTAACATGTATAGTGACACATCATATTAATTTAACAATAAGATTAAAAGTCTATTTGAATGATTCAATTAAAAATATAGTCACCTTTTCCAATTCAAAAGCTATTAGTAATATTTGCATAAAATTCACTTGCTACTGATTTAATCAAAATGCCACTCACATTATACAAAATACCTATAAAAATATAAAATATGAAACTTAAGAATTAAGAGGAAAATTCACACATATTTGAAAAATAGTTTCTTGTAGAAAATAGAGTAAGTATAATTTTAAGACATATTTAGCAATGAGTTTCTAGAGAATTACACACCATCTTATTTTTTGCAAACAGTTCTAAGGTGAGCATAAAATTATCATTTGATATAGTTGAGTTAGCATGTCACAGAAAATACCCAAATCACTAACATATTGTAATATTTTGCTGAACTAAATTCATGTGTTTGAACTAGAACATGAACCAACATCTTAATAGCTAAAAGGTCTCTTGGATTACTTAATTTTAAAACACTGATTTATGATGCTATAAAAAAAACTAATGGAGCATTTCTTTATTCTATCTGGAAATATGTTTTCTAATTCTGTCTTCTAATTTACAAAAACAACTCAGGCTTATTATGTCTAGCAGCTTTACAAAAGAAGGAAACAATGAAACATATTGACAATTTTTTCAGAATGAGAAAATGATCAAAATGATTACTACAATTTAATGAACACCAATTATATGCTGTAAATTTTACATGTGGTATCTAATCTCATCTGCAGATAAACCTCTATGGCAACTAAAGTTACCACCACTTTACAGACATATGGAAAGGAAACTTAAGTTGTTACCGTGATTGCAGTGATGATAAATAGTGGAGATAAAATAATTTTAGCATGGTGCTATCTTCTAAGAAGTTATTTTTTCCACTGCACTTTGTGAGCTCTCCTCCAAGAAGAGGCCTGTATTATCCAGCTAATTTCTAGCTGAATTCAAAATCAATATGATCTGTTCTTAAAATCTTCATATCTATGGTAAACTGAGGAGCTGTCATCTTTTGGTAATTATTTTTGTAAAACAGCATTGTACATAAAAAAAAGCCTTTAGCTGTATGGCCTAAGGCAAATTTACTTAACCTCTATGAACCTCATTTGTCTTATATGTAAGAAGGTAAAAATAATAACACAAGAACAACAACAACAATAGTGACAACAACCACAACTCTCAGAGGAGTTTTGGAAATTAAATATGAAGGAATGGAAAAATATTTTAAGTTTAAACTCAGTATGTAAAGGGAAAATCACACATAACCAAAATTAGATTGAAATTTCTTAAATCATCCATCATACTGATTTTGTTCTTTCCTGCCACACAGTGATAAAGATAATATGATGAGTTCACTATGATAGTTAACCTGTAGACAATGACTTTTTTATTAAAAAACTCTATTTTCCCCCAAATATTCTGATATGTGCATATTGTTGGGAGATAATTCTCCATAATTTTCAAATTTCTGCACATTTTGAATACAATTCTGTTTTGGACCATCTTTTCAAGGACGTTAAATAAAAACAGCCTAGAAATACAGAAACAGTATATCCCTCCAAGGCAGGGTTCAGAATTATTTCTTGAACAGAATAATTAAGGTAATATTTCCTCTGGGGGCCTAGTTGGGCAACTTTCTAGCATCACACCCAGCTGTGACTGAAGATTCCTAACCTTAGGCATCCTCAGATGTAAGACAGACCTATTGAGTGTGCACATGGATCTGGGCCCGTCTTGCCATCATCCTTGTGGTATTGGGATAGGAGAGGCAAAAGGAACTGATGTGAATGCTACCATCTGATCCATGAGTGAGAGACTCCTTTGTTTCTGGCTCAGGAATCTTGTGTTTTCCATAATGCTGTAGCAGGATAACTTGTTAGCTTCACAAATTTTAACATGTATATGATCATAGTTAGATATCACATTGTAATCTAACATAATGATTTCTCAGCAAATTTGATCATGTATTTCTCTTCAATTTTGAAACAATTTTTTTTTAAATTTTCTGTTTCATATAAGCACCAGATAAGGGAGTTAAAAACATCTTGGAAAATATATGTGTGCACATGCACATATGCACACACACACACACACACACACACACACAAACATAAAATTCACACTCCAAGAGGCTATATTCTCTCAAGTGCTCAAGAGAAGTGCTCAAGAACTGGGGCTGCTGGCAGTCATGGCAGTCTTTCCCCAAGACCCATACCCAGTAGGTTGATCAGTAAGTAGAATTACCACATTTCAATTTTAAATTCTTGCTCTCTTGTTTTTTTTTTTTCCCCCGATGACTTTCTTCTCTTTGTCATTTTCTATCTCTCTTTAAGCAACTTTTCTGTAATTATATATGCAAATGATGAAAATACATTGCTTTTAGTTTTAAAAATTTATTATTTGTTTTATTATATTGTCCTTGAACTGGAAAGACAGGAAGTCATAATTCTGGGTATCACGAAGTCAGTATTTGTCACTGTCAAAAATTATACTTATTTCCAAAAGACTAGTAATGACATAGTTGCTGAATATCTTGATTTTAAACCACCAAATGGCCAAGCAAGTGCCTGTGTGACTCCCTAGATATGATGCTACCTGTAAATATTTGGGAGTTGCTACACCTAAAGTATTACTAAGTGCAGCTTTCCTGCACTTGAATTTGTAATAATGCAATAAATTCACAAAACAGATTCTCAGACATTTAGTGTCTATCAGAAATTATTTGGTCCCAAACCAAGAAAACCTGGGTCTGAAATACAGCTTTATCCTTTATTTACTGTATAACATTGAAAAGGTTAGTTAACCTTCAGTTTCTCATCTCTAAAATGGAAATAATTATGGTGTCTATTAGAAATTATTTGGTCCAAAACCAAGAAAACCTGGGTCTGAAATACAGCTTTATCATTTATTCACTGTATAACATTGAAAAGGTTAGTTAACCTTCAGTTTCTTATCTCTAAAATGGAAATAATTAACATTTATTTATAGTACAGTTTAGTATTAAATGAGGTAGCATGTATTAAATAAATAGAATGGTTGGCCTATATTGATCTCAACATTGCTAGGTACTACTATTGCAAATGAACCCAGAGGCTTAGCAAAGGTCACAGATTTGAAACTAAATCACAGCAATTTTTACTGCAAATGACCAGCTTGTGTCCCTATAAATTCTAAAATACATTCTGAACTTTGCTCATTGGGTGCTTGTCAGTCACTTTTGTTGTTATGACATCTATCTTATTGTATTAGTATTATTTAAAAATTATCAGGTGTTAAAAATGACAGTTATTTCATGGGTAACATTTTCATTAACGTATCATATATTTTTAAGTGTATACATTGTTAAATAAAATTCATCATCTTTCATCTTGTGTTGTTTTGAAGTTTTTAATCAGCTATTAATTTCAATGAGAGTTCCAACTATATTTTAGCACAATTATTAATAGTCACTTGTTTAAAGACTACAGAAACTCATTTGGATAATAGATACTACCAGTTATATATTAGGCTTAATTTTTAAGAATAGTCAAAAGAATAAGATAGCAATATCATAAAAGCCAATGAGAGACAAGTAGCATTAAAACTCATCTACGTAGCTAATTATAATAGAGGCACATAAAAAATACTGGAAGCCTGGAAGATCTAAACAGATAAGCATGAGTAAAGAAGGCAACCTAGGGTAGGACATGTTAAGGTGCCGTATTTAAATTCAAATTGCAGGAAAGCCATATTTTATCATGGCTTTGAGGCTGCCCTCTTGCTTTATTCATAAATTTCTCCATTAGCTTTATTGTCGAAAGATTTAAGAGCAAATTTTCAGAGTGTGTCCCATATCCCTCTAAAATCTGTAAACAATTATCCTTATGTTGGGGCTCTATTATTCACCACATTTCTTTTACCAACTTTGTGCCTACCATTTCTGAAAGCCATTTCCCTTTCCCATATGTCAAAGGTCTTAACTATCTCTTCACATCAGCAGAACAAGTTTTCTATGTCATTTTACACTACGTAGATTTACATGCATATCATAATAGAAAGGATGCATCAAAATGATTTAACACATTCGTATTATGTCAGGTTTTGTTCTTTTCCTCTTGTTCTTTTAACAAAATGAGATTATCCTTCTAAACTCTAAATCATTATCCTGTGTTGTCATAATTCTTCTTTCCTGGAATACAGTTATTAATGAAACTTTTTTAATATCCCAAAATAGCAGCCACTTTTATAATATAGATGTAATCCCAGGCCCTTGTAATGGGCATAATTGTTGAATCCCAAGTTAGGGAACCTTGGATGCAGCATCATTATACATTTAAGCCTATAAATAGAACTATTTTAGTTTCTTTTAGTTTTTCTTTCTCTTTCAGATTAATTTGATTTTTTGGATCAACTTTTGCATGGAGATAAATTTATTCTTTGTAGATCTTGCAGAGCTACATAATTTCCTTTTAATAAATGATAATAATAATAAGTAGCAATATATCAAAATCCATCTACAACAATATAATATAAAAAGTGAAAAATAAATTTGAAACATAGAAACTGAAAGAGACTAATATAAAGTGAATAATCAACTTTACTTGATTCATAAAGTTTTATTTTTCATTAAAATAAATCTTGAAGGTTTGGAATAGCCTTTCTTGCAACAGTTAATGGCTGCTCTTTTTCTATGTTTATATTTTTAAAATTAATTAGACTTGTCTGATAAATGCAAGTGGTACAGTTTAATTTGAATTTCAGATAAACAACAAATATTGCATGGGGCACAGTTATACTAAAAACTTTTTCTTTGTTTATTTTAAATTCAAATTTTATTGAAGTTCCTATTTTTAATTTACTAATCTGTAAACCCTAGTAATTATAATAAATGGAAAGTTACTGAAAGAAACAATGTTAATATAGTAAAGATATTCTTTGAAAAATCCATTAGCTTTACATACCAATTTATTATAAATGAGAATTGTAATGAATTTTAGAGATATGTAATTCAAGTCTGTTGGGTGTATTAGTTTCCTCTAAATTATTATTGTCCAGACTACTATTTCATAAAAAATCATCATTTATAGTTCTTGGCTGGGAGTTTAAGCATGCTGCTACTTTATTTCAAGAATATTTTTAAAGGCTTTTATACAAATATAAACATGGAATAAGTTTGCAACAATCAGATGAAGATACTGCAGTGGCAAGAGAATAGCCTCTCGCTAAATACTAGTTTCTTTTACAGTATTTCTAGAGTATGATGATAATCAGTGTATTTTTATTAATATTCTAATTTCCTAGTTTACTATCTCTAGTTGTTTTAACTCTTTTGCATCCAGCATACGTTCATTCTACTTGTCATTCTAATCACCCTCTTTTTGATACAATCTAATTTATTATTGCCTTCTATTCTCATCTGGTCATTTCAGAAATTTGTTAAATCGCCAGACTCCACATTCTGAAAATTGTACATGTCTAAAGCCTGCCTAAAATGGTGTCTCAGCTTTTTGAACAGATACATTGTATGATTATATTGCTTCATGTTATTTTTAGAGTTAGCTAAAAGCCTTCACTCTTCTAGGTATGTATTTCTTGCAAATCTCTGTTTGTCTTCACATTTTACTGGTTGGTTTAGTTTTTTTGTTTGCTTGTTTTTAATGCAGGAATTTATGATTATCTCTATAAGAATAGCTGATATTCTGCCAAAGTCATTCATTTTGTCAGCAGTCAAACTTGCTTCTTTTGCCTCTTAGCTTTCTCTCTCAAGTTTCTCAAATCACTGATTTTTTAAAAAATGCTGTAGAAAATTACTGTGGTAGGAAGAATAGTGACTCTCAGAGATATCCACATCCTAATCCCCAGAACCTGTGAATCTGTTACATCCATGGCAAAAGGGATTTTGTTGGTATGACTAAGAAAAGGAACTTAATGAGGGGACGATCCTGGATTATCCAGTATGGCCCAACCTAATTATATACCACTTTATTGGTATAAAAGGAGATGGGTCCTTAAAATTGAAGAATCATTCCTGGCTACAGTCAGAAGATGTGAGTACAAAAGAATAATCAAAGAAGTGAACTGTTGCTGGATTTGGATATGGACCAAGGGGGCCACAAGCCAAGGAATGGGGACAGCCTCTAGGAGCAGGAAAAGGCAAGGACAGATTCTTTCCTAGGACCTCCAGAACACACACCTTTATTTTAGCCTAGTTAGACCCATGGCACACATCTAACCTACAGAACTGTAAGATGATGAATTTCTGTTGTTTTAAGCCACTAAATTCGGAATAATTTGGAAGCTAATTCACCAATAGGATACTAATAAAATTGCCTTTCCTATTTGACTTATAATCACTAGTGCCGAGATCTCTTGGCACCAATTTTTAATTATATATTCATTGATCTAACTTATGTCAGCTTGAAAATGGAATAACTGGATATGAAAACAGATCAAGTGGCTTTATTTATTAAATTAGACATAAAGCTATTTGGTTAAATTATAGATAATATAGCATTTTCCCAATGGTTCTTGGATCTTGAAAAGAGCATTGTGCTTGAAGTCAAACTAACGAATTATTGGTAACAAAATAAAACAGCTTCAAAGGATTTCATAATAAAATTAGGGAGACTATAAGTAACAGAACATTATGAAATGGAAGCATGCTATCTGAAAGTTTTCATTTTAATTTAAAGCAATGATTGTAAAAACTTAAAAGACAAAAAGTGTATAAATTAGTCTTCAGGTCTTTTTGCCTATGAGTAGAAGTCATTAGTGTTATGGGATTCTTGTGCGATGTCCATTTGCATGTGTTTCTAGGAGATTATTGTTTTGTTTCCACTTTTTGTGTCCCATTGTATGAGAGGACAATTTGCTCACTGCTTAGATTGGGAAAAAGCTCATGGAAAGCACAAATTAAAATGCTTTAGTCTTAAATGGCACAGGACACCTAACATTTATACTTTATGTAAACTACATGCTATGCCTGTATATTGGAGTAAAGCTACAGATAATGGTCTATGAAAATAAATCTCAAAATGTTCATATATTGTCATATATTGTATAACAAGAGTTGTTTGCTGTGTCATTCAAAAATGTAAACTTAAAAGTAAATGAGCACCATGATTTATGTCAATTTCTGGTTAAGATCAGTTAAGGAGTGGTAACATGTTCCCAGTATCAAATACTATACAGGACACAATTTTTGATACAAGTGAAAAAAAACATGAGAATTCATAAAGATTCAGCAGCAAAGAAAGATGCTACTGGAATAAATATGCGCATACTGGGATAAATAAGTAAATGCTTACATGAAAAAATTAGTAGCTGAGAAACTTAATTCTTTCTTGAGTTTAACATCCTAAACAATATTACCAAGGAATTCTTTCCGTGAATTTTTTACAGTTTCTAGTTTCTATATAAAATTTTCTAATGGGCACATTAGTTTTCAGTTGCTCTTTTAGTAGATTGCCCCCAAATTTCTTGTCTTAAGACAACACAAATATATGAACTTGCAGTTAGAAATTTGAAATAGGTCTCACTGTGCTAAAATCAGACTCTACAAAACTGCATTTCCTCTGGTGGCTCTAAGGGAGAATTGGGTTTTTTGCCTTTTCTAGCTTCTGGAGGACAATGCAATGTTTGGTTATGGCCCCATCCTCCTTCATTTTCAGTGTATATCACTTCAGCATCTTATTCCATCTCCACATCTCATGGACTCTGACCTTCTTCCTTCCTCTTGTAAGGACCTGTGATATCTCAATCTCAAGTTTCTTAAACAATGATATAAGCAAATCTGTTTCACCATTTAAGGTAACATATTCATAGGCTCCGGGATTAGAGCATAAGCATTTTGTGGGAGCATTTATTTCCTATACATAATTACTCTTTTCAGTTTAATGTATCTTAATGAAATAATCGATTTTTCAAAGTTAGCCACTGAAATAATATATATATATATATAATTTTTTAAAAAGCTATTATTTGGTAAAGCTTTATTTGTATTATAGACTGAAAGCCACAACCAACTGAAAAGAATGCTGTATGTATGTCAGTTAGATACTTTTCAAAAAGAATCGGGAAGCAAATGCTAAGATTGGAGTTTGAGATCATATCAGGAGAAAGATATAATTGAAGAATGAGTTACTCTAGCTACCTGCCACTAGCAAGCCATTATCAATCTTCCAGGAAAGCACCCGGATAGACTCAGGTTTTAGGGGTAGCTTGTGTTCATCAGTGAACCCTCACACATACATGTTGGCTTGGTTGGCAGAAAAGCACTATGCAGTTGATGACTTGATGTTAGACATAAAGAAAATAAATGTAATTATTTTCTTAATCGGCCAGATGATAGGAGAGCAATCTTAGTTTAATTAACTGCTAGATCCTCTGGCACTCCAATTTGGAATTTGTTTGCTTTTCTCTGCTTATCCAAAAATTCTGCTCTCCCACCCAACCTAATACAGGGCCTTCTTGATTGCAACTCCAGATGATTATCATTCTAATTACAAATATCTATCAATACAGGTCTCAAATGCTGCCAATTATGAAGCACATTTTGCCAATACATAAATTTTATACGAGAGTAATTTTAGCCTAGTGTAATTATCATACTTGGCAACAGATTTGCATATATAAGAAAAGTGTCAGTACTTATTAACATTTTCTATAAACAATCAAGTAATCAATATATTTACACATCCTTATATGCAAAAGCAGAGCATATGATAAAAATACACTTACCTTTTGACTTAAAAATATTCAGTATTGCAGTATCAGTGCACTGCTGGATAAAATGAAAATAAAGTTAGTATTTAAAAAACAAGTTATAAAACAACTAAAGGAAAAGGAATATTCTAGGCAGAAGTTTCTTTTCTCTGTAGATAAAAGATAGACTTTCTTTGCTACTCTTTAGAAAATTATAACTAGGCCGGGTGTGGTGGCTCACGCCTGTAATCCCAGCACTTTGGGAGGCTGAGGCAGGCAGATTATGAGGTCAGGAGTTAGACCAGCCTGGCCAATATGGTGAAAACCCATCTCTACTAAAAATACAAAAAAAAAAAAAAAAAAATTAGCCGGGAGTGCTGGCGGGCACCTGTAATCCCAACTACTCCGGAGGCTGAGGCAGGAGAGTCGCTTGAACCCAGGAAGGCGGAGGCTGCAGTGATCCGAGATCGCACCACTGCACTCCAGCCTGGGCAACAAGAGCAAGACTTCATCTCAAAAAAAAAAAAAAGAAAAAATAATTAAAGTGACTGAAGATTTGGTAATAATATTTTTTATCTAAAAAACACAAAAACCATTCCTTTTTTCTAAGATTGTTTTAAAAAAATAATTTCTTTGCTGTCAAATATCAGCCTTTTAATAGTACTGAGAACATAGTAAAAATAATAGAAAAACAATGTGTTGAGGTTATCTTCCTTGCCCTGGTACCTTGAAGTAAAGAAAGTTAACTGCTGAGCGCAGCAGTGCTCAAAGAATTCATGCAGTGAGCAGCTGCCTTCTTTGGGAAAACATGTGTTTAAAAATACCTTCTGCTCCAGGTAATCTTGCTTTTGCAGTCTAAGAAGTTTCAGCTGCTCTCAAGGACAAAACTCAAGAAATCAGGATGTTTTGATAGAAACTGCTGTAAATAGTATAATGGCCAAAATGAGTGTTTTGGCTGTGTCAATATTAAGCTAATAGATCAATGACTTTGATTATACATTCAATTCTGCCAAATAATAATTTAGACTAGTTTCTATGTACATGATTAAAGTTTTAATGGACCAACCGTATTGACACATTTGCAGAGGTATATCAAAATGTTTAATTTTCCTAGTTCTGAATTTTGAATTAAAATCAAAGTCCCAAGTTTGGAAGTCATTACTTAAAAGTATGGGTTTAAAGATAACTCTTCTAAGTAGAATACAGAGAATATTCTAGCTATTTTTATAATCAGTTCTGCCTTTTGATGGCAATGGTTTTTGATAATAAACACAATGTTTGAGCCAATAAAATGTCACAAATAAATAAAATTCAGAGGCAAAATTAATTTTAATTATATAGTTAGATTTTTTCATCTTTGAGAAAGCAATGTATTTTTAGAGTAAAATTTAATAACATGTAAAATAGAATTTATCTTTATAAATGCTATTCCATATGTAAAAATATGATTCACTTTTTACAATCTGGCCATGGTTGTTTTTCTTTGCTTGAAAAGAGAAAAAAAACATATTTTGCTCATAATATATCAACTAGGTTAATATTTCCAAATATCTGTATAATTGGTCTATATTTTCACATTTAAGTCATGTCTTTCAATTAGGATTTATATTTTTGTTAATCCTCTTTAAAAGATTCTTCATAGTTCATATAGTGCTTGATTTTAACAACTTTAAGTTGTAACTATAATGCCACAATTAACCAATTTAATAAGGGTGAAATAAAAAATAGTTAATTTACTAGAAATAATCAGTATGAATAATTGAGCACAGCATTCAATTTTTTTTTTTTTGCTGATTTTTGGCATTGTATAATCAGATCCTAAGATTTGCATCATTATTGATGCTTCTAAATTTTGAAAACATAATTTCAGAATGCAAAGCAATCTCAATTTTTGCTTCTCTCCATTTTTGTTCAATTATGAATTGAGTTTCAAGAGATTGATACATTCCACTGGAAATACATATGTCAGTATATGTTAATCTTCTGTCCAGTTAATCTAATAAGTAGGGGACATAACAAATTACAAATCAATTCCATCAAACTTATTGTAGTAGTCAATTAACACATTTCAATTTTATAATTAAATAATGAATATTTGAACACCTACTGTTCCATGCTGTCAAAATAAACACATTTAATCCATATTACACTTCAAATTACTCTATTTGGACTCTAGTAGCTCATTCATCTATCCCAAAACACATTTTCTTAATGCTCGCTACACAAACAGATGTGTGTTAAAGGTATAAAGGTATATACATCAAGATCATTCCTCCAAGAAGTTTGAAATGATTTATAGAGTTTGAGACACAAACATGTCACCATAATCCAAGGTGATTATTACTGTGAATAATAATTAAACTGATTGTCATAATAGTCCAAAAAGGCAGAATATATTATATTTAACATCAACAAGACATCATAGAAGAGGTGGTGACTCAAACAGATTTTGAAATATGGTGTATGTTTTTTTAAAGTACAATGAAGCAATTTTAGAGAAGCAAAAATGTTAAAGGCATTGTGTATGAAAAATACAATGCCTTTTTTGTGAATGACTATTTCTTTTTTTTTATTTTATTATTATACTTTAGGTTTTAGGGTACATGTGCACAATGTGCAGGTTTGTTACATATGTATCCATGTGCCGTGTTGGTTTGCTGCACCCATTAACTCGTCATTTAGCATTAGGTATATCTCCCAGTGCTGTCCCTCCCCCCTCCCCTCAACCCACAACAGTCCCCGGAGTGTGATGTTCCCCTTCCTGTGTCCATGAGTTCTCACTGTTCAATTCCCACCTATGAGTGAGAACATGCGGTGTTTGGTTTTTTGTCCTTGCAATAGTTTACTGAGAATGATGTTTTCCAGTTTCATCCATGTCCCTACAAAGGACATGAACTCATCATTTTTTATGGCTGCATAGTATTCCATGGTGTATATGTGCCACATTTTCTTAATCCAGTCTATCGTTGTTGGACATTTGGGTTGGTTCCAAGTCTTTGCTATTGAGAATAGTGCCACAATAAACATACGTGTGCATGTGTCTTTATAGCAGCATGATTTATAGTCCTTTGGGTATATACCCAGTAATGGGATGGCTGGGTCAGATGGTATTTCTAGTTCTAGATCCCTGAGGAATCACCACACTGACTTCCACAATGGTTGAACTAGTTTACAGTCCCACCAACAGTGTAAAAGTGTTCCTATTTCTCCACATCCTCTCCAGCACCTGTTGTTTCCTGACTTTTTAATGATTGCCATTGTAACTGGTGTGAGATGGCATCTCATTGTGGTTTTGATTTGCATTTCTCTGATGGCCAGTGATGATGAGCATTTTTGCATGTTTTTTGGCTGCATAAATGTCTTCTTTTGAGAAGTGTCTGTTCATGTCCTTCGCCCACTTTTTGATGGGGTTGTTTGTTTTTTTCTTGTAAATTTGTTTGAGTTCATTGTAGATTCTGGATATTAGCCCTTGTCAGATGAGTAGGTTGCAAAAATTTTCTCCCATTCTGTAGGTTGCCTGTTCACTCTGATGGTAGTTTCTTTTGCTGTGCAGAAGCTCTTTAGTTTAATGAGATCCCATTTGTGAATTTTGGCTTTTGTTGCCATTGCTTTTGGTGTTTTAGACATGAAGTCCTTGCCCACGCCTATGTCCTGAATGCTATTGCCTAGGCTTTCTTCTAGGGTTTTTATGGTTTTAGGTCTAACATGTAAGTCTTTAATCCATCTTGAATTAATTTTTGTATAAGGTGTAAGGAAGGGATCCAGTTTCAGCTTTCTACATATGGCTAGCCAGTTTTCCCAGCACCATTTATTAAGTAGGGAATCCTTTCCCCATTTCTTGTTTTTGTCAGGTTTGTCAAAGATCAGATAGTTGTAGATATGTGGCATTATTTCTGAGGGCTCTGTTCTGTTCCATTGGTCTATATCTCTGTTTTGGTACCTGTACCATGCTGTTTTGGTTACTGTAGCCTTGTAGTATAGTATGAAGTCAGGTAGTGTGATGCCTCCAGCTTTGTTCTTTTGGCTTAGGATTGACTTGGCAATGCAGGCTCTTTTTTGGTTCCATATGAACTTTAAAGTAGTTTTTTCCAATTCTGTGAAGAAAGTCATTGGTAGCTTGATGGGGATGGCATTGAATCTATAAATTACCTTGGGCAGTATGGCCATTTAAGAGGATACAAACAAATTGAAGAACATTCCATGCTCATGGATTGGAAGAATCAATGTCGTGAATGACTATTTCAATAGAAAGGAAAGTGAGATTGATTTATAAAGCTGGAAATAGACTGAGACTTGGAAAATACATTAATACTTCACAATTTTAAACTAGTTATTTTAAGAAAAATGTTTTTTTTTGACTGGGAAACCAGTTAGAATTAATAATTTAGGATATTAAAGCAGAAAGATAATTAACTTATTTTTGGAGCATATAGGTACTAATATAAAAGAGGTATAAACTGAATAAGGCTGGGCATGGTGGCTCACACCTGTAATCCCAGCACTTTGGGAGGCTGAGGTGGGTGGATCACCTGAGGTCAGGAGTTTGAGACCAGCCTGGCCAACATGGTAAAACCCCTTCTCTACTAAAAATACAAAAATTAGCCAAGTGCAGTGGCATGCATCTGTAATCCCAGCTACTCATGAAGCTAAAGCAGGATAATCACTTGAATCTCGGGTGGTGGAGGTTGCAGTAAGCCAAGATCACAACACTGTGGTCCAGTCTGGGCGACAGAGCAATACTCCATCTCCAAAAAAAAAAAAAAAAAAATAGTGAGGTTGGGAGAAGGAAAGCACAATGATAAAATCAAGATATCTATGCTAGTGTAGTGTTATAAAAGCTAAGGAAGACACTGGGTGTAGCAAGGAAGAGACCAACTCCATTCTTTGGAAATAACTGTTGAAGATAATGGAGTTCCTTTGGGAAAGTTAGACTTTAATTCTGGTATGTATGTCAATAGGAATATCACTGAAAAAATGTAAACATATACGTATGTCATTCACCATGAAGCAAATACAAAAATATAATGGGAAGAGGTTTGTGAAACACTGAGGGCAAAAAATAATAGTAGAAAAATAAGATGCATTGGGTGACTTTTTGTGCTGATGTTGTTACCGTATCATTAAGGTACAGGTAGCAAGGCATAGTATAAACTCAAAGAAGGTAGACACGTGATAAGATTAAGATTAGGCTGGCATTTTGTTTTTGCAAGAGCTTTAATCTCAATTTTTCAACTAGAATCCCTTCTTTTTGATAGACAGTGTTCAATAGTTTCAATTATGCCATATTGTTTTTTTCTAGCATGACTATATACAGGATTTAATATATCCTCTAACCTGGTGCCATAAGCCAGCCCACACATATTTCGGCTCCTCCCACTATTCAAATTTAAATGGAATTGTTAAAGCTCTTCTGTGTTTTGGTGCCCGTGCATAGATTCTGAAAATAAATGGAAGCCTTTATTTATTGCTCAAGCCCCTAATCCAATGGTTACCAGAGACGTAAAACAACACAAACTATGAGGTCAGCTATACCTGTGTTCGAAATCAGCCAATCACTTTGATTCACAGCTTCAGTGTCATTATTGGCAAAAGGAAGATAACAATATCATCCTTCATGGTTTTTACTGTAATTACGGTCAATGCATTAAAGTGATACATAATCACAATTCATAAATAGCAGTTATTAAAAACCTAGTGCAACTATATGAAATCTTAATGATATTGTATGTTTTTATCACTTCAGAAATACCCTGTTATAAGTAATAGAAACTATGAAACTCTTCTATTTAGTAACATAAATCACCAAGAATATGTTAGAGATGACTTCTTTAAAAAGTATACTATGAAGCTTCTAAAATGTAAGTAATCATATTTTAAATAATTATAATTAAAGTAAATGTTAATTTTCCCAGGTGTTTTAAAGTATTGAGAGTCAATTTGTACCAATAACACATAATATCTTCTATTTTGTGTAGCAGGAATATTTTAATGCTGCCCACCTTGACTTTAAATGTCACAATAAACAAATATCTCTAAAAAGCATGTCTTCCTTTACCCTTAATTAAACATGATTTAACGCACATTAATTTAACTCAGCCCTTTAAAAAGCAAGTTTCAGCTCATCCATTTATCTACACATTTTCTACTTGAGTTACTCTTTATGTTTCTAAATTTTAATGATATAAAACTGACTTAACTGTATGATTCAGTTATAAAAATTTAATGTTGGAAGCTTAACCCTTCAGTGGTAAAAATCGGTAGTTCAACTTGATGTTAATTTTTCATTATTAGTATTTTCCTCAAATTAGTTTAATCTTTTCGCATTATGATAATAAAAATATTAAGTTCTTAACACTAGGAGCCATTTAAAGTTTAACCTCTAAATCTTATAGAAGTGAAACAAGTCTCTTGTACCTGCGTAGCAGCATTCTAATATATGAGGATGATATGAACCTCCTTCATTCCTTTGAAAATTCTGGGGACCAAGTAGAATTTATGGTGAAAGAAAAAAGTTAAGGAAAAAGTTGCTGCTTCCCTTGATGAATAGCTTGGCTTAAGGAGACCAGAGTTAGCAGGTGTACTTACTGATCTGGAAATCAAACCATTTAAGCAGTGCTAAAAACCAGTGCACTAGAACTGCTTTAGTTATACTATTTATATATTATTTAATGGGATATTGGAAATGAGCCTTTCAGGAAAATAGCATGTAGTGTTATTGAAACATAAAGCCTATTTGTATGTCTATTGTGTGAGGTGTTTAAAATGTGCCCTTTAATGTGATAATGTGTTTTATTAAAACACAACAGAAAAGAAAATGTTTGAACTAAAAGTTCAGGGGAAGATATACTTAGAATATGCTTCCTGATTTCAGTAAGTGCCAATAATCTAAACCCATTTGTAGATACTCATTAAAATTTAAGGTCAGAATTACGATCCTTTATTTCAGAGAGACGTTACTTGATTATTTGAATGATACTCGGTTATTTGATTTTCATTTTCTTATTTTGGACATATTTTATACTCTTATAGTTTAATGCATAGAAATACTGTCTAGTTGCTGTGGCCTTTTGTACCTGCATATTATCTATGTTCTAACATTAGTTTTACTATCATTATCTAGCAAGATAATTCTATTGATAGCTTCTTTCCTGTGCCACCTAAGTTATTTAAAGTGGGCCCATGGGCAGGGTGGACATAGTAACAAATATGAGGACTATGTATTGTTCTAACAAAATGGAATTCTTCTCAACAAGGTATCTAGCTTTTGACACTCATCAATGCCCAACCTGCTCGCAGAAAAGAAAGATGCTGAGCCCTTGATAATGCATAGGAAACTGCCTGCCACCTAAGAGCTGGTCAATTACATTACATTTCTTGCACTTTGAGAGGTGTAGCTATTCATTTTACCAGATTTAATACACATTCTAGAGAGACAGATGATTTTCTTAATTGTGCTGTCTCTATATGCAGTCTGAGGGCTTATAGAATGCCTGATTCATGAACAGGGTATCAAAAGCAATGTTGATTCAGACTACGAGGCATATACTATGCAAAGAATTGGAACAATCAGCTTAGGATCATGAATCTCACTGGCTTTACATTATGCTTTATCACTGAGAAACAACCAGACTGATAGAAGTGTTGAAGGCATATGTAAGTTTTTGGGGAAACACCTTGTGGAGTTATAGTAGGAAAGACAACATACATTGAACCATTTGCCAATATATGGTGGCATGTTCCAATAAGTAGATTAAATGAGTCATGGAGATGAGGGATTCAAACAGTAAACCACATCTGGCCATCGTACCCACAGAATCACTTGTGCAATTATTGTTTCTCTTTCTTGTAGCTTTAAGTTTTGCCAGGGATGGTATCCTAGTTCCCAGAGGGAAAACATTTTGTTCCAGGGGATACTAATGATAATGTTGAACTAGAAGCTTCACCTAACGCATGTCTATCTGCCCCTGCCAGTTGAAGTGTTGGCCAAAGATGAAGAAAGTCTAAGAATGGGTGGTGATGTGATGAACGGAGTTGCAGCACAGGAGGCTATGACTTTTATTTCATTTCACTTTTAAAATTAATGTACTTTCTTAAAGATTCTAGAAGATTGAGATTGGTGTCCACTTAGATTCTGCCTGATATAGCTCATATTTTACAATTAGTAAAGAAATGTTTTACATAAGTGGCGTCCCATTTGTTGGTATGGAATTCAGATACACTAGTGGGGCACAATCACATTTGAAAATGACAAATAAAACAGACTGTATGGGACACATCTTCTGTGTTGCATAATATTTGCTAAAACTTACCTGTCTTCTGGGCCCTTGTTCACTTGCTCAATCCCAGTGCCCATAGGAACCAATTCTATATAACTGTTTCACTTCCCAGGGACTTCCCAGGGCTGTCTCACATGGCTCAGTGACAGTCATTGCTCTTCACAAAGTGGCAGCCAGCTCAGAAACATATCACCATACATTTGCTTCTCATTCCTCCCAGCTGCATATCACTGTGCCATCACTCTCAGAACCCAAAGATTACACCCAATTAAATATTGCCACTTAAGGTTTTCTCAGTTTCTGTTTTCTAGAATATTGGCCTAAGACACAGGAAAATGTGCATAAATTTTCATAATATATAAAAGCATTTGAATATCATAACAATTTCTATATCAGTTCAAATAATAGTGTGTGTCTTAATACATATTAATTACCTTTTTAAAATTTTATAAATTAGCCATATGCTTATTTTGGGGGATCTGTACTTGAAATAAAGTCAATTAAGATAAAGAGATATAGATCAGTAAGGTCACCTTTCACAAATTAATTATCACAGAAGTGGGTGATAAAGCCAAAATGAAGACAAAATGGTTTACATTTGTAATTGAACACTTTCTTTATAGCAGATAAAACAAATACAATATTTTGTAACTAGCATTCATATTCTCATCTAATATTAGAAGAGTCATTGGAATTATCGTATTTATCTTTCAATACTAAAAAAGGTCTTTTACTTCTTTTTTTGAGACGGAGTCTCGCTCTGTCGCCCAGGCTAGAGTGAGCTAAATTTTATGAAAAACATATAGAATAAGTATATGTTTAACTGAAATTAAATAGCATTACACTGCAAATATTCAGCAATAGCTTACCTATCCCCAAATAAGCATTTTTATATTGAAGGCAGCTTTTTGATTCACCTGGAATCCAATCTATGCTGAATCAAACATATTATGACTTATCCCAGAAAAAAGTGTATTTCTTTAAAATACTTATAATAAACTGCCCTGGTTGATTAAATTGTATTACTTTTGTCCCATTTATTTAGAAACTCTGTTGTGCACACGCATAGACACACACACAGTATGCACACATGCAAATGGATTCCAACAGCCTTTAATAGTTGTGGTCTTCAGCTAAGTAGCTATTCTGGTGATGACAGACACACAGCTCTTAGAGAGCCATTGTCAATCATTGAGAAAAGTGCCCTTTTATATAAATACTTTTGCCACATTATACCACTATAGTCTTGTGTTAGGTAAAATGAATAAGGGTGTAACTCTCTGTTCTTGACCTTCATAGATGCTTTGAACTTTTAGAGAGAAAAGTGCTCTAAAATATGTTTATCGTTATCACCATTATTATTATTCAGAAACGACATGACTGACAGGACTATTTCCCAAGTTATTTTTTCTTTCAATCACAGGTTTTTATTCTTGACCCAGAGGCAACAATGTTATGCAAAATGAGATAGTTGAAAGGGGAAGAGTACGTCTTTCTGAATAAAATTACTGTCCCACTGTACTGTTTCAGAATGATACAGACCTCTTCATCTGGGGGCGTATCTCTAAGGGGATTATGAGTTATTGCATTTATTTATGGAAGGCAATAAATTGTAGGAATGCTTTCCTGAATTCATTGAATTTGTTATGTGACTTTTTGGACAGGTGTGACATGGGTATATTATTCAGATTCAGGAGAATGGCCTCTCACTACAGCAAAATATTTGGTTAAAAAAATAAACTTTCAAACAATATTATTGAATTCAGTAATAGTGTAAACTATATTTTATTTACTAATAAAATATTAAATAATAGAACTCTAGTGTCTAAAGATTATGTCTCACAGCCTATTATCTTCCTGTTAAGTCACTTAGCATTTGATTTCACTTTTACATTGACTGTGAGCTTACTGCTTCACAGTGAAAAGCACCATTTTAAAATCTGTTGTTGACAGGGATTTGCCTCTGTAAAGAAAATAGAAATACTTGGGAATCACTACTAAAGACAACATGAAATTCTATTAATTCACCCAACTAGAGGAAGCATCATCATAATCTGAAACGTCGATTATTTTTAAAGAAAGACTTTCAGTCATTCCCAGGGCATCCAGCAATTAAAGTTAATATACAAACACTGCCAAGTCGAAATCTTGCCAAACCGTATTTATTGCAGGAATAAGGCTCATTTTTAATTATAATTGGTATGCAAATTGTTGCTTCTAATTTCGTTGAAATGAGATTGTTTCCCTAAAAAGAACATTTTCTTCCTCATACCTTGTTTACATTATTAATTTATTTGCCAAATCTTTTAAAATAAATAGTGTGAAGATAATAAACCCTAGGCCAGTGTTTGTCTGACTCAGCATATAATGAATTTAAAGTTATTCACAATAAAAAACTTAATAACTTTATTAGTGGATTTTGAGTTCATTTCTAGGTGCTATTATTGATTAAATGTGTATACTTGGTTTAATTATAATTTGTACACATTTGGAAGGATTATTAACTAGGAAGAAAATCCAAATGAATGCTATAAAAAATTTTGTTGTGTCAAACCATGAAATTCAGTGATGTGATCCTTGTTTGAAAGAATTTTCCCTTTTAATGGAAATGTATGTAACCTCAGGAAAAAGAATGAGAAAATTTGCTATATTATAAAGTTTCTACAAGGTTAAAGGCTATTATCATTTGCATATTTTATAATATATAATATGTATTTATGTGTATTTAAGCAGTTATTATTTGTACTGTCATTAGAAAATATATAAGAACATTTATATCAATAAGATCTTTTTAAATTAAAGCCTAATACTGCAGGCTGTATTTTTTATTAGTTTGTTTTCTTTGTTAGTTTTAAGACAATATGTATTTATTTTTGGATCTAAAGAAGAAATACTCTTTACTCTTTTAGCCTCAGAGTATTTTTCCTAAACATTTGCCTAAATTCTTATTACACCTATCATTATATAACCAGTTTGTTCACTTAACATAATGTAAATATTATGGCATAGAATTGAAGGCCTAAGAGTGATGAATTATATGTAAAGAAATTATGACACAATCAAATTTTTGAGTTTTGGATTGCTACTCCAAGTGGTAGTATAAAGATTTTCTATGGATACATCTTTAAATATACAAAATTATTTTCTTATGGGATTTATTCCAGAATCAAAATTAAATTAATTTGGGATTTATTTTTTGTATATTTTTCTCTAGAAATACTACGAATTTGGACATAGACCTGTAGAGGACACTACTTTTAATGCACAATCTTTATTAAATTTTTGAAAAATGTATGTTATACAGATGTATCTATTACCGTCAAAGGAATTGAGATTTAACCAATATATACAACATTGCAATATCAATCTTTATAAAATGAATATCTCCTTATTCCCAGAATGTTCCCTAAAGCTTTGCAAATATTTCTCCCACTCCCCATATCCATTCTTGAATTTCGTATTTTATATAACTCAGGGTACTTTTTATAACTCAGGATTCTATATCTGGTAAAATAGATTAGATATAGAATCCTGAGTTAAGTTTTTATTTCTTTTTTGTGCTTTAAATTATCCTAAAGAAGAGTCCAATATGTATGTATTTGGTGTAGCTAAAAATATAGTTTTACTCAACATAATATCTATACGATTATTTTATGTTGCTGTGTGTCTCATATTTTTCATTTTTTTATAAGGATAGTATTCCATTTTATAAATGTAAACATTATTTCACCATTTAGAATTAGCAAACATTTCACCATTTGTTCACATTATTTCACCATTATTTTACCTATTTAGTCTCCTGTTGGCAGACATTTGGGTTAATTACAGATTGGGCTATTATAAATGAAACTGCTATTAACATTTGTATATAATATTTTTGGAGATATAAGTTTTAATTTATCTTGGGGAAATACCTAAGATTAGAATCTCTAGGTCAAATATTTAAATTTTAAGAAACTTATAAATTGTTTCCTTTAGTTGGCCATTTTATACTCCCATAAGATTTGTATGAGAGTTCCAATTGTTCTACACAGTTGCAAACATTTACTATTGCCTTTTTTTTTTTTTTTTTTTTCTGAGACAGAATCTCACTCTGTCGCCCAGGCTGGAGTGCAGTGGCACCATCTCGGCTCACTGCAAGCTCTGCATCCCGGGTTGACGCCATTCTCCTGCCTCAGCCTCCCTAGTAGCTGGGACTACAGGCGCCAGCCACCAAGCCTGGCTAATTTTTTTGTATTTTTAGTAGAGATGGGGTTTCACCGTGTTAGCCAGGATGGTCTCGATCTCCTGACCTCGTGATCTGCCCACCTCAGCCTCCCAAAGTGCTGGGATTACAGGCTTGAGCCACCGCACCCTGCCTAGTACTGTCTTTTTAAAAACTTTTTGCATTACAGTGGGTGTGTAGTTATAGCTAACAGTGGTTTTAATTTCTATTTTTCTATTGCCTAATTATGTTGAACATCTTTTAATGTGTATACATTAGCTATTTATATAACTTGTGAAGGGTCTCTTGAGATCTCAAACATAATTTTTATTAGAGTCTGATCTTCTAATATTTCGGTGTTTGTTATATAATCTGTATGTAATATTTTGGGTCATATGCATATATGTATGTATGTGTGTGTATAAATTTCTCCCAGCCTGAGTGCTGTCTTTTGTCTTTTATTTTTTTAGTGCTAACATTTGAAAAGCAAAATGTTTTAAGAAGTAACAATTTTTATAATTAATTTTTTGTTGGTAACAACTTTTGCTTCCATCTAATATACTCTTGCCTATCCCAAGTTCATGAAAATATTCCATGATTTTCTTCTAAAATTTTATATTTTTGTCTTTTACATTTTAGTTCATATCTACTTTGAATGAAACTTTATGTAAACTTTGAGGATGAAGTTTCAGTTTATTTTGTTTTTCTCATGTGGCTACCCAGGAATTTAAAGGATAAAACGATAATCATTTGATATAAACAAATGATACTGGTAGCATTTATTAAAATGATTATCCTTTTTTCCTTTAAATTACCTTGACAGGGCCGGGCGTGTTGGCTCATGCCTGTAATCCCAGCACTTTGGGAGGCCTAGGCAGGTGGATCACCTGAGGTCAGGAGTTCGAGAGCAGCCTGACCAACATGGTGAAACTCGTCTCTAATAAAAAATACAAAAATTAGCCGGGCATGTGGGGGGTGCCTGTAATCCCAGCGACTCTGGAGGCTGAGGCAGGAGAATCGCTTGAAGCTGGGTGGTAGAGGTTGCAGTGAGCTGAGATTTTGCCATTGCACTTCAGCCTGGGTGACAGAGCAAGACTCCATCTCAAAAAAAAAAAAAAAAAAAAAAAAAGACCTTCACGGGTGGGCATGGTGCCTCATGCCGGTAATCCCAGCACTTTCGGAGGCCGAGGCGGGCGGATCACTTGAGGTCAGGCCAACATGGTGAAACCCCATCTCTACTAAAAGTACAAAAACTAGCCGGGTGTGGTGGCAGGCCCCTGTAGTCCCAGCTACTGGGGAGGCTGAGGCAGGAGAATCGCTTGACCCTGGGAGGTGGAGGTTGTAGTGAAGTAAAGATTGCACTACTGCACTCCAGCTTGGGCAGCAAAGGGAGCCTCTGTCTCAAAAAAAAAAAAAAAAAAAAAAAAAAAAGTTCCATTGGCATTTGTATGAAAATCAATTGACCTTAAATATCTATGTCTATTTTGCTGCTCTTTATTCTATTCCACTGATTTATACAAGTATGTATATACGTATATCCTTTTTCAATGACACATTGTCACTTTTAGCTGCATTATTATACCTCTTAAAATTAGTGTTATAAGATTTCTAATTTGTTACCCTATCTTAATTTTTTTCAAGTGACAATTTGTTTGTGTTTAATTTCTCACAGTAACATTTATCAGTTTCCATGTAGATAATTTTCACTTATTTTGTTAAATTTGTTCCCAAATATTTTATATACTGATGTTCTTTAATTGAAATATTTACTTTAAAATTATAGTAATTGTGGATTACAACTATTTTCAAATATAGTTGATCATTTTATATTGATTGTTTATCCTGTGAATTTACTAAGTTTTGTTTTTCAAACATTTTTTGGTAAACTTATTAGAATAATTAAGACAGACAATAATATTGTCTGTTAATAAAAATTTTTCCTTTCCAGTCTTTAGGACTCTCATTATTTCTTCTTGTCATATCCTCAGTGAATTAGATACATTATGTTCCCCATTTTTCGGTGGTGGTATTTTTGCTTTGTCAATCATGTGACTTTTAATAATATCAAGATAAGGTTAAAAAAGACCCTAGTCCATTATAATTACCCACAAATTTAATTTTTTTGGTTTTCTTTATCCTGTCTTGCACATCTAAGTTTCTGACCTGGTATAATTTTCTTTCTTCATCAAGATGTTTCTGCATTAGTTCTTGAAAACAGGTTTGCAAGCAAAATATTCTCTTAGTTTTCTTTTATCTGAAAATGGCCTTACTTCACTTTCACTTTTGAAGAATATATTTACTCGATATAGAATCCTTAGTTAACAGGTTCTATTTCTTTTTTATTGCTTTAAATATGCTATTTTTTGTCTTATGGCTTCTATTATTTCTAATAATATGTAGGAAATCATCTGTCTCATAACTTTTTAAGAATACGATCTTTCTACATGCTATCATCTTTAAAAATTTATTTTTTATTTTTCAGAAGCTTGACTATCACATGCAGTCTTTTTAAAATTCCCTTTGAGATTTGTTTGCCTTCTTGGAACTTGGAATTTACTTCAACAGATGTAATAAAATTTTGATTATTATTTCTTCAGTGTACTTCCCTAACCCTTATTCCTATACTCTCTCACTCTCTCACTCTCTCTTTCTCTCTCTTCATTCATTTAGGAAATTCAATTACACACACACACCACACAGACATAACTTCTTGATTGCCCAAGCTGTCTTCATTTTTACATTTTTATTAATAATTCTGAATTATGATTATAACTATTATTAAGTATGATAAATAATTTACCTTTCTAAGAGCAGTGTTAGGTTAACAGCAAAATTAAGCAGAAAGTACAGAACATTTCCATACACCCCCATCCCCATACACACACAATCTCCCCCACTATTGACATTCTTCATCACAGTGCTACATTTGTTACAATTGATGAAGCTATGTTACACCATTATCACCCAAAGTTCATAATTTACATTAGTATTTACTCTTAGTGATATGCTTTCTATAGATGTTGACAAATGTGTAATGACATGTATTCACCAATGAAATATCATACAGGATAATTCTTTTGCCTTAAAAATTATCGTACTCTACTTATTCCTATCTCTCCTCCACCCAGTTGGCAACCACTGATATTTTTACTGTTTTCATACTTTTGCCTTTTCCAGAATGTTATATCTGGCATCACACAATATGTAGCTTTTTATATTGGCTTCATTCACTTAGTAATATGCATTTATCTTTCTACAGTGTATTTTCATAGCTTAATAGCTCATTTCTTTTGAGCACCAAATACTTACTTTATTATCTTGATGTACTACCATTTATTTATCCATTCAGCTATTTAAGAACATTGTATTGCTTCCAGGTTTACATATAAAGCTGCTATAAACAGCCATGTGCAGGTTTTTGTGTAGACATAAGTTGTCATTCATCTGAAAAAGTATTAAGGAATATTATCACTGGATTGTATGATAAAAATAAGTTTGGTTTTATAAGAAACTTAAACTGTCTTCAAAAGTGGCTATACTATTTATCTTCTCATGAGCAGTGAATGAGAGTTCCTGTTGCTCCACTTCCTTGTCAGCTTTTGATGTTATCAGTGTTCTGGATTTTGGCCACTTAATAAGTACGTAGTGGTATCATATTGTTGTTTTAATTTGCAGTTGCTTAGTGACATATGATATTGAGTACCTTTTCGTATGCTACTTAGCATCTATATATTTTCTTTGGAGATGTGTCTGTTCAGTTTATTTGCCTATTTTTTGAGTTGTTTTCTTATTGTTGAGTTTGAGTTATTTATATATTTTGGATAAACCTCCTTTACCAGATATGTCTTTTGCAAATAATTTTTCCCAGTCTTTGGTTAGTCTTCTCACTCTTTTGACAATGTCTTTTACAGAGCAGAAGTTTTTAATTTTATTGAAGTCCAGCTTATCAGTAGTTTATTTTATAGATTTTGCCTCTTGTGTTGTAGCTAAAAAGTCATTGCCATAACCAAGGTCATCTAAATTTTCTCCTGGCAAGGAATTTTATAGTTTTTCCTTTTGCCTTTAGGTCTATGGTATACATTGAGTTAATTTTTCTGAAGGGTGTAAATTCTGTGCCTAGACTATTATTTTTTGTCATGTAGATGTCCAATTGTTCTAGTACTGTTTGCTCAAAAATTATATTTGCTTCATTGCATTGCATTTGCCCCTTTATCAAAGATAAGATGACCATATTCATGGGTCATCTTATTGTCCAGGGAGCCCTAAACAAAAGGCTCTGGAAGTTTTATAGGCCCTGGGGAGACAGCAAGGGGAGGAGGGCTAGGAGTGCAAAAGTACTAGGTACTGAGTCAGAGTAGATAAAATGTCCTTAAAGATGTCCTTACTACCCTCAAAGGAGGCCTCAGCACAGGTGACTGAGTAATACCTCTGTCCAAGGCCTCAGATAAAGAGGCCTAGGAAAGAAGGTACAGGGACTCAGATATAGATATGCAAAATGTATGATGGGCTAGAGGGGCATGAGGCCTGAGCTTTTGGCTGCACTGCTTCCCTTTAGAGACTGCAGTGCATTGACTGTGTACCAAGTCTGGTGTTGCGAGGGTAGCTTTCCCTCATGAAACCTGCCAAATAAAGCCTGTGTAATTGCCCATGTTTGGGCCTGAAAGATCACACACAGTTTTTGGCCAAAAGCAATACTCCTCAATGACTTTTCTTGCTCCTAAAACTAATTCCCTGAGAATTTAGGATATCACTTTACTCTAGCATGTGTATACCCTCAATATCCCTAAGTGCTGTACAATCTTGATTAACTTACTCTTCTAAACCCTGTAGTAGCAACTTTCTGCGAGGGCTTATGGGGCTTATGGTGCTTTACGTTGTATATTTGCAACCCAGATCTCAACAGGGACGATGGGGAATAATTACACATATTTATTGAAGCCTACCTTTCATCTCCCTTTCCAATGGTAAATAACCTACTTTACATGTTGTAGCTGCTTCAGCAGCTCTGAACTCCAATATCTGGCTCCTTAGCTCAGTGGGAATGGCATGACCTTGGAGTCTATCTCCCATGCTCCCTGTGCAGATATTTGAAAATTGTTTCAAGGCAGAGTGCAAGAATGAATATAAGACTCACTTTGTGGTTGTTATTCTTTTTTCTTTTTTTTTTCTTTCTTTTTGCTCAGGCATTATAGTCTTATGCCATCTATTGTCCAATACCTGAAAAGAGTTGCTGCACACATTTTTTCTAGTTTTATAGTTCTTCAACAGGAGGGGAAATCTAATACCAGTAGTTCATAACTAGTAACAATAGTCTGTCTCTGCTGTGATCATATTTTCACACTAAAATTTGCCTTATATTTTCTCCAAATTATGTGATCTGAAAAGCAAAGGGGAAAGCAACAGTGCAGTAAGCATATCCTTACAACAAACTATTAATTATTTACTAAAACTTGAAATAAGTAGTACAGGTAAAAATATTTAATTTAAAATAAAAAATATAACCACCAATCCTGAAAATAAAACAGTCGTTGGTAAAATAAAATACTGATAAAATAGATAAATGCATTAGCCATGAAACAAAATAAGTGAAAAATGTAATTTTGATGCATCCAAGCTACATAATTACAGTTGGCATTTTGAAGTGAAAAAAATGGAAATGTTTAAAAAACTAAGTAATTTAATTGGTTAATGAAATTCTTTAATTATTATTATTATACTTTAAGTTCTAGGGTACATGTGCACAACGTGCAGGTTTGTTACATAGGTATGTGCCATGTTGGTTTGCTGTACCCATCAACATCATTTGCATTATGTATTTCTCCTAATGTTATCCCTCCCCCGGCCCCCACCCCCCAACAGTCCCGGGTGTGTGATGTTCCCTGCCCTGTGTCCAAGTGTTCTCATTGTTCAATTCCCACCTATGAATGAGAACATGTGGTGTTTGACTTTCTGTCCTTGTGATAGTTTACTGAGAATGACGGTTTCCAGCTTCATCTATGTCCCTGCAAAGGACATGAACTCATCCTTTTTTATGGCTGCATAGTATTCCATGGTGTATATGTGCCAGATTTTCTTAATCCAATCGATCATTTATGGACATTTGGGTTGGTTGCAAGTCTTTGCTGTTGTGAATAGTGCTGCAATAAACATACGTGTGCATGTGTCTTTATAGTAGCATGATTTATAATTCTTTGGGTATATACTCAGTAATGGGATCACTGGGTCAAATGGTATTTCTAGTCTAGATTCTTGAGGAGTCACCACACTATTTTCCACGATGGTTGAACTAATTTACACTCCCACCAACAGTGTAAAAGCATTCCTATTTCTCCACATCCTCTCCATCATCTGTTTTTCCTGACTTTTTAATGATAAACCATTTTAACTGGTGTGAGATGGTATCTCAATGTGGTTTTGATTTGCATTTCTCTGATGACCGATGATGATGAGCATTTTTTCATGTGTCTTTTGGCTGCATAAATGTCTTCTTTTGAGAAGTATCTGTTCATATCCTTTGCCCACTTTTTGATGGGTTTTTTTAATTGTAAATTTGTTTAAGTTCCTTGTAGATTCTGGATATTAGCCCTTTGTCAGTTGGATAGATTGCAAAAATTTTCTTCATTCTGTAGGTTGCCTGTTCACTCTGATGAGTTTCTTTTATTGTGCAGAAACTCTTTATTTTTATTAGATCCCATTTGTCAATTTTGGCTTTTGTTGCCATTGCTTTTGGTGTTTTAGTCATGAAGTCTTTGCCCATGCCTATGTCCTGAATGATATTGCCTAGGTTTTCTTCTAGGGTTTTTATGGTTTTAGGTCTAACATTTAAGTCTTTAATCTATCTTGAATTAATTTTTGTATAAGGTGAAAGGAAGGGATCCAGTTTCAGCTTTCTACATATGGCTAGCTAGTTTTCTCATCATGAGTTATTAAATGAGGAATCTTTTCCCCATTTCTTGTTTTTGTCAGGTGTGTCTCAGCACCACATCACACTTATTCTAAAACTGACCACATAATTGCAAGTAAAACACTCCTTAGCAAATGAAAAAGAAGAGAAATCACAACAAACTGTCTCTCAGACCACAATGCAATCAAATTAGAACTCAGGATTAAGAAACTCACTCAAAACCACACAACTACATGGAAACTGAACAACCTGCTCCTGAATGACTACTGGGTAAGTAACGAAATGAAGGCAGAAATACAGCTGTTCTTTGAAACCAATGAGAACAAAGACACAACGTACCGGAATCTCTGGAACACATATAAAGCAGTGTGTAGAGGGAAATTTATAGCACAAAATGCCCCCAAGAGAAAGCAGGAAAGATCTAAAATCAACACCCTAACATCACAATTAAAAGAACTAGAGAAACAAGAGCAAACAAATTCAAAACCTAGCAGAAGGCAAGAAATAACTAAGATCAGAGCAGAACTGAAGGAGATAGAGAAACAAAAAACCTTTCAAAAGTCATTGAATACAGGAGATGGTTTTTTTGAAAAGATCAACAAAATTGATAGACCACTAGCAAGACTAATAAAGAAGAAAAGAGAGAATAATCAAACAGATGCAATAAAAAATGATAAAGGGGATATCACCACCAATTCCACAGAAATACAAACTACCATCAGAGAATACTATAAACACCTCTATGCAAATAAACTAGAAAATCTAGAAGAAATGGATAAATTCCTGGAGACATACACCCTCCCAAGACTAAACCAGGAAGAAGTTGAATCTCTGAATAGACTAGTAACAGAGTAACAGCCACTGAAATTGAGGCAATAATAGCCTACTAACCAAAAAAAGTCCAGGACCAGACGGATTCACAGCCGAATTCTACCAGCGGTACAAAGAGGAGCTGGTACCATTCCTTCTGAAATTATTCCAATCAATAGAAAAAGAGGGAATCCTCCCTAACTCATTTTATGAGGCCAGCATTATCCTGATACGAAAGCCTGGCAGAGACACACCAAAAAAGGAGATGTTTAGACCAATATCTCTGATGAACATTCTTCATGCAAAAATCCTCAATAAAATACTGGCAAACCGAATCCAGCAGCACATCTAAAAGCTTATCCACCCAGATCAAGTTGGCTTCATCCCTGAGATGCAAGGCTGGTTCAACAAACGAAATTCTTACAGGAAAACTGTATCACTGCTTATCAATAGTCATGTAATGAAAATTAAGATGTTTATAATAAAGAAGATATTTAGGAACTTGTGGTAACATATGTTTACTTATGTATAGTTAAGTCAAAAAGATAGGTGTAAAATAAGAGAAATTAACTTAACATGAGTAATCCTTTCTTTTGAAAATTTAATAACCTATACTTAAAAAAATTATTGGTAAATTACTTTTTGATAATAATCATTTTAAAGCATGTAATTTTATTTCTGTTTATGTAGTTTTATGTTTCCCTTCTTTTTTTCTTGGCTGTATTTGAAAATACATAATTTTCACTATTTTTAGGTAATCTGCAATCTTAATTTTGATTTTCCTTTTGATGCAAGATGAATTTTAAACATTTATCTTTATTCTCAAATTTTAGGGTATTATATAATCTTTCTTTCTCACCATCTGTTACTTTTACTTAAATACCATTGTATTCTGATAATTCAGCCTATACAGCTGTGGTTTTTATTTACTGAGATTTAATTTTTATGATAATATGTGAAGGAAATTTGAAAGGTTTTATGGACATTATAAAAACGGGCCTTCTCTTGCAGAGAATTGCAGACATTGAAAAACATATCAAGAAAAAGAAAAGAGAGATCTGTGTGAATATATACACAAATATTATTAAAACTATTGATAGGTCAGCTGGGCACGGTGGCTCACTCACGCCTGTAATCCCAGCACTATGGGAGGCCAAGGTGGGCGGATCCTGGCTAACACAGTGAAACCCCGTCTCTACTAAAAATACAAAAAATTAGCCGGGCATGGTGGCGGGCACCTGTAGTCCCAGCTACAGCTACTCAGGAGGCTGAGGCAGGAGAATGGTGTGAACCTGGGAGGCGGAGCTTGCAGTGAGCGGAGATGGCGCCACTGCACTCCAGCCTGGACGAGAGTGCGAGACGCCATCTCAACAAACAACAAAAAAAAAAAACAGAAAAAAACCTATTGATAGACTTGTTTCCATTTAGCATACCAGAACAAAAATGGAAGGAATAAAGTTTTCTGAGTACATTTTATAAAGTTTTTCCATTAAAGGATTGTCACAGGCTCATCTGTAATGCAAATTTTAATGTTATCAGCATAAAACATCACTCTTACTACTGCGCTGAGTGCTTTTTTCCCTTTGCATTGTATATGGCTGATATATATGTGGCCCTCTGCTTTCTTTGTGTTTTCGTTTATTTGACCGTATCTTCATGCAATGGTGTTGCAGAAGGTAGTAAGCGAATGTGCCTGGTTGGTGTATGCTTGCAAGGAAACATTTATTTATTTACTTATTTGATCCTGACCAGTTCAGAATTGTTAATCAAGTAGGTATAACTCTGGGTCTGTTTTCATTAGTGTAGCTTGACACTCAATTAAAATAAAAAGATTAATAATAAGAAGGATTATGCATGGACAGAATGGGTCTCCCAGAAATTCGTATGTTAAAATTCCATCCACCTCTATGATGATATTAGAAGGTGAGGCATTTGGGAAGCATTATGTCAACAGCATAGACCCCCTCATGTATTAAATTAGTGACCTGATACGGTTTGGGCTATGTCCTCACCCAAATCTCCTCTTGAATTGTAGCTCCCACAATTCCCACGTGTCACGAATGCTACCTGGTGGGAGGTAATGGAATCATGAGGGCGAGTCTTTCGCATGCTCTTCCCCTGATACTGAATAAGTCTCATGAGGTCCAATGGTTTTATAAAGTGGAGTTTTGATGCACAAGCTCTCTTCTCTTATTTGCCGCTATATGATATGTGTCTTTTACCTTCTGCCATGATTGTTTGGCCTCCCAAGCAATGTGGAACTGTGGGTCCATTAAACCTCTTTCTTTTGTAAATTGCCCAGTCTCAGTATGTCTTTACCACCCCTGTGAAAACGGACTAATAAAGTAAATTGATACTGGGAGTGGGGTGCTGTTGAAAGGATACTCAAAAATGTGAAAGAGACATTGGAACTGAGTAACAGGTAGAGGCTGGAACAGTTCGGAGGGCTCAGAAGGAGACAGGAAAATTTGGGAAAGTTTGGAACTCCCTAGAGATTTGTTGAATGGCTTTGACCAAAATGGTGGTAATGACATAGACAGTGAAATCCAGGCTGAAGTGGTCTCAGATAGAGATGAGAAACTTGTTGGGAACTGGAGTAAAGTTGATTCTTGCTATGTTTTGTCAAAGAGACTGGCAGCATTTTGCCCCTGCCCTAGAGATCTGTGGAACTTTGAATTTGAGGGAGATGATTTAGGGTATCTGGTGGAAGAAATTTCTAAATAGCAAAGCATTCAAGAGGTGACTTGGGTGCTGTTAAAAGTATTCAGTTTTAACAAGGAAACAGAGCATAAAAGTTTGGAAAATTTGCAGCCTGATAATGCAATACAAAGAAGAAAACATTTTCTAAGGAGAAATTCAAGCTGGCTGCAAAAATTTGCATAAGTAATGAGAAGCCAAAAGTTAATTGCCAGGACAACGGGGAAAATGTTCCCACAGCATGTCAGAGACCTTTGAGGCAGCCCCTTCCATCACAGGCCCAGAGGCCTAGGAGGAAAAAAATGATTTCTTGGGTCAGACCCAGGGCCCCCCTGCTGTGTGCAACCTAGAGACTTCCTGCCCTACATCACAGTGCTCTAGCCAGGGCTAAAAGGAGCCAAGGTACAGCTTGGGCAGTGACTTCAAAGGGTTGCAAGCCCCAAGCCTTGGCAGATTCAATGTGGTGTTGAGCCTGCAGGTGCACTTTAGTCAAGAATTGAGGTTTGGGAACCTGCACCTAGATTTCAGAGGATGTGTGAAAATTCCTGGATGCCCAGAAATAAGTTTGCTGCAGGGGTGGGTCCCTTATGGAGAACCTCTGCCAGGGCTGTGCAGAAGGAAAATGTGGTGTCAGAGCCCCCACACAAGAGTCCCTACTGGGGCACTGCCTAGTGGGGCTGTGAGAAGAGGACCACTGTTCTCCAGACTCCAGAATGGTAGATCCATCAACAGCTTGCACTGTGTGTCTGGAAAAGCTGCAGATACTCCACACCAGCCCATGAAAGCAGCCACCTATACCCTGCAAAGACACAGGGGCAGAGCTGCCCAAGGCCATGGGAGCCTACCTCTTGTATCAGCATGACTTGGATGTGAGACATGGAGTCAAAGGGCATCATTTTGGAGCTTTATGATTTGACTGCCCTGCTGGATTTTGGACTTGCATGGGGCCTGAAGTCCCTTAATTTTGGGTAATTTCTCCCATTTGGAATGGCTGTACTTACCCAATGCCTATACCCAATGCCCCCTGTGCACCTCCTCACCCATTGTAGCTAGGAAGTAAGTAACTTGCTTTTAATTTTACGGGCTCATAGGTGGAAGGGACTTGCCTTGTCTTAGATGAGACTTTGAACTGTAGACTTTTGAGTTAATCCTGAAATAAGTTAAGGCTTTGAGAAACTGTTGGGAAGATAAGATTGGTTTTGAAATGTGAGGACATGAAATTTGGAGGGGCCAGATTGTGGAATGATATGTTTTGGCTGTGTCACCACTCAAATCTCATCTTGAATTGTAACTCCCACAATTCCCATGTATCATGGGAGGAACCCTGTGGGACGTAATTGAATCACGTGGATGGGTATTTTCTGTGCTGTTCTCATGATCGTGAATAAGTCTCACAAGATCTGATGGCAATAAAAACAGGAGTTTCCCTGATGACAATAAAAACAGGAGTTTCCCTGCAAAATCTCTCTCTCTTTGCCTGCTGCCATCCATGTAGCTGTGACTTGCTCTTCCTTGCTTTCTGCCATGATTGTGTGGTCTCCCCAGCCTTGTGGAACTGTAAGTCCAATTAAACCTCTATTTCTTCCCAGTCTCGGGTATGTCTTTATCAGTATGTGAAAACTGACTAATACACAGATTTTTTTAAATTCAGATACACTACATTTGTTAAAAATATTATCTATTTGGCCTGGTGTGGTGGCTCACACCTATAATCCCAGCACTTTGGGAGGCCGAGGTGGGCAGATCACCTGAGGTTGGGAGTTCAAGACCAGCCTGACCCACATGGAGAAACCCCATCTCTACTAAAAATACAAAATTAGACAGGCTTGGTGGCACGTGCCTATAATCCCATCTACTTGGGAAGGCTGAGGCAGGAGAATCGCTTGAACCTGGGAGGCAGAGATTGCGGTGAGCTGAGATTGCGCCATTGCACTCCAGCCTGGGCAACAAGAGCAAAACTGCGTCTCAAAAAAAAAAAAAAATTATCTATTTAATCTTGACAACAGTCTCAATTTTCAGAAACAACACTCAGATTACAAAGTAAGAATAAACATAACAAATGTTGTCAGAAATGTGAACTGTTACTTTTATACATTGTTAGCAGAGATAAAAATGATATAGTCTATTTAGAAATAAGGTTGTCAGTTTCTTGAAAAGGTAAAACATGTAGCTACCCTATGAATCAATCATTCAACACCTAAGTATTTACAATAGGAAAAGAAAATAAAAATACTTTTACAAATGCTCATAACAGCTTTATTTATAATATCTTCAAACTGGAAGTGACACAAATGGTCCATCAGAAGTTGACTAGGTTAACAGTTGTATATCTCTAAAATGCAGTATTTCTTAGCAATGCAAAGGAACAAATTATTTATTTAGGCAACTACAATAATCTCAAAGCATTTATGCTGATTGAAAGAAACAGAAAAAAATAGCATGCATACTGTATTATTCTACTTACATAAAATTCTTGAAAATGCAAATTGATCCATAGTGAGACAAATCATATCAGTGTCCTGGGGACCAGATGGGGAGGAATGGATAACAAAGGGACACAAGGACACAAGGAAATTAATGATGGATTTCTTTTATCATCCAGATTATTGTGATTGTTTCATGAGTGTATACAAATGTCAAACTCACAAAAATATATATTTTAAGTATTTGGGATTTATTGTTTGCCAAACATACAATAAAGCTGTAAAAAGTAATATGTGACATTTAGATAATAAACAGCCTAGAGAGGTTTTTTTTTTTTTTTGAAATGGAGTCTCACTCTGTCGCCCAGGCTGGAGTGCAGTGGTGCGATCTCAGCTCACTGCAACCTCCGCCTCCTGTGTTCAAGCAATACTGCCTCAGCCTCCCGAGTAGCTGAGACTACAGGCACATGCTGCCACTCTTGGCTAATTTTTTTTTGTATTTTAGTAGAGACAGGGTTTCACCATGTTGTCCAGGTTGATCTCGAACTCCTGAGCTCAGGCAATCTGCCCGCCTCGGCCTCCCAATGTGCTGGGATTACAAGTGTGAGCCACTGTGCCCAGCTGAGAGGATTTTTTAATTAAGTTATTTTCATGCAATGAAATTCACTCACTCTATGTAAACTTTGAAGAATTTATATAACAGTTGTATAATCACAATGCCTTTTTTATCATAGATTTTTCTAATTTTTTATTGTACTCGAGCATTGCACCCCACCCCTGGCCCCAGGCATCCTCTGATCTGCCTTCAGTCAGTATAATTTTGCTTTTGTAGAATTGCATCTGTTTGGAATTATACAGTACATAATCCTGTGTGTTTAACTCTTCACTTGAAGTATTGTTATAAAATTCATCCATGTTGTTACATGTTTTAATTTTTTTTATTGAGTATTATAGAATGGAAATACTAAATTTGTTTATCACTTATGGGTACATGTGCTACTTCGGATTTTCGCTATCTGGAAGCACATCTTTGTGTGTGTATATGATTTCATTTCTCTTGGGTAAATACCTAGAAGTGGAATTGCTGGACCATACAGAAAGCATATGTTCATTTTGCCATGCTTATTCCAAAAGCGCCTGTACCCCTTTGCATTCACATCAGTAATCTACTAAATATCCAGTTGGATCACTTTCTCATCCACATTTCTCTAATGTCAGTCTTTTTTGTTTGTTTGTTTGTTTTAAGATGGAGTTTTGCTCTTGTTGCCCAGGCTGGAGTCCAGTTGCATGATCTCGGCTCACTGCAACCTCCGCCTCCCAGGTTCAAGCAATTCTCCTGCCTCAACCTCCCAAGTAGCTGGGATTACAGGCATGTGCCACCACTTCCGGCTAATTTTTTTTTTTTTTTGTATTTTTACTAGAGATGGGGTTTAACCATGTTGATTCTAATGTCAGTCTTTAACATTGTTCTAGTGGGTGTGTATTGATAACTCATTTTTGTCTTAATTTGCATTTATCTCATGAGTATCAATGTTGACTATATTTTCTGTGCTTACTGGACTTTTATATGACATTTATTTTGAAAGTTTGTTGAAATAGAGTTGTTTATCTTCTTATTGTCAAGTTGTAAGACTTCTGTAAGTATTCCAGATATAAGCTCTTTGTCAAATACCAGTTTTCAAAAATTTCCTCTAACTGTCCTTGCCTTATTACCTTAATAAGTTTTTTGAAAATATTCCCATTTTTTGAATTCCCTTTTATCTTTTTAATTGTAACTTGTGTTTATATTGTTCTCTTTGAAAAATCTTTGCCTAACCTACTGTCACAAAGATTTTCTAACATATTCTTCAAAATACGATTTTTTTATTGCTTATGAACCTAGATTGATAATCTACAAAAGGATCTATTTGCAGTTTGGGGACCTCATACTATGTCTCTATAAACCTAATTATTTATAATAAAATGTGATTATGATATGTCTACTTCACTTGCCCTCCTAGTCGAGGAAGACCGTGGGGCTACAGTTATAACTCTAGCAGCCAGGCTTTAAGCTGCCTTGACCCTAGTAAGGACAAAATATGAGACTGAGATTTCAGGAAATGGCAGTTACAGTTGAATGCAGGGAAGTACAAGAAAGATACTCAAGGGTCAAATGGTCAGCACCATTCTTGAGTAGTGACCTCCTGGCTGGATTACCAAATCACAGTCAGTCTTCATTGATGGGTAAATAAAGTATCAAATAAAAAGAAAAAAGAGGGAGGCTCCCCTCTGAATACTACCTCAGAGGGAAGCATGTCTATTTTTCCAGACTGTGTTCTATTGGATTACAAGGGTAATAGGGAAGAAATTATTTATTGATTTGGCAGATATTGTTCATATTCAGCATGATTAATTACTATTATTTTTAAATGTTAATTATGATAGCCTGTTAGTTTTAGCTAGATTACTAGTGTACCACTTACTTTTCAGATCCAGCTTAATTAGGATAGTTATGCAATAGTGTCCACTCTGTTTGTCTAAACCATGTGAAGCCTGGGCCAAATGAACCAGGTACAAGACAGGAGTGTTTCAAAAGTTTCACTGATACTGGCATTAGCAACTTTCATGTTTACGTATTTTGTTTTGATTTGGTTTTCAGATACAGGGTCTTGCTCTGTTGCCAAGGCTGGAGTGCAGTGGTGCAATCACGGCTCACTGCAGCTTCAACCTCCTGGGATTAGTGATACTCTTACCTGCCACCTGAAGCTCCTGTGGTCTCAGCTTGGACCATAGGTAAAGTACCAGCCCAGTTATTTTTTGTATTATTATTATTATTTTTTGTAGAGATGCAGTTTCTCCATTTTGGCCAGGCTGGTGTTGAACTCTAGCACTCAAGTGAGTCCTGACCTCCCAAATTGCTGGATTACAGTCGTGAGCCACTGTGCCCAGTTATGTTTATGTGTTTTAAAAATACCTACAACTCTTGAATTGTTTTATTTTCATTTCTTCTAGGCTAAGATTATTACCTTACACTTTCCCAAAATAGGAAAGTCAGGATAAAAAGCTGATATATTCTGTGGTTTTTCAATTTTTTTTTTTAGTTAATTAAGTGGAAAAATGTATTGGAGAGCTTTTTAAGGTTTGTTTTTGTAGAGTCTATACTTTAAGATTATGGTGATTTGTTCAATATACTGCTAATAGGTGGATTATCAACTTTGAGAGAAAATTCTGGGAGTGTCAATGAATAACCTTAGTAGTTGAAATCATGTCAGGGTGAATGAAACTGACAGCACATGTAAAAAAGAATAGAATATTTGGGGAAATTTATGTATTTTGGGAAGTGAAAATAAGTGCTGGCACCAAAGAAAATATAAAAGACTAGGAGAAAAATCAGATATATGTACTATATTGAAAGATAAATGAGAATAATTTGAGAGAGAGTAAAAGATTTTGTCAAAAGGATAAAGACAAAAAAAGTTTCATATGAAATTTGGATTATTACTGATGACTTATAAGGAATAAATTTCAATGACATGGTAGTTATTGAATCTATATTATTAAGTATTATGGAATATCCTAAAATAGTTTAAAATATTATGTAAATATTAGTTAATATTTCTGTACCCAGGTTTCCTCTGTAATAAAATATGGATAATTATTAGTTTTATGATTCAGAAAATTTCAGTTTTAGAATATTACAGTGTAAATTGTTTTTCTCCTTCTATGTAACAAAGGTTCAGCAGCTGTGTTAACTATAAACAATAGAGAACTATAAACAGTAGAGATATGTTTATGTGGTTGTCTTTGCTTTTTCTGGAGAATACTTTTATCCAACTTTTCATCCCCTTTTTACTCTCAACATAAATTAGCTCCTGACCACATTAAAGCTGATCACCTTGTCTTATTCATGGTTATGCTAGCTTTAGATCCTTTCTACAGATAAGCTTTAAGTTCTGCTCTTTCTGCTGACATTTTCGTACATTGCCATCCTACAGCAGATGGCTGAGGATTCTAATCAAGAGATTTTGTACGAATCAACAGAAATCTCTGGCCAGAATCTGTAGTTATTGAGAGAAAAAAAACAAACAGAAAAACCATCCAGAACCATATGTTCCGGTATCCTGCATGCTCCTCTGGTAGGAAGTTTGCATATCACTTAATCATACTGTTCCATATTACAGCGTAATCCTTCACTATGTTAGCAGCTCTGTGCTTAATGCTGCTAAAGTCAGTCTCCTTTGTATTAAAGAACTTCATGGATTTTTAAATATAATATTATCATCTCTTCCTTTCCATTATGGCTCAATATACCATTATTGAAAGGACATAAGTATCTGCTTTTCAATTTTCAATCCTTTCACAGATTTGAGATACATGAATTCTGACATGCATTATTTTCCAGAGCACAAAATACAATATGATTTTTTAACAAACAGATTCATGATCTAGGTCAAACTCTAATATCGTTTAATTCTAGACAATTATAATTTTTCTTATAATCAAGATTGAGATCTGAACATGTATGTAAAAAGTAAGAGTAAAATAGTGACTTTTAATAAATTTGACTTTCTGAGCAATAGACATAAGTGCAGCTAAAAGATATATTAAATATATATGATCATAGCTTAATTTGCATGTAAAGTTTGTAACTGCTGTATTGCAATTAGGGTTATTATACAGTACATTATATGTGATATTTAATGTCTGCTTAAATAGCTCCAAGACATTTTTAAATGACTTTAGAGATCAATTTCAAAACATTTATACACTAAGACTTGTATTTTAATCTGTTTTCCTTCTGAATATCTTAACAAAGAAACACCAGTTAACTATGTAGAATCAAAGGTATACATAAATTTTAATCTATGTGCAATCTAAATTTATAACTCCAATGCATTCCTAGAAATTGCATCATAATTTAGTTCTTGTAAAGTGGATGATGATTTCCCATAAGGACAATGATAAAATTGTAGGAGTTAGCATTTCTTACTAGTGTCTATGTAAAATCATAGATAGGATCAATAACATGCTTTTAAAGTAAAGCTACAACAATTACAGCTTTACAAGAATCTGAAATAATACAATTTGGTATGAGTACCATGAAATAAACATGCACATATTTTAAACTGTATTTATAAAGGGTTCACAGTGCATTTTATATATGCATAATAGAAAAGGTACTATATACTTCTATCATAAGTTTGATGCATCAAGATATATATGTTATGATGAATATTAAAATGCAATTAATACTTCATTTTTTCCCAAAGAGTCCTTTACAGAATTATTTGATTGCCCAAGTAATAATAAATGCTGTTCAAGAAAGCTTGATCTGTTTCTCATTTTTCTACCTGAAAGAAGCATTTGAAATCTTTCAGCCTACCTTAAACTTGCTTCAAGTTTCTCCAAGATAGTCAATAAGTATTTTGTGATTGAACATAATGGCTCCAAAAAAAATATTTACAGGTAAATAAATTTTCAACATATTTTTGCTTCAAATTCACCTTCTTGATTTAGTTAAAAGTTTTCTTAAGGCTTCTATCAGAATAAGTAAAGGTCGGAACAATTTTATTAGTATAACTGTTGTTAAAAAGAATTGTGGGCCGGGCACGGTGGCTCATGCTTGTAATCCCAGCACTTTGGGAGGCCGAGGCGGGCGGATCACGAGGTCAGGAGATCGAGACCACGGTGAAACCGCGTCTCTACTAAAAATACAAAAAAATTAGCCGGGCGTGGTGGCGGGCGCCTGTAGTCCCAGCTACTCGGAGAGGCTGAGGCAGGAGAATGGCGTGAACCCGGGAGGCGGAGCTTGCAGTGAGCCGAGATTGCGCCACTGCACTCCAGCCTGGGCGACAGAGCGAGACTCCGTCTCAAAAAAAAAAAAAAAAAAAAAAAAAAAGAATTGTGAATTTTATTATAAAGCCATGAAATACCACTAGATTATTGAGCACATTTCAAAACAGAGTCTCTCTCTCTCTCTCTCCCTTCTGCCCTTCCTCCCTCTCTCAGAACCACCCAAAGACACAAAATAAATGAGACACACAAAAAGTAAAAATGTTTAAATTACGTTTTACACCTTTTATCAGACATGGTTAAAAATAAATCTAGGGCAATTAAGTTATATGCTAATTAGGCATCAGTAAAGAAGGAAAGAAATGTGAATGAAAGTAATTGAATATTACATACGTTATTTTCCTATGGGCTGAAATTCACAATTTTTTTACACTCACATGATTGGAGCAGCATAGGATTAAGAGAAAGTACCCTAGATTCAGACTACCTTTATTCAATTTTACTTCTGACACTTAAGAACAGAGAATTTTTGGGTTTATCGTTTAAACCTGCTTTTCCAGAATTTTTTCAACTATAAAATGAAGATGACAATAGTAACACCCTCGTACAATTGTGACATATATATGTGTATATATCTCTGTGTGTGTGTGTGTGTGTGTGTGTGTGTGTACATGTATGGTAAATATGTATATATGCATATATACTGCAAATATCACTGGATGTGTGAAATGGGATATTTGGCATATTGGCAGAGAAAAAATATTAAATTGAAAATAGGTAAAGTTGAAGAAATCTCTCATACATTTAAAATAGAGTCCCCCAAGAGGATAATATGAAAGCAAAAAAGGAAACTTTTTCAAGAGACAAAAACGAATTTTCCAAATTCATGTTTAAAAACCATTAACCCAAAGACCCAGCATATATCAAAAAAGATAAATGATAAGAAATTAAAATTTAGGCACATTACAGTGTGTTTATATAACTATAGACAAAAATAATATATTTCAATCTACAAGGAAGGCAAACCAATTACAGATAAATGACAATTTAACCGACAACAGACTGCTCCCTAATAAACAGAAGCAAAAAGGTAATGGCATTCTATCTTTAAAGAGCTGAGAAAAAATAAGTATGTAACAAAATTTCGTCCATAAGTAAATTGTGAAATAAATCATTTCAGAGCAACAAAATCTTAGAAATTATTACCATTATAACTTCACCAAACAACTTTGTAATTGTTAAAGGTGATGCATTAGTGAAATAAGCCTAAAAGGAAAGTCAAAGATTCAAGAAGGAAAAGTGAGTAAAGAAACTAATAAATAGGTAAATCTAATAATGTCTTTGTGTATAATGATATTACAATATTACTTATTTTTATAATAATATTAAGTTATATTGTGTAAGGACAAAACAATAACGCTAGAAAGAGACCCCCTAATGTGTGTATTTTAAAGTCCTTAAGTTGTATCACAGTCTGGAGGGATAGTAATTCATTTTGATTTTTCAGCAAAAAGTAATGGTGAAATCTCAAGGGGAATCAACATAATGATATAAAAAGTATGTTTAACTTTTAATCATGTAGAAGGAATAAAATGAGAACATAAAAAGGAGAAGGGGAATCTTTATCAGTATTGAGTAAGACAGAGAAATATAAGAGCCATTCAGGTAGAAATAAATGAGATTGAACTAAAAGTATACATTTATATGTATATATTTATATGTAAATATACATTTATATATAAATATATTTATATATTTATATAAATATA
>NW_026652293.1:18025197-18088216 GCF_009828535.3 Hylobates moloch
ATATTTTTTTTTTATATATATATATATATATATGGTATTTTCTTTGTGTGCCTGGCTTATTACACATAGCTTAGTGTTCTCCAATTCCATTGATGTAGCTGCAAATGACCAAAATTCTTTTTTAAGGCTGAAAAATAGTATTCTATTGTGTATATATAACACATAGACATATTCATATGTCTTTATTCTTATTCATTCATCTGTTGATGGACTCTTAGGTTGATTCCATAACTTTATTATTGTGAAAATGGCTGCAGTGAACATGAAAGTGCAGGCACCTCTTAGACATACAGATTTCAGATATTTTAGGTAAATGCCCAGAAGCAAGATTTTGGAGTTATATAATATTTCTATTTTTAGCTTTTAGAAGAAACTGTACCATCTTCCATAATGGCTCTACTAATTTATATTTCCACCAACAGTATTACAAGGTTTACCATTTTCTCCACATCCTAGCCTACCCTTGTTATCTTTCATCTTTTTCATAATTGCCGTTCTTAAAGGTATGAGATGATATCTCATTATGGTTTTAACTTGCATTTCCCTAATGATTAGTGATGTTGAGCATTTTTTTCTTACATCTTTTGCCCATTTCTGTCATCGTTTGAGAAATGTCTGTTCTGGTCCCTTGCTATTTTATACAATTAGGTTATTTGTTTTCTTACTCTAAAATTTTGTTTGAGTTCCTTATATATTTTGGATATGAACCCCATATTGGAGGTGTGTGGCTTACAAATATTTTCTCCCAGTTTCTAGATTGTCTTGTCACTCTGTTAATTGCTTTCTTTGTTGTGCAGAAGCTTCTTAAAGTGATGCAATCCCATTTGCTATATCTGCTTTTGTTATCTACATTTTGGGAGACAAAAAAGTCGTTGCTCAGATCAGTGTTGTGTAGTTTTTTCCCCTATGTTTTCTTACAGGAGTATTGCAGTCTTAGGTCTTACATTTAAGTGTTAAACCCATTTTGAATTGATTTTTATATATGATGTAAGAAGAACATTTAATTTCATTCTTTTTCATGTGAATATGAAGAAAACTTTCCCTACTGTGTATTCTTGGCAACTTTGTAAAAAATCGGTTAAACATACCTACATAGTTTCATTTCTGGGTTCTCTATTCTTTCTCATTTGTAAATATGTCTGTTTTTATGTCAGTGCCTTGCTGTTTTATTATTGCTTTGTAGTATAGTTTGAAAGCAGGTTGTGTGATGTCTCCAGCTTTGTTCTTTTTGCTCATTATTGCTTTGGCTATTCAGATTTTTTTGTAATTTCATATAAATTTTAGGGTTATTTTTCTATTTCTATGAAAAATAACAGGGAATTTTGAAACAAAATGCATTGAATCTGTAGACCACTTTGGGTAGTACAGATATTTTAACAATATTAATTTTCATTATCCCTGAACATAGAATAATTTTCTATGTATTTGTGTCTTCGATTTCTTTCATTAAAGTTTTCAGTGTATAGATCTTTCATCTCCTTGGTTAAGTTTACTAGAAAGCATTTTATTTATTTTAAGAGGTTAGGTACTGTAAATGACATTGTTCTCTTGATTTTTTTGGATAGTTTGTTGTTAATAGAAAGGCCACTGGTTTTGTGTGTTGATTTTTATCCTTTATGCTGTATTTGTTTATTAGTTCTAACAGTTTCTTGGTGGAATCTTTAGAATTTTCTATCTATAAAATCATGTCATCAGCAAACAGCAACAATTTTACCTCTTCCTTTCCTACTGGATGCCTTTTATTAATTGTTTATATTACATAATTGCTCTGACAATGACTCTGAAATTATGTTGAATAGAAATAGTAAGAGTGAGCATCCTTATCTTTTTATGAATCTTAGAGGAAAAGATTTCAATTTTTCACCATTGAGTATAATGTTAGCTGTGGACTATTATATATGGCCTTTATTATGTTAAGGTATGTTTCTTCTGTTCCTAATTGGTTGAGTTTTTATAATGAAAGGATTCTTAATTTTATGAAATGCTTTTTCTGCATCTAATGAGATGATCATATGATATTTATCTTTTATTCTATTAATGTAATGTACCGTGTTTATTGATTTGTGAGTGTGTGTCCATCATCACATCTAAGAAGAACAATCTAAGCCCAAAGTTAGCAAAAGGAAAAATATAATAAAGAGCAGAGATAAATGAAATACAATCTTTTATTGGGATAAATCCTACTTGCTTATGTTGAATGATCCTTTTAATGTGTTTTCAAAGTCAGTTTGCTAGTATTTTTTATTTTAGGATTTTTGAATCTATGTTCATCAAAAATATTGGCCTTTAATTTTCTTTTCTTGTAATGTTCTTAACTGGCTTTAGTAACAGAGTAATGCTGGCCTCATAACAAGAGTTTGAAGTATTCCCTCCTCTTTGATTTCCAAATTTGTGAAGGGTTGATATTCTTTAAATGTTTAGTAGAATTCAGCAGTAAAGTCATCAAATCCTGAGGTGGTTTTGTTTTGTTTGGTTTTTGGATGAGAGACTTTTTATTACCAATTCAATCTTTTTACTTATCATTGATTTGTTCAGATTTTTTATTTCTTTATGATCCAGTCTTGGTAGATTGTATGTGTCTATGAATTTATTCATTTCTTCTAGATTATTCAATTTGTTGGCATACAACTGTTCATAATAGCCTCATAATCTTTTGTATTTCTGTGATATCAGTTATAATATAGCTTCTTTCCCTTCTTATTTTCGTCATGTGGGTCTTCTCTCTTTTATCTTTGTCTGCCTAAAGATTTGTTGATTTCGTTTATCTTTTCAAAAATGAACACTTAATTTTGTTATTGTTTGTATCATTTTCTCGTTTCTATTTTATTTATTTATTTCTGGTCTTGATTATGTCTTTCCTTCTGCTAACCTTTCACTTAGATTGTTCTTCTTTTTCCGTTTCCTTAAGGAATAATGTTAATTTTTTTTATTTGAGATTTTTTTTTTTTAACTCCTGCCCTCAGGTGATCCACCCTCCTTGGCCTCCCAAAGTTCTGGGATTTCAGGCATGAGCCACCGTGCCCAGCTCATAAGTTTTAATATTTATCCCTTCACTAATTTATTTCAGCTACGGTTGTTATTAACCGTTTTGTCTTTTACCCTCATACTAGGTAGAAAATTGCTTTACACAACACCATTACAGTCCTTACAGTATTTCAAATAGGGTTCTGCCTTTGTGTTTTGTGCTTACTTGTGTAAATTTTATGTTATTAGTTAGTGGCCTTTTAGCCTAACTAGCTCTGTCAGCAATTCTAAGGCAATTCTCGTGGTTACTAACTCTGTTAGCCTTTATCATTCTGGAAAAGTTTTTAATCTGTCTCATTTCTATCTGACAGATTTGCTGGGTAAAATATATTTGGTTGGCAGCTTTTTTTCCTTTAGCACTTTGAATATATCACATCATTTTTCTTTTCTTTCTTTCTTTTTTTTTTTATTTTTTTATTTTGAGACAGAATCTCGCTCTGTCGCCATGCAGGAGTGTGGTAGCAGGATCTTGGCTCACTGCAACCTCTGCCTCCCAGGTTCAAGTGATTCTCCTGCCTCAGCCTCCTGAGTGGCTGGGACTGTGGGTGTGCACTACCACACCCAGCTAATCTTTATATTATAAGTAGTGATGGGGTTTCACCATGTTGACCAGGATGGTCTCGATCTCTTGACCTCGTGATCTGCCCACCTCGGCCTCCCAAAGTGTTGGGATTACAGGCATGAGCCACTGCGCCTGGCCTTCATCTCATTTTTCTTCCAGACCTGTAAGATTTCTGCTAATGAAGCTGCTGATAGTCATATAGGCACTCCTTTCCATGTGATGAGGTTCTTATTGCTTCCTGCTCTCAGAATTTTGTTTTAGTCTTTAATTTTTGAGTTAAATTGTTATGTGTCTTGGTGAACTCTTCTTTAGGCTGAATTTGTTTGGAGATTTCTGCACTTCTAGAACCTGGATGTTGGCTTTTTTCCCTATATTAGGGATGTTTTCAGCATTTATTTCTGTAAATATGTTCTCTGGTCCTTTTGCTGTATCATACCCTTCATAAATACCTATTATGCAAAGGTTTGGTCTCTTGATGGTGTTCCATAATTTGCATGGGCCTTCATTCCTTTTCATTGTTGTTGTTGTTTTCTTAATTTCCTTTTAGATCCTCTGGTTGGATACTTTCAAATGTTTTGTCTTTGAGCTCACTGATTCTTTCTTCGACTTGATCAAGCCTATTGTTAAACCTTTCTCTTGCATATTTAAGTTCAGTCTTTGTATTCGTCTGTAGGATTTTGGTGTTTCTTTTGTTTGTTGTTTTTCTAATTTTTTTTCAAACTTCGAATTTTCTTCATATATTTTCCAAAATTCACTTAATTTTTAAAAATCTATTCTTGTAGTTCACTGAAATTTCTTAACAGGATTATTTTAAACTTTTTGTCTTAATTTTATAGATCTCTATTTATTTAGAGTCAATTGTTGGAGTTTTTTTTTGGTGTCTTTTGGAAGTGTAATGATTTTCCTGCATCTTTTCATCGTTGTGTCCTTGCATTGTTGTCTGCATTTGAGGAGACAGCTACATCTTCTAGCTTTTATAGGTGTTCTTTGGTGGGGATAGATCTTCATGAATTTAGTCTATCCTGTGGTTCTGAATGGACTAGGTGGTAATGACCCTGAACAGATAGAGCTTGCTTTCACATTCTATAAATGGCTGGGCTGTTTTCTTTGCTCTTAGTTCAGGTGGAGCAGCTGGCTGAGCTCTGTTGTTTGATGAGACCACTGACTGAGCTTTGCAATTAGTATGAGTAGGTGAATGGACCCTATAGTAACCTGTAATCAGGCTTGGCCACAGGGTGTATTTTCTGGACAGATGGTACCACTATTTGAGTTCAAGAGTTGGATAGACATGTGGGAAGGGGCCCCAATGTTGGGTGGAGCCACTGCTCAGATATGCAAGACCAGCCATTGTGCTTAGCAGAAATACACAGTTGAATTTTGCCTATCTGCCCAGGCAGGGCCTTGGGGTGGCCTTTAAGGCTGAGCTGAGTGCTGTTTATACTCCTGGGCATGTCACAATCAGCTCTTGCTCTTTGCTGAAACGTGCTGCAGGGTGGTCATCTCACTTCCTTGGTGGGACGCAGGGGTAGGCTTTGAGGCCACACTGAGTTCTGTTTACACTCACAGATGTGACAGAGTTAGTCCCTGTTGTCTGCCAAAATGTGCTAAGGTTGTTTTCTTTTTCTCTGCGTGGGGCCTAGGAGAGCATTGCTTTTCTGACTCTTACACAGGTGGTAGCGGTATTTTCCCAATAACCTGTGGAAAGCTGCTTCAGTGTTTCACAATAAGGTCCTTAGGAAATATTTCCCTTTTTGATCTTCTCTCACCCAGCTCTTTATACATTCATGTAAATCAAGCATTAAAAGTGTATCAACTCCTTTATTTATGTAATATTTAAAGTGGCTCTGTATTCCTGGCCACTCCTTGATTGATTTAAGAGGTGTTTGCCTGTAGCATGCTGGCATCAAAAATATGTGTTCATATTAACTCAATTGTTGTTGTTTTAGATTGGTAGACTGTTTTTTGTTTTTTTTTTTCACAGAGCAGGAATAATGGTTGCCAGAAAAAGCTAGGACTACATATCTAAACTCTACCATGTTTCTAATCAAAACAACTTAAGAAGAATAATTATTTTCTCCAGCTTGATCATGTGAAATACCTGGAAGCTCTGAAAAAAAGTCAAATTATGGTAGTGGGCATAAAATCCATTTTCCAAAAGAAGAGAATTCTCACCAACAGAAAGTAGACAAACAAACAAACAAAAATGCATAGTAAGTTAAACAACATATCACTTTATTCTTTCGTGGAAATATTGAGAGGCAAATATTAAGAGGGTGTTCTCTAGAACCAGTTAAACTAAGTTCGATTTTTGTTTTTATACTTTAGCAGTTTTCTTAATCTTTGAACATCGGTTTCTTTATTAGTAAACTAGGGTGAATAATGGTACCTACCTATTTCATAAGGCTGTTGTAAAATAAAAAGCATTCGTAAGTGTAATATATTGAAAATACATATTACGATATAGTAGAACCCAATTAATGTTAGGTAAAATTTACAATTTTAGTCGATCTGTTTTTCAATCAAAAGTCTAAAGTTTAATTTACTTGTGACATATAGCAATTATGAAAACTATCAACATAACATGTGACTTGCTTTTGCGTGTTGATACCGTTTATATTCTTAACATTTAGAACAGATACTAAAATTACAAACTCTATAGAGAATATTAGGGTTTCCTGTGAAACTTTTGCATGGTTAAACTGGATTTTCTTCCCCTTTTGGACTAGTGCATCATTGGAGGAAATTACATAACTTCTGAGAACACTACCTAGAAATGTTTTGTGAATAGATTGTTGGCGTCCTACTAAAAAATCCTCCACAAGTTGCATCTCAGCCACACAAATTTCTGACATTTTGAAAATCATTATCTAGTCTATATTTTGGGTATTTTCTCTTCCCTTACTTGCATTACCTGATGTTCAAATGGGAGAAAAAACATCAATACAAAAATTTAACTGAAGTGACATTCACATCCCTTCTAGACTTGGCTAATTTTAAATTGGCATAGACAATGATAATTGCATCATGGCTTATTGTTTTGGTGGTAACTGGCATATGTTCATGACTTTGATTTTAAAACATATTGTATTTTCAGAAATGTTAGCATGGGAAATGTGTATCTCAGAATAAAAAAGGATGACCATTTTACAATAATGCAATTTGGCCTCAATTATTTTGCTTAAACTCAACAAGTATTGTTTGGCAGAGGGCGAGACAGTAAATTGTGAGGATGAACTTTAGATAGCAAGTCTAGAAAAAATAATTGATTATCTGAAGAAAGATAAAAGTAGAAATTAGGCCGGGCGCGGTGGCTCACGCTTGTAATCCCAGCACTTTGAGAGGCTGAGGCGGGTGAATCACGAGGTCAGGAGATCGAGACCACGGTGAAACTCCGTCTCTACTAAAAAAAATACAAAAAATTAGCCGGGCGTGGTGGCGGGCTCCTGTAGTCCCAGCTACTCGGAGAGGCTGAGGCAGGAGAATGGCGTGAACCCGGGAGGCGGAGTTTACAGTGAGCCGAGATCGCACCACTGCACTCCAGCCAGGGCGGCAGAGCAAGACTCCATCTCAAAAAAAAAAAAAAAAAAAAAAAAAAAAAAAAAAAAAAAAAAAAAAAAGTAGAAATTAAAACCACACAAATAAATATAAGAGAAATATATATATATGACACACACACATATATATGATATCTATATTATATACAACTAGCATAAATAATATATAAATGCCTCTAAGAAGAACTATATGGTAAAAGTATTAAATTACAGTTTATATATTTATAATCTGACCTAAATGGTAGACCTCAAATAATAAAACATTAGAATCTTAAATCAAATACACAATATTAGTTACATAACATGAAAGAACTTATTTTTAAGACATTTTCTGGATACATTTCATAATACATTTTCAAGGAATTTTTTTGGAATCATTTCCTAAAATAAGTTTCAAGGATTGGACTTTTACATTTTATATTTTCCTAAAATGTAATCAATCAGTGACTTTTCTTCTTTTGCCATGAATCTTAAGTTTATACAATGGATTTTTTTTTAAGTACTAATTTTTGTTGAGTTCATTATCCAAAATTATCTTAAAGAACTTATGTTGCCTTATCTATTTTTTCCTTTGGAAAAACCTTTTTCTCTAAATAAATAACTCATTTTGTAGGAACGCTATACAGAGCTTTTCAACTTTTGTAACTTGTGAAAAGAGGCTTATCATGAAAGCACATAGAATAAACAGTCTATTTCAAGACTTGACAAAATGGAGGCCAATTGGTAACACACTGCTCATTGATTATTTTAATATTCTTGGCTCTATCACTACTTCTAGAGACTAAATTAACTTGTTCTTCAGAAATAATTTTGGTTTGATATTGAAAAAGATGTATCATTTACTTAGAATTGTGATTTTCTTTGGTGCTGGGTAGAATGCTTCTGGAATGCAAAATGAGAGTTCACAATAAGATATTTTTTGTTCTATTATTGTTTAATTATTGGGTATAATTTTGCAAAAAGAGAAAACACTACTCTGAAACTGATGATGGTGTTTAGAGGGAACAAGAATTTATCTTTTCAATGGATTTTTCTATAAGCCATTCTATTTGCAGAAGGTATATGTTGTGCCAGTTTGCCACATGGCACAAAGTTAGAAACCTTTACCATGGTCTGTTTTTCTTAGCATTCATGGAAAAAATTATCATGTTAAAGTCAAACATTTTTATCTTGTTAAAATAGTAAGCATACTCTCTTTCTTTATGATTAAATATTAAAAGAGTAGAGCTATTTAACTATTTCAGGGAAGTATCCACTTCAAGTAACATATAATAAAATATTTAAAAATGGTATGTATTTAAATGCCACAATTATTCAGACATTTATTCTTACACATATGCACATACACAAGTAGATATACACACATATGTAAATAATACGGAATTTTGGTAAGAAAACTATTAGTTTTCATGCTGCTGATAAAGACATACCCGAAACTGGGCAATTTACAAAGGAAAAAGGTTTATTGGACTTATAGTTCCATGTCTATGGGGAGGCCTCAAAATCATGGCAGGTGAAAGCCACGTCTCACATGGCAGCAGACAAGAGAAGAGAGCTTGTACATGGAAACTCCCTTTTTAAAACCATCAGATCTTGTGAGACTCATTCACTATCAAAAGAACAGCACAGGAAAGACCCACCTCCATAATTCAACCACAACCCACCAGGTTGCTCCCATGACATGTTGTGGAAATTGTGGGAGTTGCAATTCAAGATAATATTTGGGTGGGGGACACAGACAAATATATCATTCAACCCTGTTCCTTCCCAAATCTCATGTCCTCACATTTCAAAACCAATCATGCCTTCCCAATAGTGCCCCAAAGTTTTAACTTATTTTAGCATTAACTCAAAAGTCCACAGTCCAATATCTCATCTGAGACAGGGCAAGTCCCTTCTGCCTATGAGCCTGTAAAATCAAAAGCAAGTTAGATACTTGCTAGATACAATGGGGTTACAGGCATTGGGTAAATACAGCTGTTCCAAATGAGAGAAATTGGCCAAAACAGAGTACAGTCCTCGTACAACTCCAAAATCCAGCAGGGCAGTCAAATCTTAAAGCTCCAAAATGATCTTCTTTGACTCCATGTCTCGCATCAGGGTCACACTGATGCAAGAGGTGAGTTCCCATTGTCTTGGGCAGCTCTGCCCCTGTGGCTCTGCAGGGTATAGCCTCACTCCCGGCTGCTTTCACAAGCTGGTGTTGAGTATCTGTGGCTTGTCCAGGGACACAGTGCAACCTGCCAGTGGATCTACCATTCTGGGGTCTGGAGGACAGTGGCCTCCTTTTCACAGTTCCACTAGGTGGTGCCCCAGTAGGGACTCTATGTGGGAGTCCAACCCCACATTTCTCTTCCATGCTGCCCTTGGCAGAAGTTTTCCATGAAGAGCCCCATCCCTGCCTGGGATCCAGGCATTTCCATACCTCTTCTGAAAACTAGGTGGGGGCTCCCAAACCCCAATTCTTGACTCCTATGCACTTGCAGCCTCAACACCATGTGGAAGCTGCAAAATATTGGGGCTTGCACCCTCTGAAGCCATGGTCTGAGCTCCACATTGGCCTCTTTCAACCATGGTTGGAGCAACTGGGATGCAGGGCACCAAGTCCCTAGGCTGCACATAGCATGGGGACCCTGTAAGCCACTATTTCCTCCTAGGTCTCTGATCTGCAATGGGAGGGGTTGACATGAAGACCTCTGACATTCCCTGGAGACATTTTTCCCATTGTCTTAGCGATTAATGTTTGGCTTCTTGTTACTTATGCAAATTTCTTCGGCTGGCTTGGATTTCACCTCAGAAAATGAGATTTTCTTTTCATTTGTCAGGGTGTAAGTTTTCCAAACTTTTATGCTCTGTTTCTCTTTTAAAACTGAATGCCTTTAAGAGCACCCAAGTCATCTCTTGAATGATTTGCTTTGAATAGTATATCTTCTGCTAGATATCCTAAATCATCTCTCTCAAGTTCAAAGTTCCACAAATCTCTAGGGCAGGGACAAAATGCCACCAGTCTCTTTGCTGAAACAACAAGACTTGGCTTCGGTTCCCAACAAGTTCCTCTTCTCCATCAGAGACCACCTCAGCCTGGACCTTATTGCTCATATCACTATCAACAATTTCTCAAAGTCATTCAACAAGTCTCTAGGAAGACTAGGAAGTACCAAACTTTCCCACATTTTCCTGTCTTCTTCTGAGCCCTCCAAACTGTTTCAACTCCTGTCTGTTACCCAGTTCCAAAGTGACTTCCACATTTTTGGGTGCCTTTTCATTAACATCTTTTCCTACTGGTACTAATTTACTGTAATAGTCTGTTTTTATGATGCTGATAAAGACATACCTGAGCATGTCTTATATCATGGCAGACAAGAAAAGAAGAGAGGTTGTGCAGGGAAACTCCACTTTTTAAAACCATGAGATCTGGTGAGACTCATTCACTATCACAAGAACTGCACAGAAAAGATCCACTCCCATAATTCAGTCACCTCCCACTGGGTTCCTCCCACAACACATGGGTGGGAGTTGCAATTCAAGATGAGATTTGGGTGGGGACATAGCCAAACCACATCAAAAACCTTAAGAAGATAATATAACTATTAACTTCTAATTATTTTAAGCTCTTTACCAACCACACTTACTTCTGCCCTCTAACTGACATTTCTTCAGTGTTCATTAGTGTCTACCAGAAAAGAATAAGAAACAGATACACATACACTTTAATTTGCAGAAATTGTAGTGAATGAGTAAATGAGATAAAATAACCTGTTTTCTTTCATACATGTCTAAATTCATATACCTGTGTTAATTTAATTGTAAATACCCACCTTGTATCAAAATAAAAGACTCAAATTATTGTAAATGAGATCCTTTTCTAGTGTGTGAATAACAAAAAATATATTTAATATATAAGATATGGCTCTATATAAACCCTTATGAAAGTTAATAATCTTTTGCATCACCACCACAGTGAAATCTGCTCTGCTACTTTACAGAAATGGTACAAAGTAATGCATACTCATAATAGACCTGGCCACTCCTAAGATCTTATCACTAATGTTTAGCTTCAATAACTGAGATTAACACAAATATAGACCTGTTCATCTGTACTGCAGATGTGCTCTTCATAAAATTCCTTTAAATAACTGAATAAGCAAAGGTATCCATTTCCATTGTAAAATACAGCTGCTGGTGCTCATTGGATGCTGATTATTTAGGGCCAATAGGCCACTCTTTGATATCCTGGCACACTTCCCAAAACTGATGATGTACTCATTTGCATTTGTTTTCAACCTTATGTTAGTTGTATTTTATTGTTATTATAAAATTAATATTTATTAACCAATGAGATATTGGTCTAAAAGAAAGATGTTTTAGGGATACTTACAAGTTGTAGAAATATCAAAAACTTATAAAGTAAAAAAATAACACATGTTGGTGAAGTTGCAGAGAAAAAGGAATGGTTACACTGTTGATGGGAGTGTAAATTGGTTCAAAATTGTAGAAAACAGTGCAGAAATTCCTCAAAGACCTAAAAACAAGACTACTATTTGACCCAGCAATCCCCTTACTGGGTATGTACCAAAAGGAATATAAATAGTTCTGTCATAAAGACACATGCACGTATATGTTCAGTGCAGCAGGATTCACAATACCGAAGACATGGAATCAAACTAAATGCCCATCAATGGTAGACTGGTAAATAAAATATTATCTATATCTATATCTGTATCTATATATATATACATGCCATGGGATACTGTGCAGCCATATAAAAGAATGAGATCATGTTCTTTGCAGGGACATGGATGTATCTAGAGGCCATTATACTTAGCAATCCAATACTAGGGCAGAAAACCAAATATGACATGTTCTCACTTGTAAGTGGGAGCTAAATGATGAGAACACATGAACACATAAAGGGGAATGACAAAAACTGGGGCCTATCAGCAGGTGGCGGGTAGGAGGAGGGATAGGATCAGGAAAAATAACTAATGGGTACCGGACTTAATACTAAGTAATAAAATAATTTATACCACAAAGCCCCATGACACAAGTTTACCTATATAACAAACCTGCATGTGTACCACTGAACCTAAAAGTTAAAAAAAGGTAGTTGTTTCAAATATTCTTTTTACTAGATTGGTATAAGTCTACTATAAAGTAGTGATGGGATAATGGATTTCTAAATAATTATCCCTTCTTGTGATTTCATATGAGTTTTCAAATTTTCAGCTGAATTTAAGGATATCCAAATTGGAAATCTGTCAATTGTGGGTGACAATATTCACTACCCTTGAGCAGATCCATGTTCAAAGGCATCAGTACTATGTCAGATGTTAAGCAAAGTAAACTCCCTTATTTCTTTTAAAATAAAATCAAATATTTCTAATATGTGCATGCCATTTTAGTGATTTCCTCTCAATCACACTTCAAAATAAAATTAGAGGAATTTGTATATTTTTATTTTATTCGTGCTTTTATAAGTATTTATAAGATTTATTACAGTATATTTAAAATACCATAAAATAAAAACAATAAAAACAGTCCTGGATTGGGAGGATAGAGAAGCCTCTTCATTGATTGTTTGACTTTTTATAAATCATATTACTTCCATGAATTCATATGAACTCAAGTTCCCTCTCTTTAAAATGGTTAGCTTGAATTAAGTAATCCTCCACTAATATTAGACACCAAAAACTATTTATAGGTTTCATGGCAATTATAAAAAATGTTCAATTCTCAATTCATTTGTGCAGATAATGTTTTGTGAGTTGATAATGTTATAGAAAACTAAGAATACATGTTTAAAAAATATTTGGAACATACCTGAGTCTGTCTTTTTTTTTTCTAAGTTATACTTTAAGTTCTGGGGTACATATGCAAAATATGCAGGTTTGGTACATAGGTATATATATGCCATGGTGGTTTGCTGCACCCACCAACCCATTATCTACATTAGGTATTTATCCTAATGCTATTACCCCCCAGGACCCCACCCCCTGAGAGGCCCCAGTGTGTGATGTTCCCCTCCCTGTGTCCATGTGTTCTCATTGTTCAACTCTCACTTATGAGTGAGAACATGTGGTGTTTGGTTTTCCGTTCTTGTGTTAGTTTGCTGAGAATGATGGTTTCCGGCATCATCCATGTGCCTGCAAAGGACACGAACTCATCCTTTTTTATGGCTGCATAGTATTCCATGGTGTATATGTGCCACATTTTCTTTATCCAGTCCATCATTGATGGGCATTTGGGTTGGTTCCAAGTCTTTGCTATTGTGAACAGTGCCACAATAAACATACGTGTGCATGTGGCTTTATAGTAGAATGATTATAATCCTTTGGGTACATACCCAGTAATGGGATTGCTGGGTCAAATGGCATTTCTAGTAGTAGATCCTTGAGGAATCACCACACTGTCTTCCACAATGGCTGAACTAATTTACACTACCACCAACAGTGTAAAAGTGTTGCTGTTTCTCCACATTCTCTCCAGCATCTGTTGTTTCCTGACTTTTTAATTATTACCATTCTAACAGGCATGAGATGGTATCTCATTGTGGTTTTGATTTGCATTTTTCTAATGACCAGTAATGATGAGCTTTTCTTCATATGTTTGTTGGCCGCATAACTATCTCCTTTTAAGAAGTGTCTGTTCATATACTTCGTCCACTTTTTGATGGGGTTGTTTTTTTCTTGTAAATTTGTTTGTTTGTAGATTCTGCATATTAGCCCTTTGTCAGATGGGTAGATTGCAAAAATTTCTCCAATTCTGTATGTTGCCTGTTCACTCTGATGATACTTTCCTTTGCTGTGCAGAAGCTCTTTAGTTTAATTAGATCCTATTTGTCTATTTTGGCTTTTGTTGCCATTGCTTTTGGTGTTTTAGTCATGAAGTCTTTGCCCATGCCTGTGTCCTAAGTGGTATTGCCTAGGTAGAGTAGGAGGTTTTGAAGAGTAAAAGGACTGTTAGGTTCAGGAGTTTAGCCTTGTTTTTGTGTGTGTGTAATTTTTAACCTGGCAAATACTGGAATATCAGACCAGTGTTATATGGCTGTTGTGATTCCCTGATGAAATGGTAAAGAAATTCATTTGTGAGCAAACAAAATTTAAGTGACACATTCAACTTTCAATTAAAACTAGAAATTGCATCTCAACTGAAAACTAGTCTGGGTTACCATTTCCTCAAGACTTTCTATTGAATTTAAACCGTCTCTTTTAGTATCTTAATTCAAATAATTTAGAATCAGTACATTCCTTGGCGAGTATTTTGCATTCAGGAAATTACATAAGAAAATCAATGAGCTTTCTCTGTATGGAGCTTGCATTCTGGTTGGGAAGACAGACAGTAGCTGACATAATTAAGTAAAATACCTGATATGTGGCACATAATGATAAGTATAAGCGAGGAAAAAAACCAGAAAAGGAATGTGTAGGATAGCGCACTTTAAGAAAGGCACTTGGAAAAGGCTTCAGTGAGAAGTTGATATTTGAGTGGAAAAAGTGAGGATTTGCATGTTTAGTTTTCAGGGGAAAAAAAAACTCTGCAAGCAGAAACAACAAAGGCAAAGTCTTGAGTACAAACATGCCTACAAGTAGCACAGTTGGCAGATTGAACAAGGGGCAAAATTGTAGATGAGGCCGAAGAATTAAATACGTATGGACAGACAACTGGCTACAGGGCTGTTCAAAAAGTGATCCATATATCAGTTGCCAAGATAAATAGAGACACTGAAGGGAAGTGTTTAAACACTTTTATAGCTATTTGATATTACCATAACATCTGAGCATGTGATCACTAAACTTAAATTTGCATGGCTTAAACTTTTCCATTAATATTTATCTATCATCTGTCTGTCTGTCTGTCTGTCTGTCTATCTATCTATCTATCTATCTATCTATCTATCTATCTATCTATCTATCTATCTATCTATCTATCTTATACAATAGCATTTGTCCATGAAAGCTAGGGGGAGAATTATCCTTTGTCCCACAGATAGTTTAAGAAGCACTGATTTAGGACACGTTGACTCTTTCTTTGAGGGTGATGGAGACTAGTCGGTGTTTAAGGAGAGAAGAGATAGAGGATGACTTATTAAAAGCATCTCTCTGGCTTCTGTTGGACAATAAAGGTGGAGCAAGAGATGAAACACAATGAGTCACGTGGCTATTCAACAAACACGTGAGGGAGAATGGTGATCAAGGCACAGTGGAAGTGGAGGAAGAAGTGAGGTATGTTCTGGTTCTGGATATATATTTGGAACCAGAAAAAGAGGAAGTTTTGAACGATTGCATATGAAGTGAAAAGAGAGAGAGAAAAATCAAGGATGACTCAAAGGTCTGGCCTGAGCAAGTAGAAGAAATTGACATTTACTGATATTGAATAGTTTGTGAGAGCAGCAGTTTCGGCTGGTGCATGAGAAATAGTATGCAAATCAAGAGCTCAGCTTAGGAAATATTCATTTTGAAAGACGAGTTATACAGCCTACTGAAGAATGTCAAATTGAAACTGACTTTAAGCAAGAGAGAATGTGAAGAAAGTACTGAAATTAATGTTTAGCAATAAAAGCATTAAACGGTGAAAACTTAGTTAAATAATTATCATTTCAAACAAATACAAAGGTATCTTGGATTGGTTACTTAGCATATCCTGAAGTGCAGTGCTAAATTTCATACTACGCATTTTCGTATTTGGTTTGTATAATAGTCTTATAAAGCAAATATATTTTTTTCCAAATTTTTTGAATTAGAGACCGATGCTCAGAAAATTAAGCATTTTGCCTACAAGAATATATAAAATCAATAATATGGCTAACAAAATATAGTATATATTAAGTTCTTACTAAATAGCCATTAAACACTACCATTATCACTCATTTACAGAGAATAGAAATTACAAACAAATTATTAAGTATCTTGCATAAGCTCTTAGAGTTTGTAATTGGTAGAGACACAATTTCAATGCAATTGATAGGCCACAATATTAAACAATTATCTTCCCTGCTTCCTCTGGAAGAGCAAGTATTCACAATTAGGTACTTCCTATTCTAGAACTCAGGTATTTCCTACTATCCCTGGCTATTTTTATTAAATTTATTTCTTCACACTTGTGCATTAATCAGAATCACTTGGAGAGTTTATTATATACTGATTGCTGGATTCCATGCCCATAATTTCTAATTTAGTTTGTCTGGGGTAGAACCCAGTAGTTCCAATTTCTAACAAGCTCTTCTGCTGCTGCTTATGCTGCTGGTCTGAGAATCACATTTGAGAACACTGCCTTACTGTATGGAATATTTATATATAATATTATGAACTCCTCAGTTAGTGTTCTAAGGTATATAGTTTAAAATAATCATGCCAGGGCTCACATATTCAACGAGAGGCCAGAAATCTTTGAATTTCTTATCAAAGTGATTTTCTAGCTTCTTCCTCTTTAAGACAGGGCATCCTTCCTGAAGGAGACAGGTGAAACTGCAATGACAATTTTATAAGAAGTGAAATCATGCTGACAGCAGGCAGTTTCTTCCAAGCAGAAAAGGAGTGTCACACTCAATTAGCTCTTTGGAACTATGGTGAAAGGAGCCAGGAGAATAGCTATATTGCGAACTTACTTTTTTTTTCTTTGTAGTTAAAAGATACATGAATGAAAAGACTATACAAAGGATGTCTACAGAAAAATGGAGAATGCAAAGAATGTGAGGAATTGAAATACTAATGAAAAAGTTGGAGAATATTAGCTCCTCTATAAAAATACATATCAATGCAATTTGCCTGTGCATGTCATTTCATGATATATTAATTTCATAGTCATATTTTTCTCTGTAAATTGTATGTGTTATTCATCTTTTTTTTTAATTTGTTGAAAAAATTGTAGAGTAGAATTTTATAATTCACTTTACAACCATTGTAGGTAGTGCTAGGAATGAAATCTCTCTAATGTGCTTTAAGGCTTCCATCATTTGACATTCTGCTAAATTTCTCACGTAATTCCTATGGAATCTTTAATAGTGTTTCAAACAAAAATATTCCTGAAGATGCTGTTTTAAATACCTTTAGATTTTCTTCAATAGCTATAACCTCTCATTTTTAAAATTTCCTCCATTTTTGGGCTTCCAGGAAACAAATGTATAGAATGTATTTTCGAAAAATTTTATTAAATTGCTCTACTGTCAAATACATAAAATGAATTAGTGACATGTCTAAAACTGAAGTTGATAGAATGTGTTTTAAAAATGCTCGGTGTAAAAGACAGGCATTAAAAATGTTCATATTAATTAACATATCTGTAGATTATAATATACTCTGATGGCATTAAATAATGTAGGCTGACAGCCATGTTTAAAGAGTAAATTCTCATTTCAGCTACTTACTTCTCTCATTTGATTTCTTTTTGAAATTTCTCATGAAATTGCCTTTTTCTTCAGTCTTGGATAGAGATAAATGTACATATAAACATTTATATAGATTTTACGTCTATATTTTTAATTCTACATTGAAGATATGCCTAGAGGGACTTTTTAAAAAAATTCAGATGTCTGTATTTCTATATCTGTATTATATTTAACTTTATTCCGTTTTATTTTAATTCCAACATTTTCTCATGATGTTCAACAGCTTTGAACAAACCAGAACTTTCAGTTTTTGGCCATCTCTTTTTAGTTGTGTTTCTTTTAAATGGAATATTATTTTCTGATTTAGTAAAACTTTTTTGGCAGAAAATAAAATTTTAGTTTAAAAGACAGCATATAATTTTCATTACAAAGGGAATTGCTAATGGACGTGGAAATTATGGTTGTAACACGGAGTTTTGATATTATCAAAATAGAAAAAGTCATTTTTAATTACTTTAAGAAGAAAGCAGTAGTACGCATACCAGCAGCTTTCCAAAAATGATATTAGATTAGTCATTATATGCAAAAAACATAAGTGAAACTGTAACCAATAGAAAAACAATAATATTATTTGTTTTAATTTGCATGGTTCAAGTCATCTCATTAAAATTATGAGCTCTTTTAGACAGCCATATTCTATAATTATTTTATTAAAATTATTTCAAATAAATTATAATTTTGCTGGCTTATCAAAAATAATTTTATTAGAATAAAATAAATGTTTTTATTGTTAATAGTGTATTAGGTATACTCTCATTCCTCTCGTGCAAGAAAAGTATCATTCTTAATTTTTTGGTAACTTAGTTGATTACTGTTTCAAAACAACTTTTTATTAGGATGCTGAGATATATTTTATGCTACTTGTAATTCTTGCAATTTCCTCAGGTTTTGCTCATTTCCAGGATGCTTATCCACTATATGTTTTTTGTTAAGATCTTGACTATGAACGGTGCATATCGCAAGTCATGCCATTTATCTACTGAGGACTGTTTATCAGTGTCCAAAATACTTTAAACATACTGGTTTAAATATATTATACAATTCCAATTAATTTCACCTTTTTCTTTATACTACATGAGTGTGTAAGTGACCTACTCTATTCTTAGTGTAGCTGTATTATATTACTATTAGATAGTGTTTGACTAGAATTTGACCAATCATGAGTGTGGAAAGTTAAAAAAAAAAAAAAAAAGGAAAAAAAAAAGATGAAGGAAAAGAACTTCGCTCTAGAACTTAGAAAGGGCTGGAAAAATTATGGTGTTGAAAATGTGTTTATGCAATAAAATTAAAACGTCCACGAGTTTTGATGGACAAAAAGAGAGTAAACCAGATACTCAAGTTATAAATGTTGTTACTACACAACAGCTAACAGCTGAGACAAATTGAGAGTGAAAAAATGAAAATAGGTTCTTTTAAATAGTTGAGATTCTATAAAAATGAAGGGGTGGATATGGTGTAGAAGTAGAAATTAGGATAATATATGCTCATATAACTAATATAGTGTCCTTATTTTTGTGTCTTTCAATACTAACACTTTATTTCTGAATAGTAGCTATCAATAAAAAGTTTAAAAAATAACCTCAAATAAGGAGAAACTCCACACGTAGGTTAGATGATAAAGGGATTAAGCAATGATAAAGACGATGCCTAGCAAGCATCTTAATTTTACTGACAACATTATGGACACTGTTTTTAAAATCCCTTTTTGCCTATACGTGCCCATCATTATCAATATGAAAATTCTTTGTCCTTATAATGAAAAGTAAATACCAAAGCTACAGGATGTACCAGTCAAATTATATTCTATGTGAATAGTGCCTACCAGTTTGGGATTGTGCACAATTACTACATATCATTTGCAAAGCTGAGAGGGTTGTTATGGTAAGTGGATTATAAGTATTATGTAGCAGGGCATGAATGCAAAAACACTTTTCATTCTTTTTCATTTTGAGAGAATTTTTAATTGTGTATGTGTGTTTGAAAGACAGAATCATTTAGAATCAGAAAAACATAGGATTTAATTCAAGGGTTATTGGTATTTAGCATGGGTCTACATAGATCTTTTTTTTAAAATATGTAGTAAAATTAAGCCTATCACTTGAAATAATTCACATAATCAGTTTATGGAAAAAGAAAATTTAACTTTTTGTGACCTGTGTCCCCAAATGTTGCCACCATTTACTTAAAAAAAGAACTTGTATATACTTTTGAAAATAATTGTTGGATATTTTTCTAATTTTATTTTTAATTGACATGTAATACTTGTACATATTTCTGGGGTACAGAAAAATATTTCAATACATGCATGCAATATCTAGTGATGAAATTAGAGTAATTAATTTATCTCAAATATTTGCTATTTATTTGAGTTGGGAACACTCAAAATTGTCCTTTGGGTATTTGACAATACACAATAAGTAACTATAGTCACTCCACAAGGGTATGGAACACTAGAACTGGTTCTTTCTATCTAGATGTAATTTTATGACTGCCAACAAACCCCTCTCTGTCCTCCACTTCCCCACTTCTATTACCCACTATTCTACTCTTTACATCTATAAGCTCAACATTTTAGCCCCCACATATGAGTAAGAACATACAGTATTCATCTTTCCATGCCTGTATTATTTTACTTAACATAATATCCTTCAGGCTTATCCGTGTTGCCCTGAATAAAATGATTTCATTCTTTATTATGGCCGAATGGTATTCCATTGTGTGTGTGTATATATATATGTATATATATATATATCCATTATATCTTGGCTTAGGTCCATTCCATATCTTGGCTATTGTGAATAGTGCTGCAATAAATATGGGCATGTGTGCATATATAACTTCAATACACTGGCACACCTAGTTTTATTGAACTTTATTATACCTCACATATGTTTTTTCTTTTAGAAAATAAAGGTTTGTAACAACTCTACATTGAACAAGTCTATTGGTGTCATTTGTCTAAAAGTATGTGCTCACTTCATGTCTCTGTGTCAAATTTTGGTAATTCTTGCAATATTTCAAATTATTACTGTTCTATATGTTATGGTGTTCTGTGATCAGGGATCTTTGATGTTACTTTTGTAATTGTTTTTGGATGCCACTTAGCACACCAATATAAGACAACAAACTTAATTGATACATGTTGTGTGTGTTCTGACTGCTCCACCAACTGGCACTTTCACTGTGTTTCTCCCTCTCCTTGAGCCTATCTGGTCCCTAAGACACAACAATATTGAAATTAGGCCATTTGATAACCATACAGTGGCCTCTACGTGTTAAAGTGAAAGGAAAAGTGATCTGTCTCTACGTTAAATCAACAAATAGAAATAATTAAGCTTAATAAAGAAGGCACCTCAAAAGCTAAGTTAAAGATAGGCCTCTTGTGCCATGCAGTTTGCCAAATTGTGAACGCCAAGGACATATTCTTGAAGGAAATTAAAAGTGCTAATCCAGTGAACACACGAATGATAGGAAAGTGAAAACAGACTTATTGTGATATGGATAAAATTTGTGTGGCCTGGATAGAAGATCAAACCAGCCAAAACATTTCCTTAAGCCAAAGCCTAATCCAGAGCAAGGCCCTAACCCTGTCCAATTCTATGGAGGCTAAGAGAGGTAAGGAACTGTAAAAGGAAAGTGTGAAGCTAGCAGAGCTTAATTAATGAGCTTTAAGGAAAGAAGCCATCTTCATAACCCAAAAGTGGAAGTCACGAGTTCTGAGGTTAAAGCTGCAACAAGTTATCCAGAGGATTTAGCTAACAACATCGATGAAGGAGGCTATACTTAATGACATTTTTTAATGTAGACAAAACAGCCCTGTATTGGAGGAAGATGCCATCTAGGACTTTCACAGTTAAAATAAATGATGGCAATGTCTTCCTTCAAAGCTTCAAAGGCAGGCTAACACTCTTTTTCAAAATTAATTCACCTGGTGGCTTTAAGTTGAAGCCAATATTCATTTACCATTCCAAAAATCCTAGGGCTCTTAAGAATTACTCTAAATCATTAAGAACAATCAAGCCTGGCTGACAGGACATCTGTCTGTAGTATGGTTTACTGAACATTTTCAGCCCACTTTTGATACCTATTGGTAAGAAAATGCACACTGACAATGTATCTGGTCATGCAAGAGCTCCAGTGAAGATGTACAAGGAGATTTATGTTGTCTTCATGCCTGCTAACACAACATCTATTCTGCAATCTATGGATCAAAGAGTAATTTAGACTTTCAGGTCTTATCATTTGTAAGGCTAGACCTGCTGTAGATAGTGATTCCTCTGATAGATCTGGGCAAAGTAAGTAGAAAACCTTCCACATAGGATTCACCATTCCAGATGCCATGAAGGAAATTCATGATACATAGGAGGAGGTAAAAATATCAACATTAACAGAAATTTCGAAGAAATTGATTCCACTCCTCATGGATGACACTGAGGGTTCAAAACTCTGGTAAAGGAAGTAATTGCAGATGTGGTGGAAATAGCAAGATAACTTGAATTAGAAGTGATGCCTGAGATGTGACTTAATTGCTACAAACTCATGATAAAACTGATGAGGAGTTGTTTCTTATGAATGAGCAAATAAAAGTGGTTTCTTGAGATGGAATCTACTCCTGATGAAGATGCTGTGAACTTTGTTAAAATGACAACACATAATTTAGAATATTATATAAACTTAGTTGATAAAGCAGTGGCAAGGTTTGAGAGGACTGACTCTAATTTTGAAAGAAGTTCCACTGTGAGTAATGCTATCAAAGAACATGAGATGCTATAGAGAAATCTTTCATGAAAGAAAAAGTCAATTAATGTGCCCCCCAAAAAAAGTGTTTAATGTTTTTATTATTTTTTCTCAAGTCAGATATTAAATTTTTGTCACAAACCTTTTTTAAGTAAAGTTTTTATTTGAAGTAATTACATATTGATTGTTGTCTTATTTTTTAAAAATTGCCACAGCCACCCCAACCTTCAGCAACCACCACTGTAATCAATTAGCAGCCATTAACATCAAAACAAGACCTTCCATCAGTAAAAAGATTACTACTCAAGGCTCAGATGATGGTTAGTATTTTTAAGCAATAAAATATATTTTTAAATTAAAGCATGTACATTGTTTTTAGATATAATGTTTTTGTACACTTAAACTACACTATAGTGTAAACATAACTTTTGCACACACTGGAAAACCAAAGGATTTGTGTGACTCACTACATTCTGGGGACTAAGAACCAAAACAGCAGTCTCTGAGGTATGCCTGTACTGGTTTATTTTCCTTTGAATAAATATCGGGTGTGGGATTTTTGGATCATATGATAGTTCTATTTTTAATTTTCTGATGAACTACTATAATGTGTTCCATAATGGCTATACTATTTTTAAGTGGTCAAAGAAAATAGGCCTTTAGATATTGATCAATCCTCTTGTTACACAGAGAGTATTATAGAAAGGAAATTTTCTATTCTTTGTAAGGTTTCACTTTGTTTTCCAACCACAGTTACCTACATTTATTATAACATCAATTGTTCAGATGAGGTTACTAACTTTCTATCCTCTCTGCTTTTTGAAGCTTAGGTTCTAAATGAAAAGGGTATGTGTTCTAATGGAGTTCTCCCCTGGGGCACATTGAGTCATTTTATACAACGACACACTAAGAAAGGCAATTTATGATGTGTGACTGACTCTAATGTGACTTTTTCATCATTCCATTTGTTTTCCATTAGTCAGAAAAAAAAGACATAAGAACTACATACAAATCTTTTTGTTGCACTCCACAGGGATTTTGTAGTATATTAAATTCTGGTGGAATACAATATTTTATAAAGCTTAGAAAAAAATGTTGTTCAAAAACATTTTTTTACCTTCAAATCTCTATCAAGAATTCCTATAATGTTTTTGAAGACACCTAAATTCTTTTTAAAAAATAAAGGTATCTTCTAAAATATATTTTTATATAAGTGCTTAAAACTTTAATCTGTGCTTCTAAACAATTTTCAGCTATAATTCAGAGCTCTGAAACCATTGTTGTTCAAATATAAATCAAAATCAGAGTTGATAGCTCTGATTATATAATTTAAGTCTATAAATCCTTATTTTTAGTTATCTAATATGTTTCCATTACAGTTTTTCCACAACTTGGGTTTCTAATAAATTGTCAGCTGTAAACATGCAAATATCATTGTGATAAAAGTAGTACCATAATATAAAATGTATGAAGACTATTTACATAACATCTTTAGTGAGGTTTTACTCCTTAAATACTGTCCATCACTATATTCCCTTCCCACCCTATTTTCACACTAATTTCTTTGCTGCTATTTTCATTAGATATTTGTATTAGTTCTCTTGGTTTTCTCACCTTTTCTTGCCCTCCACTTACCTTCTTCATGTTTACTTTTTAGTATTATTTGAGATATACTGTAAATATTAGCACATTCAATCAATATAGTGGCTCATTTATTTTAATTATTTTTAGATTAAAAATGTGGGTACACAGTAGGTGTATATATTTATGGGACTAAACAAAATGTTTTGATATAGGCATGCAATGTGAAATAAGCACATCATGAGGAATGGGGTATCTGTTCCTTCAAGCATTTATTATTTGAGTTATAAACAATCCAATTATGCTCTTTAAGTTATTTTAAAGTGTATGATTAAGTTATTATCAATTACAGTCACCCTGTTGTGCTATCAAATAGTAGATCTTATTCATTCTTTTCAAATATTTTCTTTCCTGTTAACCATCCTCTCCCCCATCCTCCAGCCCTCCACTAACTTTCCCAGCCTCCGATAATCATCGTTCTATTTTCTAAGTCCATGAGTTCAACTGTTTTGAATTTGATAACCCACATATAAGTAAGAACATGTGATGTTTGTCTTTCTGTGCCTGGCTTACTTTACTTAACATAATGATCTCCAGTTCCATCCATGTTATTGTAGATTACTGGATCTCATTCATTTTTATGGCTGAATGGTACTTCATTGTGTATATGTACTACATTTTCTTCATTCTGCTTCCAAATCTTAGCTATTATAAACAGTGCTGCAGCAAACATAGGAGTGCAGATATCTCTTTCATATACTGATTACCTTTCTTTTTTATATATACCCAGCAATGAGATTGCTGGATCTTACAGTAACTAACTTTTTAGTTTTTTGAGAAACCTCCAAACTGTTTCCATAGTGGATGCACTAATTTACATTCCCACCAACAGTGTACAAGTGTTCTCTTTTCTCCGCATCCTCACCAGCATTTGTTATTGCCTGTTTTTTGGATATAAGCCATTTTAACTGAGGTGAGAAAATATCTCATTGCAGTTTTGATATGCATTTCTCTGATGATCAGTGATATTGAGCACTTTTTCATATGCCTGTTTCCATTTGTATGTATCCTTTTTAGAAATCTCTATTCAGATCTGTTGCCCATTTTTTTTTCAGATTATTAGATTTTTTTCTATAGAGGAGTCTGAGTTCCTTATATATTCTGGTTATTAGTCCCCTGTCAGATGCGTAGTTTGCAAATATTTTCTCCCTTTCTGTGAGCTGTCCTTTTAATTTATTGATTGTTTACTTTGCTGTGCAGAAGCTTTTTCACTTGATGTGATCTCATTTGTCCCTTTTTGCTTTGGTTGCCTGTGTTTATGGGGTATTACTCAAGAAATCTTGGCCCAGACCAATGTCCTGGAGATTGCCCCAATGCTTTTTTGTAGTAGTTTCATAGTTTCAGGTATTAGATTTAAGTCTTTAATCCACTTTGATTTGTTTTTTTGTATATGGCAAATAATAGGGTTCTAGTTTCATTATTCTGCATATGGAAATCCAGTTTTCCCAGCACAATTTATTAAAGAGACTGTCTTTTCCCCAGTGTATGTTCTTGGAAACTTTGTTGAAAATCAGTTCACTGTAGGTGTGTGGATTTGTTTCTTAGTTCTCTATTCTATTCCATTGGCCCCTGTGTCTGTGTTTCTAAGCGAGGACCATGTTGTTTTGGTTGCTGTAGCTCTGTATTTTAATTTGAAGTCAGGTAATGTGAATCTTCTTTTTTATCTATTTATGTGTAGAATGTCATTGGTATTTTGATAGAAATTGCATTGACTCTGTAGATTGCTTTTGGTTGTATGGACGTTTTAACAATACTTACTCTTCTAACCCATTAACATGGAATATTTTTCTTTGTTTTTAGTGTTCTCTTCAATTCTTTTGTCAGTATTTTATAGTTTTCATTATAGAGCTCTTTCACTTTTTTGGTTAATTTCTAAGTATTAAATTTTGCGTGTTTCGATTGTAAATGGGCTTACTTTTTAATTTCTTTTTGACATTGTTTACTGTTGGCATACAGTAATGCTACTGATTTTTGTATGTTGATTTTCTATCTTGCAACTTTACTGAATATTTTATTAGTTCTAATTGTTTTCTCATAGACTCTTTAGTTTTTTTCAAATATAAAATCATATCATTTGCAAACAAGAATAATTTGACTTTTTCCTTTCCATTTTGGATACCTTTATATCCTTATCTTGTCTGATGGATCTAGCTAGGATTTCCAGCACAAGGTTGAATAACAGTGGTGACAGTGGGCACACCTGTCATGTTTCAGATCTTAAAATGCTTTCTTTTTTTCCTATTTAATATGTCACTAGCTGTGGTTTTGTGGTATATGGCTTTTATTATGTTGATGTATGTGTCTTCTATCCCAGTTTTTGGAGAGTTTTTATCAGAAAGGATGTAGTATTTTATAAAGTGATTGTTCAGTACCAATTGTAATGATCATGTGGTTTTTATCCTTCATTCTGTTGATATGATGTATCACATCGATTGATTTGGTATGTTGAACTATCCTTGCATCCCAGAGATAAATTCCACTAGGTCATGAGGAATAATCATTCTAATGTGTTGTTGAATATGATTTGCTAGTATTTTATTGAGGATTTTCACATCAATATTTATCAGAGATGTTGGCCTGTAGCCCGCCTGCCTTTCTTTCTTTCTCTTTCTTTCCTTTTTTCTTTTCTTTTCTCTTTTCTTTTCTTTTCTTTTCTTTTCTTTTCTTTTCTTTTCTTTTCTTTTCTTTTCTTTTCTTTTCTTTTCTTTTCTTTTCTTTTCTTTTCTTTTCTTTTCCTTTCTTTTCTTTCATGTATCGTTGTCTGCTTCCAGTGTCAGGGTAATACTGGCCTCATTGAGTTTGGAAGCATTTCCTCCTACTCTATTTTTCAGAATGGTATCAGTATGACTGGTGTTAGTTCTTTAAGTGTTTGGTAGAATTCAGCAGTAAAGACATCAGGTCCCAGGCTTTTCTTTACTGGGAGACTTTTTATTATCACTTAAACCTCATTACTTGTAATTGGTCTGTTCAGGTTTTGAATTTCTTCCTTGTTTTATCTTGGTTGGTTGTATGTGCTAGGAATGTTTCTATTTTTCTAGATTTTCCAGTTTACTGGCATATAGTTGCTCATAGTAACCACTATGATTATAGTTATCCTGATACTGAATTTCCACAGTATCAGTTGTAATGTCTCCTTTTTAATTTCTGATTTTATTTTTATTTTTTCTTTTATATTTCTTTGGCTAAAGGTTTGTTAATTTTGTTTAACTTTGCAACTCAACAACTTTTTGTTTTATTTATCTTTTGTTTTTTTATTTCAATTTCATATATTTCTGCTCTGATCTTTATTATTTATTTTATTCTACTAATTTTGTGTTCAGTTTGCCGTGGCTTTTTTAATTCTTTAAAATGCATATTAGATTGTTTATTTAAACTATTCCTGTTCTTTTATGCAGGCATGTATAGCTATAAATTTCCCTCTGAGTAGTGCTTTTGCTGTATCTCATAGGTTTTGGTATGTTGTGTTTCCATTACCATTTGTTTCAAGAGTATTTTCTATTTTCTTCTTAATTTTTTCATTGACTCACTGGTCATTCAGGAGCATTTTGTTTAATTTTCATGTGTTTATATAGTTTCCAAAATTCCTGTTGTTAATAATTTTTAGTTTTATTCCATTGTGGTCAGAGAAGATGCTTGATATTATTCCAATATTTTTGAATGTTTTATGACTTGTTATGTGTCTTAACATATGGCCTATCAATGAGAATGATACATGAGCTGAGGAAAAGAATGTATCCTGTAGCTGTTCAATGAAATCTTCTGTAAATATCTATCAGATCCAGTGGGTCAATAGTGAAGATCAAGTCTAAGGTTTCTTTGTTGATTGTCTGTCTGGAAGATCTGTCCAATGCTAAAAGTAGGTGTTGAAGTCTCCAGCTATTACTGTATTGAGACCTCGCTCTTTAGCTCTAATAATATTTCTCTCATATATTCCAGTGTTGGGTGCATATATACTTAAAATCGTTATTTTCTCTTGCTGAATTGACCCCTTTCTCATCATATTGTGACCTTATTTGTCTCTTCTTATAGCTTTTGTCTTGAAATTCATTTTTTTCTTATATAAGCATAGCAACTCCTGCTCTTTTCTGGTTTCCATTGTCCAAGATATTCCAAAAAGATAAAATAACTTTTCCATCCCTTTATTTTTAGTTTATATGTGTCTTTACGGGTGAAGTGTCTTTCTTGTAGGCAACAGATCAGTGGGCCTCGTTATTTCATCTATTCAGGTACTCTGTATCTTTTGATTAGAGAGTTTAGTTAATTTACACTTAATGTTATTATTGATGAGTAAGAATGTATTTCTGCTATTTTTTTTGGTTGTTTTGTGGTCTGTCTTTCTTTCTTGTCTTCCTTTAATGAAGGTGATTTTCTTGGTGATATGGTTTAGTTTTTTACTTTGAATTTTTTATGTATCTATTTTTTGTTTTAGGTTACCATGAGGTTGCAAATACTCTCATATAACCCATTATTTTAACCTGATGACAACTTAACACTGTTTGCATAAACAAGCAAAATTAATACTAATACAAACTGTATACCTTAACTTCATCTTCTTGCTTTTTAACTTTTTGTTGTTTCTGTTCATATCTTACTGTATTAAATATGTCCTAAAATTTTTTATAGTTATTATTTTTGATTGGTGCATTGTTTAGTCTTTCTACTTTGTATATGAGTAGTTTACACACCACGGTTGCAATGTTACAATATTCTGTGTTTTTCTGCGTGCTTACTATTACCAGTGAGTATTGTACCTTCAGATAATTTATTATTGCTCAGTAACATCCTTTCCTTTCTGATTGAAGTACTTCCTTTATCATTTCTTCTGGGATAGGTCTGATGTTGACATCCCTTAGGTTTTGTTTGTCTGAGAAAGTCTTTATTTCTCCTTCGTGTTTGAAGGATATTTTCACTGGATATACTATTATAGGACATTTTCTTCTTCATTTTAAATATGTTATGCCACTCTTTCCTGGCCCGTAAGGTTTCCACTGAAAATTTTGTTGCCAGATGGATTGGAGTGCCATTGTGTGTTGTTTCTTTTCTCTTGCTTTTAAAATCTGTTCTCTATCCTTAACTTTGGGGAGTTTGATTATTAAATGCCTTAAGGTAGCATTTTTTGGGTTACATCTGCTTGGTGTTTGGATATTGGTATCTTTCCCTAGGTTTGGGAAGTTCTTTGTTATTATCTTTTTGAAGAAATTTTCTACCCCATCTCTTTCTCTACCTTCTTTTTAAGACTAATGACTCTTAGATTTCCCCTTTTGAGGCTATTTTCTAAAGCCTGTGGGCATGTTTCATTGTTTTTTATTCTTTTTTCTTTTGTCTCCTCTGACTATGTATTTTCAAGTAGCCTGTCTTCAAGCTAATTCTTTCTTTGGATTGATCTATTCTGCTACTAAAGTAGAATTCTGAACTCCTTCTCTGTGTTATCTTGAAATTTTCAGTTTCCTCAACATAGTGATTTTGAATTACCTGTCTGAACGTTCATATATATCTGTTTCTCTAGGACTGGCCCCTGGTACCTTATTTAATTCATTTGGTGAGGTCACATTTTCATGGAATGGTGTTGATGCTAGGAAACATTCTTCAGTGTCTAGGCATTGAAGAGTTATGTATTTATTGTAGTCTTCACTGTCTGGTCTTACATGTTCCTATCCTTCTTGGGAAGGCTTTCTAAATATTTGAAAGGACTTGGGTATTTTGAGCTAAACCGTATCTGTTTTAGGGGCACCCAAAGCCCAGTAACACTGCTGTCCTTACAGACTTAGTGGTCCACGTTGATGGTCTTGGAGAAGATCTGAGAGAATTCTCTGGATCACCAGGCAGAGACTCTTGTTTTCTTCCCTTACTTTCTCCAAAAAAAACAGTCTTTCTCTCTCTCTGTTCTGAGTCACCTAAAGCTGGGGGTGTAGTGGCCCTTTGGTCACTGCCATAATGACTGTACTGTGTCAGACCTGAAGCCAGCACAGCACTGGGTCCCCAAGGCCTGCTGTAACCACACCCTGGCTACTGCTTGTGTTTGCTCAAGGACCTGGGGCTCTACAGTCAGCCAGTGTACAAAGTCAGCCAAGCCTGTGTCCTTCCCTTCAGGGCAGCAAGCTCCCCTTGCCCCAGGCGGGTCCAGAGGTATAATTTAGGATTCAGGGATTAGAGTCAAAAACCTTAGAAGTCTAACTGCTGTTCTTGTCTACTGTGGTTGAACTGGCACTCAAACCACAAGGTGCAGTTGTCCCACTGCTCTCGCCATTTTCCAAAGACAGATGAGCCTCAAACTGCAGCCACCGCCACCCCAGGCCATGAGAAGTACTGCCTGGCTACTGCTGATGCTCCCTCAAGGCCCAAGGTCTCTTGACTCCACTTGTCATGAATATTGCCTAGCCTGGGACTCACCCTTCAGGGCAGTGGGCTGTCCTCTGTCCCAGGAAAGGTCCAAAAATGCCATCTAAGAGTCAAGTCCTGGAATCAGGGATCTCAAGAGTCTGCTTGGTTCCTTACCCTTTTGTGGCTGTGTTGCTACCTAAAGTATAAAACAAAGTCCCCTTTACTTTGTGTTCTGTTTTGCTCAAGCAGAAGGACTTTTGCTCTGTAGCAGCTACGTAGTGGCTCATTTACATTCTTAGAATTCAGCTTAACCTTGCAGGGAGGAATGAATAACTCTAAATGAAGTAATGTATGTGTAAAACTAACATAATAACCTATTAAAAATCATAATGTGTTTGGGGGTATAGAGTTTATCTGGCATTAAAAGCCAGATAACAGTAGCAAAACAATGCAAGAGAAAGAGTAAATAGATTTAATTTATTATAAATTGCTTCCTGTGCTTTGAAGTGGTGAAGCACCAGTATATCATGTATTTATAAAGACTACTGTAATCTTAAGTATAATTATTAAAAGATGATATAATAAGGTAGAGAGAAAGAAATGATATAAAAAGATGATTTAATTTATTCTAAAGAAGGCAAAAAAAAATCCAATGGGAAGAACAATAACATGGAATGAATAGAATAAATAATGTTATGGTAATATTATTTCAAACATGTCAGAAAAATGTAAATAGGACTAAATATTTCAGTTAAAAGTGAGAATTTAAAAACTGAATATTATTTTAAAAGTAGAAGAAAAGAAATAGAAAGACATGACGTAAATAAAATGTAGTCACTAAACAAATGAAAAAGCCATATACATCAAACTTCTGCATTACCAGACTGAATTAAAAAAATTTTAATCTAAAATTATTTTACTTGTGTCTGAAGAACTTTCTTTAATATATTTTTAGTGCAGGTTTTTGATAACACATTTTCTTAAATTTGGTTTCTCTGAAAATGTTTCAGTGTTTCCATTATTTTTTGCAAGTCAGATATTAAATTTTTGTCACAAATAATCTTTAAGACAAGTTTCATACAGATTTACATGCATTTGTAAGAAATAATACTGAGTGATTTCAAATATCCTTTATTAATTTTCTCCACTGAAACCATCTTGTAAAACTATAATATAATTGACAGTGTTATATTGAAGATACAGAAAATTTTCATCACCACAAGGATTCCCACACCTATTTCCCTTTCACCTGTTCTTCTACAGTTTTACAATTTTAATGATGCTATATTAAGACAGAAACATTTAATGTTTTTTGTTTTGGCTTTTCGAATTGTTTAACTTTCTCATAGATTCTGGTTATTAGATCTTTGTCAGATGCATAGTTTGCAAATATTTTCTCCCGTTCTGTGGGTGATCTTTTTACTTTGTTGATAGTTTTGTTTGCTATATAGAAGCTCTTTAGTTTAATTAGGTCTCTTGTCAATTTTTATTTTTGTTACAATTACTTTTGAGGACTCAGTCATAAGTTCTTTGCCAATGCCAATGTCCAGAATGGTTTTCCTAGGTTTTCTTTTAGGTATTTTATAGTTTCAAGTCATACATTTAAGTCTTTAATCCACCTTGACATATATAGATATATATAAAATATATATGTTATATATAATATATAATAAAATATAATGTTATACTATAACATATATAAAATACATAAGTAATAGTATATGATTTAAAATTTAAAATATATATTGATGTGTGTGTGTGTATGTGTGTGTGTATAATTAATAAAAGGTAGGAAGTTAGGGCTCTAGTTTCATCTGCATATGGCTAGTCAGTTTTCTCAGCACCATTTATTGAATAGGGAGTCATTTCCCCATTGCTTGTTTTTGTTGACTTTGTCACAGATCAGATGGTTGTAGGTGTGCAGCTTTATTTCTGGGTTCTATATCCTGTTCCATTGGTCTTTGTGTTTACTGTGTCTATTTTTTATTTTTATTTTTTGAGAGGGAGTCTCACTTTGCCGCCCAGGCTGGAGTGCAGTGGCATGATCTCAGCTCACTGCAACCTCCGCCTCCCAGGTTCAAGTGATTCTCCTGCCTCAGCCTCCCAAGTAGCTGGGATTACAGGTGCCCGCCACATGACAGGCTAATTATTGTATTTTTAGTAGAGATGGGATTTCACCATGTTGGCCAGACTGGTCTCGAACTCCTGACCTCAGGTGATCCTCCTGCCTTGGCTTCCCAATGTGCTGGAATTACAGGCATGAGTCATCACGCCCAGCCTATTGTGTCTCTTTTTATACCAGTACCATGCTGTTTTGGTTATTGTAGACTTGTACTATAGCTTGAAGTCTGGTCATGTGATTCCTCTGGCTTTGCTCTTTTTGCATAGGATTGCTTTGGCAATTAGTGTTCTTTGGGTCCTATATTAAAGGACATGAACATACACTTCTCAAAAGAAGACATACATGCAGTCAATAAACACATGAAAAATGTGCAGCATCACTAATCGTTACAGGAACGCAAATCAAAACCACAATGAGATACCATGTCAAACCAGTCAGAATGGGCATTAAGAAAAGTCAAAAATAACAGATATTGGTGAGGATGCGGACAAAATGAGTGTTTATACACTGTTGGTGAGAATGTAAATTAGTTCGGTTTAAAACTCTTGTGAATTGCTGGTGGAAATGTAAATGTAAAATGGTGCAGCTGCTCTGGAAAATAGTATGGTGGCTTCTCCAAAATTTAAATATAGAATTATCATGTGATCCAGCAATTCCACTTCTGACATATCTACCCAAGAGTAAAAGCAGACTCAAACAGATACTTGCACACCAATGTTCACAGTAGTTTTAGTAACAATAGACAAAAGGTGGAAAGAGCCAAATGTCCATCCATCCACAAATGAATGGATAAACAAGTTGTGGTGTTACATAATAATATTATTCCACTTTCAAAAGAAATGAAATTTTGACATATGTCACGACATGGATAAACCTTGGAGAAGTTACACGAAGTGAAATAAGCCAGTTGAAAAAGACAAATACTGTATGTTTCCATTAATATATCTAGTATCAAATTCATAGAAACAGAAAGTAGAATGGTGGTCTTGAAATAGGGGGAGTGGGAAGTTATTATTTCATAAGTATGTTGTGTCTGAAGAACTTTCTTTAATATATTATGTATTTTTTATGTATCTTTAACATATAATGTATTTTTTCAGTTTGTGAAGATAGAATAGTTATGCAGATGGACAATGTTGATGGTTGCACAACATTATAAATGTAATTAATAGCACTGGACTGTACTCTTAAAATTGTTAAGATGGCATATTTTATTTTATGTACATTTTACCAAACTAAAAAATAACTACAAGAATGAAGGGAAAATCTAAATAAGCTCAGATGATGGAAAACTAAGAGAATCTGTTGCCAGCAGCTCTACCTGGAAAGAAGAAAGTAGTGTAGACAGAAAAGAAATGACAAGAAAAGGAATATTGGAACGTCAGAAAGGAAGAAAGAACAAATTACAAAGTACAAATGTAGATAAACATAAACAACTCCCTTCTTGAGTTGTCTAAATTATGGTTAAAGGTTGATACAAAAATAGCACTGCTGGGATGTTAAGTATATATTTTAAATAATTTTACGTTAAGTATATATTTTAAATAATTTTCAATAGCGAAAAGTAATAGGATACAAAGGAAGATCAGGTTTCTGCAATTCACTCAAAGTGGAAAAATGACTGTACCAGTAGGCTGTGACAGATTGTATATATGATGTAATACCCAAAGCCACCACTGACACATTAATACAAAGATGAATGCTCAGAAACACCACATTTAAACCAAAATGAATTGAAATAATGCACAAGAAGGCAGAAAAAGGAAAACAAAATAAAAAATACAAGATTAAATGTCAGATTTAAGAGCTGGCATATTAATAACTACAGTCTATGTAACTATTCTAAATACCTCAATTAAAAAATGGGAATTGGGAGCGAGGAATAAAAAAGCAACTATGCATCTTTTGATAGACAAAAGTTTGAAATTAGAATGCAGTCCAGTTTATCTATTCTTTTGTTGTTTGTGCTTTTGGTGTCATATTTAAGAAATTATTGTGTCATGAAACACTTCCTAATATTCATTTCTACGTTGGTTCACACTTTTTTTTTTTTTTTTTTGAGACGGAGTCTTGCTCTGTCACCCAGGCTGGAGTTCAGTGGCGCGATCTTGGCTCACTGCAACCTCCGCCTCCCGGGTTCAAGCGATTCTCCTGCCTCAGCCTCCCGAATAGCTGGGACTACAGGCGCCCACCACCACACCCAGCTAATTTTTTATATTTTTAGTAGAGACAGGTTTTCACTGTCTTAGCCAGGATGGTCTCGATTTCCTGACCTCGTGATCCAACGCCTCGGCCTCCCAAAGTGCTGGGATTACAGGCGTGAGCCACCGTGCCCGGCCACATGGTTTCCAGTTTTATATACTATGTTTAAGTTTTTGATACCTTTTGAGTTAATGCTGGTATATAGTGTAAGATAAGGATCTAACTTCATTCTTTTGCATGTTGATCCTTTCCTCCATTGAATATTCTTACCCCGCTGTTAAAAATAATTTGACTAAATGTTCAAGGGTTCATTTCTGGGCTCTGTATTCTCTTCCATGAAGCACACTTTTTACTGGATGTAGAATTTTTACTTGATAAATCATTTCCTTCAATCTTTGAAAAATGATGTGTCATTTCCTCATGGTCTTTTTGGTTTTCAATGAGAAATTTGATGTCTTTAGGATAGTATTCCCTGTAGAGAGAGGGTGTCATGTCTTTCTGACCGCTTTCAAGGTTTTTCCTTTGTCTCTATCCTATAAAGTTTGATTCTATTGTTTCTCCATTTAGATTTCTTTGAGTTTCTCATGTTTGGGCTTCACTCAATTTCTTGAATATGTAGGTTTATATCCTTTACAAAATATGGGTAGTTTTTGCCATTATTTCTTTGAATACTGCTGAGCCCTACCTGCTTTTTTCTCTCCTTCTATAACTCTAATACTTGGATATTTTGCTTATTGTACTTTTCAGTTTTAAAATACCATTTGGTTCTTTTTTACATGTTTAATTTTTGCTAAGACTATCTGTTTCGAGTTATTTTATGTGTTTAAAGTAGATTTTAACTGATAAGTGAATCATTTTCATCATGGTTTTTATAAATCATTGTCAAAGAATTCTAAAGCCTCTGCCTTCTTGGCACTGGCATCTACTGATTGTCTCTTTTTATTGAAAGTTATATTTTTCTGGATCTTGGTCTGATGATTGATTTTCAAGTGAGTTCTGTACATTTTAGGTATTATGTTTTTATGCTTTCAGTATTATTTAAATCTTTTGTTTAGCTAGCTGCTGCTTATATCACTTCAGCAGAAAGAGGGGGCCCTGCATAATTACTGTTAAGTGGAGTTGAAAGTCTAGTTTCTACATACTGCTGCAATTGACACAAGTGGGGTAGGTCTCCTCCATACAGCCTAGCTAAAATAAAAGTTCTGGCTTTTCCCCAGGCCTCCAGTGATACCTGCCTTTATTGAAGGGATAGTATTGCCTAATTACTATTCCCTACATAGGCTAGAGTACTCTTGTTATCACTGGTCTATGGAAAATGTCTTAACTCTTCACCAGGTCTCCTGTGACTCCATCCCAGATAAGAGGGGCATTAGTGCTTTGGTACCAGCAGAGGGTATGGATAAGTCCAGGATCTCCTGGTGGTCTCCACTGATACCACTGGGAAGAGGCCTTGTTATTGCTTGGCTGTATTCAGTCCTGGTTCGCTACTTAGCCTTGTCTGACACCACCATGGCATGTGGGGGACATAACATGCCTGGAAAGATTTGAACTCTATACTTCCCACATGGCCTTTGCTGACATAGGTAGAAACTTGTACTCTTATGCTTATCTATTTTGTAGAACCAGAAACCCACCATGAACTTCTCAACCTAGTGAGATACAATGGGTTCTAGGCTACCTCTTTGTGCTAAACTTCTGTTTCACCTGTGAGGAACAGGCAAATGCCTTGAAGAAAAAATTTGTAGAGAAAAATAAAGCTTCTAGTTACTTTCCCACTTTTCAGAATATTGGCCTTCAAATCCTGGATACCTTAGTTGCTTTCAAGAGCTTTCAAACAGTTGTTACTTCAGGTTAAAAAAAAAAATTATTGGCTATTGTAGTTGATATTGGTAAGAGTTTTACAGTGACACAAGTTATTCAATCATGGTCAAAATTGGAAGTGGATCACACAAGATATTTAATGTAGGTGTTTGGTTACATTCTTACAATGGAATTCAAGGGTCAAAAGTAGAAAGCCCAGTAGAGTTTAACAGGCAGAGGAAAATAGTATTACAAGTGCATTTTGAGGCAAAGGAAGTAAATGGATGCTCGAGTTTTATTGTTATTGTAGCATAATACCACAAATGATGTGGCTTAAATCAACACAGGTTTATTAACTCACAATTGTAGAAGTCAAAAGTTCAAAATATGTCAGCAGAGATGGGTTCCTTTTGGAGGTTCTAGGGAAGAAAAAATTTCTTTATCCAGCTTCTAGAGGCTCCCCATATTTCTTGATTCATGCCTGGCTCTGAATCTCTCCAATCTCTGTGGTTGTGGTCACATCATTTTCTCTCACTCTGACTCTCCTATTATACTGAGCCCACCCAAATAATCAAGGATAATCTCTCCATTTATACACCTTCAATGTAATCACATGTATAAAATCCCTTTTGCTACGTAAGGTAACAAATTCTTAGGTTCCAGGGATTAAGATGTGGACATTTTTGGTGGGGGGCATTGTTCAATGTACCACTATGGGTTATAAGATACCAAGAGCAGGAATCACCAAATAGGATCTAGCAGCATGGCCTGTAGAGCAGAGAAACTGGAGCCATGAAGAGTCAGAACTGCTGCCAGAAACATCACCTTATTTAAGAGGAGAAGGAAAAATGCTATAGCTTATTTCTCATTGTACACTCTAATCTCCTGTCAACATTGCCTGTGGTGGACTGAGCTGGAAGGCAGATAACACTGGAGCCTGAAGACTACATCCTGGATATATTGACCCTATTTAGATAGAACCAAACAAGTGAACACTGAGTAATGGAAGTGAGGTCAGGCAGGCCCAGGAAACATGGCAACAAACATACTATTTTCTCTGTTTGATTTTAACAACAACAACAAAATGTATGGCTTATTTTGGTGTAAAAATTAAAATTGCTACAATAAAGGAGCATGTGTATCTTAGTGGAATTTCACTGTCTGTGAGAAAATGAAAAATTCCCATATAACAATATACCACTTTATAATGTCAAATTAACTCATGGAGGTACACAAAACAATAATGAACGGTGTTTTGTTTCTAGTTTTTAATGGGCTTACAGTAAAATAATTGTGATGCAAAAAGCACCTTGGAAAGGTAATATTTTCAGTCCTTTAAAAAGCAATGGGCAGGGCTCGGTGGCTCACGCCTGTAATCCCAGCACTTTGGGAGGCTGAGGCGGGTGGATGACCTGAGGTCAGGAGTTCGAGACTAGCCTGGGCAACATGGCTAAACCCCATCTCTACTAAAAATAAAATAATTAGGCAGGCGTGGTGAAAGGCACCTGTAATCTCAGCTACTCAGGAGGCTGAGGCAGGAGAATCGCTGGAACCTGGGAGGCAGAAGTTGCAGTGAGCTGAGATCACGCCACTGCACTTGGACTTCAGCCTGGGTGACAGAGCGAGACTCATTCAGAAAAAAATGCAATGAAGCTTTTTATTGACTGTGTGTTCATTGATTGGAATTCAGTGCATTGATTCATCTTTTAAAGGGATGAATGAATTTACGAATTTTTAGCTATTTTATAATAAGACTCTGCTGTAGCATCACTTTTTAAATCATTGTCCAGACGTTTATATGGCCTAAGAGATTGGAAGCCTGTTATTTAGTTTCTGTTTTGCTTTGCGGAAATACCCAACCCAATTCAAGTTAGAACGGACCTTTATTTAATACTATATTGCTTTGTGTGTACTGTGGTAGCCCAGTTAAAAATATATGCAAGTCACAGATGACAGCTTGTTAGGGAATTAAACACTGCTTAGGTTGAGCTTCATCTGTAAGCAATGAAGCAGACCTGTAGCAGAGAATGGCACCTGGAGCCCATGTAAAGTCAATTGAACTAAATACACTCAAACAGCTCTGTTCAGAGGGTGAAAGAGAAAATGAATGGCCACTACTTCAGAATGGAAATGAACCTGCAATAAGAATGGAAAGTGGTTTGCTTCAGACAGGCAAATCTGAAGCCCAGAATTAAAATTATTTGCCTCTCTAAAGAATAGCTCTAATGCTATGTAACAGCTACAGCTTTAATCTGTTGGTTTATTGACAGCTAAATACAGAAGCAGAACTAAAACATACGGAAAAGGATAGTCACTGTATATATGTAGAATAACTGAGCCTTAATATATCATTGTATTGAATGGCTTATATTTGGAATAGTGAATTGGAAAACCACCATATTTGATATGAATATGATTTTGAAATAAAATATTTTTCTTTGAGCATGTGTTCAGTTACTTATTTTGCTAATTCCATTTACCCCAAAATGTATACATTAAAATATGCATGTATGTATGCGTGTGTGTATGTCTGTGTGTGTGTGGGAGTTTTCAAGGAGAGAGCATTATTTTGATTCAAATATTGATTACCACCTGTCTTAGGCACTATGCATATTTTATCAATAATTCCCATAATAGCTCTACTGTGTAGGTGTTATATAATATTACAAATATAGAAACCAAGCATCTGAAATTAGGTAACAATAAATGTATACTAGGGTCATGAGAACCTATGTCTGTTTGCATAGAAGAATGATTTTTAAAAGATAAAACACTCAGTTAAATGATTGGTACAAACTTTATTTTTGTGTGTTTGAAAACAGGGCAGTTTTTGCAAGATCCAAGAGTTAGATTTCTTTCTGCAAAATAAATCGTTATTTGATATAATTACTTTTACTTCATTTTAAAGAAGAAATAATAGTTATACAATTTTTAATCACACCAAACCCTAATTTACATGTGTTAAGGTAATAGTAAGGAAAAGAGTAGGTTTTCCTCAATAAATGTGTATAGTATTTGTTCTCATCAGGATATAATGAGATGGATTTGTTCTCATCAGGATATAATGTGTGTATAGTATTTGCTCTCATCAGGATATAATGAGATGGATTATTAGGTTGTTGCAAAAGTAGTTGCAATTTTTGCCAATAGAAAGTATTCTCTGAGCAGGTGGCTCAAATATTTCCTTTAATTAGAAACTTACCTTTGAGGAAGAATACTTTGGTAACTCTTCTAGTTATAAAGTTTCTAGATCCAAGGATAATTTGTACCAGATTTCCAAAGGAAACTAATTTGTATAACAGAGGGAAACAAGTCTGGGGAGGAAGATAGAGAAAAAATGAGAAGGAAAGTGGCAATGACTGCATCCTGTTAGTGCACAATTTTCAGGAAAATATGTGATAATTGAGGATTTTTTATATACATGGAGTTCTCATCAAAATTATTGTTGTGGTTAAATGAGCATACAATAAAAAAATACGGATGGACAGAAGGGAAAACAAACTCTAGAAAACAGAAGGTTGAAAATGGTTCACTGTAGACTTTATGAGATATTGTCAACTTACTAGCCATTGGCTTTATGGTTGTTCATAATCTCAGCTATATTTCAAGTTTTTAAAATTACTTTATTTTACATTACATACTGAACATTTTAAAACCTGTCCTTATGAAAATGTGCCTTACTCTTTTATGCGTATTTACTTTGTACAAGAAGCTTATTCTTTCTGAAAGTTTTGTCATCCTATTCCTTGTCTCTCCACCAGACTAACTTTTAATTACATTCTAATTTCAAACTTTCCAAAATGTCAAGTTATTGACAATTTCATTTTGTGGGATACTGTTATGTTCAGTACATAATATCTAGTATATGATTATTTAAATATATTTATTTTTAAGTTGACAGATGAGACTGTATATATTAATCACCTACAGCTAGATGTCTTAATGTATATATGCATTGTGTAATGGTTCAATCTACCTAATTAACAAATATGATACTTCACATATTTGTCATTTTTATATTGAGAACATTTAACATTCACTCTCTTAGCATTTTTCTTTTTCTTTTTGTTTCAGAGACTGGTTCTCACTTTGCTGAGCAGTCTGGAGTGCAGTGGTGTTGATCACAGCTCACTGCCACCTCAAATTTCTGGGCTTAAGGGATCCTCCTACCTCAGCATTTTTCAAGAATACAGTATATCCTCATTAACTATACTCACTATGCTGTACAACAGATGTTTTAAAGTTATTCTTCCCATTTACAATAATACTATATATTTTGATTAATACCTTACCAACCTACCCTCACCCATCTGCCCCAGCCTCTGGTAATTGCCATTCTACTTCATTTCTGATATCAACTTTATTAGATTCTACAGATGAATGAGATTATATGGTGTTTGTCTTTCTGTTTCTGGCTTATTTTAGTTAGCATAATGTCCTCCAGGTTCATCCATTTATCAAAAATGAGAAGATTTCCTTCTTTTCTATGACTGTAAAGTATTCCATCATATATATACATCACAATTTCTTTATCCATGCATCTTTTGATGGACACAGGTTGATTCTGTATCTTGCCTAGTGTGAATAATACTGCAATAAATGGTATCTTTGACATGGTGATTTCATTTTCTTTGGCTATGTACCCAGGAGTGAGACTGCTAGATCATAAGATAGTTCAGAGTTTAATTTTGGTGGGGGGGAACCTCTATACTGTATTCTATAATGGCTGTACTAATTTGTATTCCTACCAACAGTATATGAGTTTCTTGTTCGGGCATGGTGGCTCACGCTTGTAATTCCAGCACTTTGGGAGGCTGAGGCAGGTGGATCACGAGGTCAGGAGATCGAGACCATCCTGGCTAACACGGTGAAACCCCGTCACTACTAAAAATACAAAAAATTAGCCAGGCGTGGTGGCAGGCGCCTGTAGTCCCAGCTACTCGGGGAGGCTGAGGCAGGAGAATGGTGTGAACCTGGGAGGCAGAGCTTGCAGTGAGCCGAGATTGCGCCACTGTGCCACTGCACTGTAGCCTGGAAGACAGAGCAAGACTCCGTCACAAAAAAAAAAAAAAAAGTTTCCTTTTTCTCTACATCCTTGACTATGTTTATTATTTTTTTCTTTTTCTTTTCATTTGTTGGGTAATAGTCACTTCAACAGGTGTGAGGTCATAGCTCACTGTAGTTTAAATTTATATTTCCCTGACGATTAGTGATGTTGAGCATTCATATGTACTCGTTAGTCATTTGTATGTCTTCTGAGAAATATCTACTCAGATCCTTTGCCCATTTTTCAGTTGGGTTATTATTTTTTCTTTTTTTGCTATTGAGTTGTTTCAGTTCTTTATATATTTGAGATACTAAAACATTAAATATATAGCTTTTAAGGATTTTTTTTCCATTTCTGTAGGTTGTCTCTTTACTCTGCTGATTGTTTCCTTTGCTATGCAGAGCTTTGAGTTTAATGTAATTCAATTTGTCTATTTTTGCTTTTGTTGCCTGTACTTTTGAGATCACATTGGACAAATTACTGCCCAGACTAATGTCATGAAGTTTTTTTTTTTCCTGTTTTCTTCGGTAGTTTCATAGTTTCAAGTTTTACATTTAAGTCTTTAATCCATTTTTGTATGTGATGAGAGGTAGAGTTCTGACATTATTCTTCTGCATGTGGATATCCAATTTACCCAGCACCATTTATTGAAGAGACTGTCCCTTCTACAATGTGTGTTCTGGTCGCTTTTATTGAAAATCAGTTGTCTTGTAGGTTTGTGGATCTATTTCTGAGCTCTCTATTCTGTTCTATCAGTCTATGTTTCTGGTTTTTTTTTATGCCAATATCATACTGTTTTAATTACCATAGCTTTGTGATATATTTTGAAGTCAGTCTGGTAATTCCACCTTTGTTTCTCTTGCTCAAGATTGGTTTAGCTATTCAGGATCTCTTGCATTTCTGCAGAAATTTTAGGGTTACTTTTTCTATTTTGGTAAAGAATGTCAATGGTATTTTGATAAGGAATACACTGACTTTGTAGATTGCTTTAGGTAGTGTTGACGTTTAAATAATATTAATTACTCTAATTCACAAACAAGGCATATATTTCTATTTATTTGTATCTGCTACAATTTTTATATCAATATTTTATAGTTTCCAGTGTAGAAGTCTTTTAGCACATTGGTTAAATTCATTCTTAAATAATTCTATAATTTTGTAGCTATTGCAAATGAGATTGTTTCTTTATTTCTTTTCAGGATAGTTTGATGTTAGTGTATGGAAGTATTGCTAGTTTCTGTATAGTAATTTTGTATCCTGTTACTTTATTAAATATGTTAAATATGTTTTATTAGTTCTAAATGTTTTTAATGATACCCTTAGGGTTTTGTATAGATAAACTCATGTCATGTGTAAACAGGGACAATTTATCTTCTTCCTTTCCAGTTTAGATGTCTTTTATTTCTTTCTCCTGCCCAGTTGCTCTGGCTAGGAGGTCAAGTACCTTGTAGAATAGAAGTGGTGAGAGTGGGCATCCTTGTCATATTTCACCTCATAGTGAAAATCTTCCAATTTGCCCTCATTGAGTATGATGTTAACTGTGGGTTCGTCCGTTAAGGTCTTTATTATGTTTATGTACATTCCATCCATACCTAATTTGTTTAGAGTTTTTATGTTGAAACAACATTGAATTTTGTCAATCACTTTTCCTGCACCTACTGAAGTAATCATATGGTTTTTGGCTTTCATTCTATTAATTTGATGTATTATGTTTATTGATTTGCATATATTGAAACATTATTGAATCCTTTGTATGAATTCCACTTTATCATGAATTATATATAAATATATATAATATTTATATTATATATATAATATAAATATTATATATATATATAATTTTTTTTTTCTTTTTTTGAAATGGAGTCTCCATGTGTTGCCCAGGGTGGAAGGCAGTGGCGCAATCTCGGCTCACTGCAACCTCCGCCTCACAGATTCAAGCGATTCTTCTGTCTCAGCCTCTGGAATAGTGGGGATTACAGGCGCGTGCCACCATGCCCAGCTAATTTTTGTACTTTCAGCAGAGATGGGGTTTCACCATGTTGGTCAGGCTTGTCTTGAATTCCTGACCTTGTGATCTGCCTGCCTCAGCCTCCGAAAGTGCTGGGATTACAGGCATGAGCCACTGCACGCGGCCGGTGAATTAAATTTTTAATGTGCATTTGAATTCAGTGTTCTAGCACTTTGTTTAGGATTTTTGCATTTCTGTTCATCAAGGATATTAACCTGTAGTTTTATTTTCTTGTAAGGTTTTTGTCTGAGCCTGGTGTCAGGGTAATTCTGGCCCCATAAAATTAGTTTGAAAGTATTTCCTGTTTTTCAATTTATTTGGAAGAATTTGAGAAGTATTGGTATTAGTTTTTTTAAGTTTTGGTAAAATTCTCGAAAATCATTGGATCCTCAGCTTTATATCGATGGGAGAATCTTTATTCCTGATTTCAAACTCTTATTAATTATTGAACTGTAAAGATTTTCTATTTCTTTATAATTTCGTCTCAGATTCTGTATGTCAAGGAACATATTTTTTCTATATATTCAATTTGTTGGTATATAATTTTTCATAACAGTCTATTATGATTCTTTGTTTTTCTGTGGTATCAGCTGTAATGTCTCTTTTTTCATCTTAAAAATTTATTTGAGTCTTCTTTTTTTCAGTCTATTGTATTTTTGTCAGTTTTATCTTTTCAAAAAACAACTCTTCCTATTTTTATTTTTTCCAATATTTTTCTAGTTGCTATTTTATTTAGGTTTACTCTGATCTTCCTTCTGCTAATGTTGGGCTTAGGTTTTTTTTCCTGTTTTTCTAGTTCATTGTGGTGAAACTTAAAAGAGTATTTTTTTTTTTTGATCTTTCATGTTTTTATGGTGTAAGTGTTTATTGCTGTAAACTTTCCTCTAACAACTGCTTTTGCTGCATCCTGTTAGTTTTCATATGTTGGGTTTTCAGTTTTATCTCAGTTTATTAAAAGTATTTTCCTTTTAAATTTTTTCATCAATGTATTGGTTGTTTGGTCACATGTTATCTAATTTATTTGTGTTGTGAATTTTCCAGTTTCTCATATTATTGATTTTGGTTTTTACATTATTGGAAACAGAAAAGATACTTTATATGATTTTTAAATTATTAAGACTTGTTTTGTGACCTAAAAAATGACCTATCCTAGAGAATGTTCCATGTAAGCTTGAGAAGAAAGTGTACCCTGTTGCTGTTTAATAGAATATTCCTTAAATGTCTGTTAGGTCTATATGGTCTAGCATGTAGTGTAATCCCAGTGTTTCTTTTTTGATTTTCTGTGCAGATGATCTCTCCTTTTAGGAATGTGGCATGTTAAAATTTCCTATTAATGTTGTATTGCTGTTTTTCTTTTCCTTGAGACCTATTAATCTTTGCTCTATATATTTAGTCTTCAATATTCAGTGCATATATATTTGCAATCGTCATATCCTCTTGCTGGTTTGACCCCTTTATAATTATATAATGCCATTTTTGTCTGTTTTTAATTTTTGACTTAAATTCTATTTAATCTCATATACATATAACTACTCCTGTTCTCTTTTGTTTCCAATTACTTTTTTTTACACATTCCAATAAATTTATTCTGTAAAAACAATACTTTTTTTGTGTTTGATTTTTTTACAGTAAACTTTTCAACTACAAACCTTGAATACGCGAAAGATGTTCCAAGGACAAGCATTAACAGGATTGATAAAACCCAAACTGACTGACTGTGTTCTCACAATATAAACTGGCATAAAAGTAAATAAAATTCTCTATTATCACAATAGCAATAATAATGTACACATAATAATGGTTTAAGGATGAATATTAACTATTCTAATTGTAGTTCCAAAAGAAAACAGTTTATTTTAAAAGTCTACATTTAAAAGTCAGTGCATTGTCTGGTTTCCCATAGGGCTGTTGCTGATTCCAGCTTTAAAATGTAAAGTATCCACCTTGAGTGCTTAGCTCAAAATCGTATTGGCACTGGGAAAAAAATAAATCATTGCCTTTATATTGGAGTAACACAAAAAGACTCACTAACTTCACATATAGAAACTTAGTTTGTGTACATAACAATATGAATTTTGAGAAGTATAAGCTGTCAAGTAGCCATTTCTGATACGGAATAGATATTTTACAATATGGTTAAACTTTACACATGGCCTCAAAACTGAAGGACAATTTTAATTTCGTCTTCAAAATACCAACATTATGTATTTAGGAATTAATTCCTGGGTTCTTTCACAGAGAGGAAATTCCATTCTTAAGCATTATGTTGAGTGGTCATCTAAAAAACGTTAGTTTATATTTAACTGAGTGTTTGACGATGGTGGAGTCAAGGCAGGAAAATGATGATCATAACTGCCTTGATAAAAGGATCCTAGACATGTATAAGTCTGCACAAAAATCTTGATAATCCTTAGTGGTTAAGGGCAACTTCATGTAACCAAATAATATGAGATTAAATCAGTAACTTTTAAAAAAGGCTAAAATGTCTTTTCCCCCGGAAACACAACAGAGAGGAATATGAATAATGTACATACAAACTGGGGTTCTGTCAATGACAACAAGGACTATGTGTTGGTTCATATCAAATCCAAGAATATTAGATAGCCAAACATACAACCTTCTTGTGGTTTCTCTTAATGTGCAGCATTCATTATGGTAGTTAGGTTCCTTCACTGGTTTTCTGCAAGTCTGAAGTTGTGTTTCTTGTGTCGCTGCCCGCATCTCCACCCTCAGAGCTGCTTTTGTTTTCCTCCTCTTTGCAGTCTTTGTCATCTTCATCTCCCGGAGATTTCTTTGAAGTATATGACTTTTTCCGTTTTGAATTTCATGGAATATCTTTTTCCATCTTTTCACTTTCTTTCTGTGTGTGTCCTTACAGGTAAAGTGCGTGTCTTATAAACAGCATATAATTGAATTGTATTTCTTTTATCCATTCAGCTACTCTGTATTTTGATTGGATAATTTAATCCATATATATTTAAGGTAATTACTGATAGGTAAGAGCATACTATTGCCATTCTAAAACATTGTTTTCTAGTTGTTCTGTTGATCTTTTGTTTCTTTCAACCTATTTTATTGTCTTCCTTTGTGGTTAAGTAATTTTCTCTCATGGTGTGTTTTGATTCTTTGCTTTTGTTTTTTGTGAGTCTTCTATAGTTTTTTTGCTTTGTGGTTATTATGAGGCTTACAAAAAATATTATAGTCCTGACAAATTATTTTACACTGATAACAACTGAACTTTGATCACACACAAACACACAAATCTATATTTTTACTCCAATTCCCCCCCCACTTTTGGAATTGTCGATGTCACAATTTACATCTTTTTATGTAGAATATCCTTTAACTAATTATATTTATTATGATTTTTAATATTTTGTCTTTTAACCTTCATAGTAATAAGTAATGGGAATCAGTGGTTTACACACCACCATAACGATATAGTATTTTCAAGTTGACTGTACTTTTAACCAGTAAGTTTTATATTTTCTGATGTTTCCATGGTATTCATTAGTGTTCTCTTTTTTTTCACCTGAAAGAACTTTAGCATTCCATGTAAGATAGATCTGTTAATGATGAAATCTCAGCTTTGGTTTATCTGGGCAAGTCTTTCTATCTCCTTAATTTCTTTTTTTCTTTTTTTCTTTTTTAAAAGGACTCGCTCTGTCACCCAGGCTGGAGTACAGTGGCACAATCTATGCTTACGGCAACTTCCACCTCCAGGGTTCAAGCGATTCTCCCGCCTCAGCTTCCCAAGTAGCTGGAATTACAGGTACGCACCTCCACACCTGGCTGATTTTTGTATTTTTACTAGAGATGATATTTCAACATGTTGGCCAGACTGGTCTCAAACTCCTGACTTCAAGTGATCCACCTGCCTCGGCCTCTCAAAGTGCTGGGATTACAGGTGTGAGCCACCACACTTGGCCTCTTCCTAATTTCTAAAAGAGAGTTTATTCAGGACAGTATTCTTGTTTGCCACTTTAAATGTATCATCTCATTCCATCTGGGCTGTAAAGTTTCTGGTGAGAAGTCTGCTGCTAAGCACATTGGAACTCTTTCATGTGTTGTTTGCTTCTTTTCTGTGGCTTCTTTCCAGGTTTTTTTTATCTTTGACTTTTGACAATTTAATTACACCATGTCTTGATGTAGTCTTATTTGGGTTGAATCTGACCAGAGACATTCCTGTATCTGGATTCTTTATATCTTATATCTTTCTCCAGGTTTGGAAAGTTTTCACCTATTATTTCTTTAAACAAGCTTTCTATCTGTTTATTTTTCTCTTCTCTTTCTTAAACTCCTATGACTCAAATATTTACCTATTTAATACTGTGCTATAAATCCTATAAGCTTTCTTCTTTCTCTTTTGCTTCTGACTGCATATTTTTAAAGAACCTGTATTATAATTTTTTCTTCTGCTTAATCATTTCTGCTGTTGATGCTTTCTATATTGCATTTTCATGTTTTTCATTGTATTATTTAGCTCCAAATTTTTGTTTCATATTTTTAAAATGTCAATCTTTCTGTTAAGCTTCTTTTCCTGTTCACTTATAATTTTTCTTACTTCACTGAATTGTTTTTCAGTATTTTTTTGGAAGTTTGCTTAGATTATTTGAAACGGTTATTTTAAATTATTTGTCAGATGCTTCTTATCTTCATTTCTTTAAGATTAGTCACTGGTATTTTATTTCTTTCATTTGGTGGTACCGTGATTTTGATTATTTTTGATCCTTGTGGCCATACATCAATGTCTGCACATGTGGAGAAGTGGATACTTATTCTAGTCCTTACAGACTGACGTTTTTCTAGGTATGCCCTTCAACAGTAAGCCTGTCCAGAGTTTCTGAATAGACTATCTGGTGTGGTCCCTTAGCCCAGGGCCATACTGATCATTGCAGCACTGAGGGGTTCCCTTAGACAAAGACTTCTGAGGCTGATGCTGTACTGGACTGGAATCCCATGGATGTTCAGGCTAGTTTGGAGCTGGGGCATGCCTGGAGTCTTTTTGAGGTCTGTCTGCCACTGGGGTTGCCTAAGGCTGCTGTAGTTAGCTGGCAGTGATGCTGACTGGAGATTGAGTCTACTCCACAAGGGTTGTGTATTTCTACCTGGGTCCAGGACATATCTGAAAGCCCATGGTTACCAGCGTGGAGTCAGGAGCTGTATCTGCTTTGCTGAGTTTTACTGGTGTAGGCCCAGTACCTGTTTCCAAGGAAAAATCCTATGCTCACTTTCCTCTCTTTTCCCATTTGGGAAGTATCACTATCCTTGCTGTGCTACCCAAGGTTGAAGGAAGGAGAGACAGGTAATGTAAAACTACTTTTTCTATCCTTTTCTTATGATTGTGTTATAAACAGGTACTGTGACCACTAGTCTGGTCTCCTTAGCTCTTATGAAGGTATTTTTACTTATGGATAGTTGTTCAGATTGATGTTTCTGCGGGGAGAATGATCACTGGTGAGTCCTGTTCCACCATCTGGCTCCTTGGGCAATTTTTAACCTACATTTTCATCATCTGCCTACTAATCTATCTTTCCGAATTGACTGCAAAAACTTAAGGCAGAGGCTCTAAATTATTAGTTATGCAATCATAAATTGACATAGTAGGTACTTAAAATGTAGTAAGTAAAGAGTAACTTAAATAGATTTTCTTTAAGAACTTCTTAACAATGTAATTATTAATGTTATAGATCAAACATATATGATATTCTGTTACTCAACCTGACAAAAATGAAAAAGTAATATTCTTTATTGTATAATTTCTTATTTTTGTTTAAATGTTACAATGCATCACTTTATTATAATTTCTAATATCATAGTCTACTTATTTATGAAGTTTAGAAAATAACTTGTAGGACTTGTGACACATTAAGCTGCGACATTCACAAGGACAATAAAATCAAATCAGTATAATTTGTTTTGGCATCATTTTATGAATAAATATATAGAAAAACTCCAGAGCAAAGAACTCTTTATTGCTAGCTGAAGGCCTTGAGGGGCACATAAAAATATGGTTGCAATGGCTTGTACTGGCTTTAATGTGACCTACGGTTTTTCTATAACTGCTCTATATAAATGTGCTTATCATACCTAAGTTGTTTTGTCCTGTATTATAGGTAGTATTTCAAAAAGATAGAAATTTTTAAATTACATATTTATAGTGAGATGTCCGCAGTTTTGTTTTAAACAAGGACACATTTATAATACAATAAGATTTATTTAACAAGTAATTTTCTACTCTTTTTAAGCATCAAGCTTTCCATTCCTTCCAGTTCTTCCTCTTCTCTTAGTGGATTAGGGAGGAAATAATGGAATATTAGCAATAGGAAGCTTTGAAGGGCTATAAAGAAGGCTTACACTGAAACAGAGAAAAGAACAAGCTGATGGTCACATCAAAGGTCATTTACCAATGTGTTTACAAATATTGTAGGGACTTATTTTATTCTATCATATGTTGATCTCTAACTCTTTGGAGTAACAATATAATCTTTCAAGCAAGATCACAGTTTATTTTGGGGCATGGTACATATTTTCTCAGTCTTTTTTTTTTTTTTTTTTTTTTTTTTTTTTTTTTTTTTTTTTTTTTTTTGTTTTTTTTTTTTTTTTTTTTTTTTTTTTTTTTTTTTTTTTTTTTGAGCCGGAGTCTCGCTCTGTCGCCCAGGCTGGAGTGCAGTGGCGCAATCTCGGCTCACTGCACGCTCCGCCTCCCAGGTTCACACCATTCTCCTGCCTCAGCCTCCCGAGTAGCTGGGACTACAGGCGCCTGCCACCATGCCCAGCTAATTTTTTGTATTTTTAGTAGATACAGGGTTTCACCGTGTTAGCCAAGATAGTCTCGATCTCCTGACCTCGTGATCTGCCCGCCTTGGCCTCCCAAAGTGCTGGGATTACAGGGGTGAGCCACCACACCCGGCCTTTCTCAGTCTTCTTCTATTTAACTCACAGTGATTAGAGGGTTTCTCAAAATCTGATCCACTGAATACTCGCATCAGAATTCCTGGGGTATGAATGTAAACTTTTGAGTCCTCATAACAATTAAGTGATAATTTCTGGGTTTGAATTTCAGAATGCATATTTTCAGAAAGTTTCTTAATAACTTTTATGTAACATGAGACCCACTGTTTTAACAGCATCTTGGCTTGATGTTAATAAACACCTGTTTATTTGGCCATTATATTGCCATGAAGTATGATTCATGAAATTTGATATATTAAAATATCTATATATACACACACATACACACAGTGAAAACGGTATTTAAAAATTATTAACTAATTATTTAATAATATTAGTGTAATGTGGTCCAATTACTCCAAAACATTGTTATTAAAATTGTTTTTTCATAGTTCTTCTTTTTATTAATATGTATCAAGAGATAGGTGAAACCAAGAACCAAACAAATACTGCAGAGACTTCTTTCTACTTCTGGCAAAAATGAACTAACACGTATGAGCATTACTCTACTGCTTGAAATAAACAAACAGTAGTAAAATATATGAAACAGTTGTATTTCAGATGGTGATAGTCAACCAAAGAAAGTTGAGCTTGAGAAGAAACACTTACGAGATGGAATTATCTAGAATAGTGCCCAGTGTTTACAGAGGGCTAGCAGTAGTGCCTGTTCTGACCACCTGTACTAGAAAAACACAACACAAGAATATTTATAGACATCACCAGCTGTGCTATCCAAATGGCCTCAGAGGTCACATAGCATTTCTTCCATTGTGTTCGGTGGGTTGAAGCAATTGTAAACTTGAATGATAATCAAGGGAATTGGAGACACCTGAATGGGTGGAGCGTCAAGGAATTTTAGTGCCATGTTTTTAAACTGCTGCAGTTATATCACAAACTCATTTTGGTGTTACTGCATGAATATTGGTAGTGAATTTACTTTAAATATTATAGAAACTACTTGATGAATTCATGAAATTGTCAGTATTGCAGATAAATCACATGATAAATGCCCCATAGCAAGAAATGTCTAAGAATGAAAAAGACAATACATATGCTTTGATCATTCTGAAAACATTTTTCTGCATGTTCCAGTTCTAAAGATTTTATGTTCTTATCCTATATAGAGAGTTAAACTGTATCGAAAATTAAAATATGTTCCTTTTGGTTTGAGTGAATTCATTTGCAAATTAATGTAGTGTAGTTTTAAATTTTCATGATTTTTAAATAAAAGGCCATAAAAATAACATTTTTAAGAAATGTTAGTTTATCCTAACAATTAATAGCTAGAATTATTATCTTTTAGATTAATGGGTAGGTTATATGGATAAATGGGCATGTGTTTGATTTTTAAAAATCTTTAAATGGTTTAACAAATTAATAGAGTAACAGAAATGCTGTGAAATGACAGTGTGTTCCTCATTTATTTTCATTAAATATGAAACTTTCCATTAAAAATCCTAAATGTTTTTTATTATAAAAAATACGGTAATACATGGCCTTAAGGTAATATAGTCTTAACAATATAGAATATAGTTTCAAGTATTCATCAAAAACATTCATACTATTCATTTAAAGAATTAAGACTTATTTCAAGTTATTTATATTCATCTTTAATTTCATTTTTATCTTCCTAATATGGCAATTTGAATTCTATCAGTTACTATTGTTCTGTGAACACAAAGCTAGTCAGTATTTTTATGAACTTGACTGATTCAATCTATCCCACACAGTGAGTCTAAAGTGTGTCAAGATGGAAAAAGACAGAAAAAATATACAGAACTTTAAAGAGTACAGTGCTGAGGACTAATGGTATATTCATATAAGCAGGTTACATTTTTACCTAATTCTTTCTAGAAGGGCTGACAATCAAAACCAGAAAATCATTGTGCTCTTTGAAAGTAAAGTATTCAGATTGTGCTTGTGAATAGAATGTGTCATATTTCATTTGCTCTAAACACCAGAGGTATAGGATGTGTCATTATTTTATGTACACTACAAAGCGAAACCTGTTGCCAATTAAACAATGTAAGATTGCTTTACTACTATTTTTTAAAAATTTGATACACATTGAATGTAATTTAGTTATTTAGAATTTTTTGCAAAAAGAAAAAAATATTGAAGTAAATTTTTTGAAAATGCATGCACAAAGTTGTCTTCTAGATAGTTTAATATTTTGTTATGTTTTAATTTATACATAAGAATTGTATGTACATATGAGGTATACTGTGAGGTGTGTATATACACACACACACACACATATATATACACATTGTGTAATGATTAATTTAAAGTGATTAGTATATTAACCACCTCAAATACGTTTTTTTGGTAAGAACATTCAAACTGCTTTCTTCTACCTATTTTGAATTATACAATACATAATGTTGACTGTAGGTACCTTACTGTGTAATGGAACACCAGAACTTATCTAATTGTACTTTTTACCTGTTAATTGGCCTCTTTCCATCCCCTTTCTCCTACATTCCCCACCTGTGATAACCACTATTCTACTCTGTAAGCCTATGAATTCAGAAATTTAAGATTTCACATATGAATGAGATCATGTGGTATTTGTATTTCTGTCACTAGCTTATTTCCCTTAATATAATGTCCTCTAGGTTCATCCATTTCATTGCAAATCACAGGATTTTGCTCTGTTTATGGCTGAATAATCTTCCATCTTGTATGCATACCACATGTTAAAAATCCATCCATCGATTTTATTTTTTTAAATACAGGCTCTTGCCCTATCCCCCAGGCTGGAGTGCAGTGGTGCAATCACAGCTCACTGAAACCTGGATCACAGTAGCTGGGACCACTGGAATACACCATTATGCCCAGCTAATTTATTTTATTTTATTTTTTTGTAGAGACAGGATCTCACTGTGTTGTCTGGTCTGGTTTCAAACTCCTGGGCTCAAGCACTCCTCCCTCCTCAGCCTCCCAAAATACTGGGATTGCAGGCATGAGATACCATGCTTAACCATTCATTTGTGGATGGACATTTAGGTTGATTCCATATCTTGGCTACTGTGAATAGAGCTATAATAAACATGGGAATGCAGAAATCTCTTTGACATACTGATTTCATTTCCCTTGAATATATACCCAGTAGTGGGATTGTTAGATGATATGGTAGTTATTTCTATAGATTCTGCACAGCAGAGGAAATAATCAACATAGTGAAAAGACAACCTACAGAATGAGAGAAAATATTTTCAGACAATGCAGCTGACAAAGTATTAATATATGGGATATATAAGGAACTCAGACAACTCAATAGCAAAAATAAAAGTACTTTATTTTTAAAATGGGCTAATGAACTGAATAGACATTTCTTAGAAGACATATAAACAGCCAACAGGTATATGAAAAAGTGGTCAACATCACTAATCATCAGGGAAATGCAAACTGAAACACAATGAGATATAACTTTATCCCGGTTAGAACACCTGTTATCAAAAATACAAAAAAATAACAAACACTAGCAAGAATGAAAACAAACACTAGCAAGAATGAAACTCATACACTTTTTGTGGGAGCTATAAATTAGTACAGCTGTAAATGTCACCAGTATGGTTGTTTCTTAAAAATTTTAAAGACATGAATAATTTATGACTTAAAGCTAATTCTGATGCTTTCCACAGGTTATCATCTGCAGTGACTTCATCACCTTTCTTAAAAGGGTGGTTTTTCTCTAATGTCTTTAGGATTTTCTTTAAAGCAGCAAGGAAGTAATTAGATCATTGGGGTGGGTTTTAGCTTCACAGTGTCAATCAAGCTCACAGTAGCCTCACCCAAGAACAATTTCAAGACATGTTACAGACTCCAGAGCAGGGCAGTATACACAGCAACAGTATCATGGAGCTGTCATACAATAAATATGGCTCCTAATGTCATTGTTGCCAATGGGGATATGCTCAGTTTTGAGACGAGCTGATGAAAGTGAGGATCACATTAACACAGGAAAACTAAAGGGTCTAGAGACTTCTGGCTTAAACAATTTTTATTCAAGTTGCACCTGAAGAGGTATGAATCTAACTTCTGTTTTAGTTCTGCTGAAGTTCGTAAATTATACATTAGATAAAAACAAATCTTATTTAAAAAATTTAAAAGTTGTAAATATTCTTGAATCAGTAGTCAATACTTAGTAACCTCAGTAGGATGCTCATTTGTCTTCAACTGGATACGTAATATCATTAATATTTCAGGAATTTTAATTAAGAATAAATAATTCCTTAGTTCTTAACACTGGAGTGCAGTGAATTTGTTAAACCATTCTTCTGGTATCTTTGGCATCCTTTCACATTGTTTCTGCAGTTTGATTAGATCTGAAATTTATGTCTTTCTTTTGTATTACTGTTATGTATTTAGTTTATTTTTATTTAGGTTTACCCATGTGTATTTCAGATTGCTTTTTGTGTAAATATCTTAAGGTATTAATTATCTTTATTGTTTCTGCACACTCTTGCTCAGAGTAATCTGTAAACAAATTTGATAATATTCCATCAACTATTTTTAGGAATTTTAATTAGAGTGGATTGATAAAAGTATAAATCAGAGTACCATGTTACTAAAACTAGAAATGATTCATTTCTTTTTAACTCAATATCAAATCCTCATTAAATGTAATTTTTATCTATCCTTCACAGTTATCTAGTAAATTACTCATATAAAATTACCAATCTTTTAGGCAGCTGTGACTTAACGGGTTTACCTCTGGCCCCATTCCTTATAAATGAAACTCTGTCCTCTGGGGTTAAAAAGATAGACCGACCCTGATTGGCTGTCTTTTGCTTCCAATTCTGGTGCAGAACTGAGAGAGTCCAAGAATTCTACACCCTAACATGGCCTTCCAGGTTGTTATAAATTACTGTTTTCAAGGTAGAAAAACAAAACCATTTAATGCTTTGTTTTATTGATCTATTTTAAGTATTACACAAGGTATGTTGGCCTTTATTTGTACAGTTTGTGTCCAGCCCTGAATAGGTTAAGGGATGTTCTTATTTCAGGATACAATAAATGCAAATGCCTAAATACAACCATGAAATTTTTAGGCTAGTTTGATGCAAATAAAATGGATGTTTCTGTATTTTTGAATTATTTGAATGATATTTTTCTCAGATTTCTCTTCGTTTTAATCCCATAACAACTGCCACCTTCTCTAGTTGTGAAAAAATTTGTAATAAAATTGGATAAATTATATGTGAAAAATATTTTAAACATTTTCCCTTCAACCCACTGCATTGTCTTGGCAGTATAACGTAACATGCCAATGTTTAAAAATGCAATTAGCACTATTTATTTATTTATTAAACTTGTCACAATTTTCACCCAGAAAACAAATGAAAATTTTGAGTTACTTCCATCCAATTTTCTTCCAGGGATGGACATATCAGTTAGTGATATATATAATGCCTCTGATTATCAGGGAAATGATGAAGTCTTAAACTCAGATGCCTTAATGTCTTTTAAGCAATAATTTTTAAACAAGACAACTGTAATTTTGTTTAGTACACTTAAGTTCGGGATAAGCATGAAAATAAATTATTCACTGCCTTTCTGCAGTACACTAATTATTTCTTGCACTTACATTTGTCTAAAAAACTGATAATGTATTCCACGAGTTTAACAATATATAAGTTGGGCATCCTTAATCTGAAAACCCCAAATCCAAAATTAAAAATTTTTGACTACCAACATAAAGCCACAAAAGGAAAGTTCTTCATCTGATCGCATGTTCCGGGTTACAGTCAAAACACAGTAAACAACACACACTTTATTTAGCATCCACAAAGGAAAAAAGTCCCTCCCAGCCTCCTTTAGCTATACTGTATTTTCCTTACGTGCCCAGATTCCCCAAGGCAAACCCGCTCAAAAAGGATAATAAAATAACACATGTGCAGATCAGGTAAGCCAACAGCAGGTTCCTCAGTTTCCTTCTTCAAGCTGCCCCACTTGAAGCCAAAACTTCAGTGCATTACTCACTGTATTTTTTTTTTTTTAATTCTCTGCTCCACTGTAAATATATTGTTGAAAATATTGGCTGGGTGCGGTAACTCACGCCTGTAATCTCAGCAGTTTGGGAAGCTGAGATACATGGATCACTTCAGGTCGGGAGTTCGAGAGCAGCTTAGCCAACATGGTGAAACCACATCTCTACTAAAAATACAAAATTTAGCCAGGCGTGGTGGCGTGTGCCTGTTGTCCCAGATACTTGGCAAGCTGAGGCACGAGAATTGCTTAAACCAGGAGGAAGAGGATACATCGTGAGCCAAGATTGCACGACCGCACTCCAGCCTAGGCAACAGAGCAAGACTCTGTTTCAGAAAAAAAAAAAGAAAGAAAGGAAAAAAAAATAACAAAAAGGCCTGCAGATATTTCTATGAGCAACAGTGATCAGAAAAATAGGAAGCATTTGTTTATCTGTGTTGTAGAAAGTAAGCTACTGGAGAAACTGGACAGCAGTGTGAGTGTGAAACATCTTACAGAGGAGCATGGTGTATAATCTTGAAATGACCTCTATATATTATCTGAAGAAGCAGAATGATAAACTGTTGAAATTCTATGCTAACAGTTTATTAGAAGTTACTGACAAATACAAAACCATTGTGTAAAGCTGAGATTCATGATTGTGATTGTTTATTGAAACAGTGGGTACATCAGCATCACAGTGAAGACGCACTATTTAAAGGTTTGCTGGAATCATGAAGCAAGTGAAAATTCATCATGAAAATTGAAGGGAACTGATTTTTCAACAATGTAGCCACAGGAATATTAGAACATACATGGGATTAAGTTTTTAAATATTTGTGGTATAAAGCATCTGCTAACTACAAAGCAGCAAATCCATTGACAAGTTTGCCAAGCTAATTGCTGATAGAACAAATCTATAAGGGTGAGGAAACATCACTGTTTTGGTGTTACTGCCTCAGAAAGATACTGATTATAATGGATAAGACAGCTCCTACAGGAGTTAAAGATGGCAAGGACAGGCTGGGCGCGGTGGCTATGCCTGTAATCTCAGCACTTTGGGAGGCCGAGGCAGGCAGATCACAAGGTCAGGAGATCAAGACCAGATTGCCTAAAATGGTGAAACGCCGTCTCTACTAAAAATACAAAAAATTAGCCGGGCATGGTGGCGGGTGCCTGTAGTCCCAGCTACTTGGGAGGCTGAGGCAGGAGAATGGCGTGAACCCGGGAGGCGGAGCTTGCGGTGAGCCGAGATCGCACCACTGCACTCCAGCCTGGGTGACAGAGCAAGACTCTGACACACACACACACACACACAGACACACACACACACACACACACAAAATATGCCAAGGACAGAATAACTGCTGCAGTGTGCTAATGCAGCAGGCATGCATAAGTTTAAACTTGCTGTGACAGGCAAAGCTTTTGTCATCATTGTTATCAAGACATTAATTTACCAGTCTATTATGCTAACCAAATATTATGCTAGCCATGGATCAGTAGGAACATCTTTTCTGATTGGTTTCAAATTTTGTACCAGCAGTTTATACTCACTGAAGGGAATCTGAACTAGAAGAGCACTGCAAGATTTGATTATTCCTTGACAACTGATCTGCTCATCCTCCTTTTGAAAATCTCATCAAAATACTATTTATGTTATGTACTTTCTCCCAAATGTGATATCGTTAATTCAGTCATCTGATGAGATTATCTGAAAATCAATAAAGAGTAAATATGAAAGCATGCTTTCCTAAACAGCATGCTAGCAGCAGTGAACAGAATACAGAATAGTGGAAATGGGAGGTTTTCAAAGGGAGTTTAACGTGAAGGAAACTATATTGGTGTTGCCAATCCTTGGAACACAGTGACTAAAGGCACAAGTTGTGCATGCCTGGCACAATCTCTGGCCTGCAAATATGTTCAGTGTTGATGATGAACAAGATTGTGACTTTTAAGAATTCTGTATGTCAATTGTGTACACAATTATATCTGACCTCCTTACATATGCAAACATATACCTTCAGAGTCTGTCAGTATGCTGACAAGTAAGAAGTAAATGCTGAAGACGTTTTTAACATGAATAATAAGGCTCCAGTTGTTCTTTGAATGATGGTGAATTAGCTAAAATGGTAATGAATTGAGATGATGATAATGATGATGAAGATGATGTTATTAACACTGCACAAAAAAAAGAACCTATAGATACTGTGGTGAAAAGGTGTGATGGGCTTATTAAAGGAGAAAAAAAATGTGGTTAATGAGCAGATGACTCTCAGGGAAACATTTAAAAAGCCATCCACCAGAAGCCCTCCTCATTTTTTGGAAGACCCACTTCCTGATGTCTCAACTGGTTTGATGTTTCTACTCACTCCCCCAAAATAAGTTGTACAAAAACCTTCTAATCAAAATATAGCATCGTGGTGGAGACCGGAAGCCTGCCATTGTTTGATGTTGCTGCTGTCTAACAACTGATGTAAGTATTCTGTTGATGTTACTACGCTGTTTTGTTACTCAGAACACATTATTTTTCACTGGAATAATGGTATGTCACATTTTTCTGCTATGTACTTATGGCAGTGTGAATAAGCCAAAGAAAATGATTGCTTATCAGTAGTGTATAAATTTAGAGACTGGAATGATGGTGATGCCAAACAAGCAGATTGTCCACATGGGTGGCTGAGATAGTGATAGTGACTGTGTTCTCTGATAGTTCAATGTATACAAACTGCATTTTGTGCACAAATTCATTAAAAATATTGTATAAAATTACCTGTAAGCTATGTATAGTAGGTGTATATAAAACATAAATGGATTTTTTGTTTACACTTAAGTCCCATCCTCAAGATATCTCATTGTTGTTATGCAAATATTCCAAAATATGAAAAAATCTGAAATCTAAAACATATCTGGTTCCAAGAATTTTTACATAAAGATTATTCAATCTGTACCATTTACCATGTTACAAATTTCTAGTTAAGTGTCTCTGTATTCAAAACTGAGTTTCAAACATAAGATATAACACATTTATTATTGCATATGATTTGAAACTGTTTACTGTCAGTTTTCAAACTTAAAGCTTTATGTCAAAATTTTGATTATCATTGTAAATGAGTTATATAGCCTGTCCATTATCCCTATATTATTGAAATTTTAGTTGACTTGATCAGCATTAAAAAGTAATTTTTAATAAATTAGAAGTCCTCAAATTGGAGTTATCACTTACCCAAGATTTGCTTCATACTTTTTCTTAACCATAGGAGATAAAAATAGACAGTCAATATATATAATAAAAATTAAACTATAAGGAAATCATATATAATAAATATTCTCAAATGATTGCACTAAGTGTAGATGCAGAGTGTCCTTATATATATTTTTCAAGAAAAGAATAATCTTCTATGTAACATATCTGTTTCACAATTTTGTGGGCCCCTCCTGAATGTTGTTTTATAATTTCTTATATGCTAAAATAAACACATTTGACAATTTTTAAAAGAAAAATCATGCTTTAAAATACATATTCAATGTAAAGCAATGCAAGGCAGGAGGTTGTATTTGGAACTTCTGGTTTAAGAATGTCTATATTCCTCAAAATTAAAATTATGATACTTTCTGTTGAAAATTTGTCAATGTAAAAATGATAAATGATGTCACATTTTTTATTGTGTTTTCTCCTAAGGTTTTAATTAGGGTACAATGCACAACACTGAAGATTTCCAAATATTTTATTAAAATGATCAAATTGTATTTGCCTAGGGAAAATTCAAGGCACTAACCCGTATTTGTTGATTGAAATTATTTTTGTTATCATTCTGAAAACTTTAAGCAACTATATTTTTCCCAAGCACATGGGCATATTTGTTCAATTTGGGAAAAAAATATATCAATTGCAAATACGCTCATATTAACTTTACCATATTTTGTAGATTTCGATTATAATATATTCAATGTGTTTTATATGTTCCATATGTCTAAAACAGTGAGCCAGGTTTTTAAACTATTGACATACCAGAGGTAATTTTTCCTCTGAATTTTTAACTTTGAAGCAAAATAGATAATTTTCTCCTTTCTAACCAATATGTCTGCTACTCTACCAACATGGAGAATTTAATTCTCCTTCATTTTAATTGGCAATGGAGCAAGTACAATCAGTATTTGATGAAAAACATTTAATTTTCTTTTTCATCATGACTTTTCCAGTGTGAGAAACATAATGTTGCTCTGAACTTGAGAATTCTTATAATAGAACTTTCACATAAAAATCATTTTTCTTTTGTATAACACATTATGACAATGTATAAAAGGATTATTTCTCTTTTAACAATCTTACAGGCTACTTTGTTTCTTTTCACAGATGTGAAAAATGAGGTTTACATAGGATAGTAGATTCATGGACTATGATTCCAATTATAGATATTGTCCTGCAGACAATAAAATACCTAGGCTACTACTACTAAATACCTAGGCTGTATATTATAGCCTATTGCTCCCAGGCCACATACCCATACGGCATGTTACTTTACTGAACCCTGTAGGCAACTGTAACACAATGGTAAGTATTTGTGTATCTAAATATGTCTAAACATAGAACAGATACAGTAAAATACAATAAAAAAGATAAAAATTGGTCCACTTGTATAGGGCACTTATTATGAAATAAGCTTGCAGGACTAGAAGTTGCTCTGGATGAGTCCATGAGTGAGTTGAGTTTTGAGTAAATATGAAGGGCTAGGAAATTGCTGTACACTACTCTAGGTAGGCTTTATAAACAATGTACATGTAGTCTACGATAAATTTATTAAATTCTTTCTTCAATAATAAATTAACGTCGGCTTACTGTAAACTGTTCATGTCATAAATTAATTTTTGTAATATTTTTATTCTTTTTTAATAACACTTAGCTTAAAACACAAATACATTATACAGCTGTATTAAAATATGTCCTGTCAGCTGGGCGCCATGGCTCACACCTGTAATCCCAGCACTTTGGGAGGCCTAGGCAGGCGGATCACGAGGTCAGGAGATGGAGACCATGTTGGCTAACACTGTGAAACCCCGTCTCTACTAAAAATACAAAAAATTAGCTGGGCGTGGTGGCGGGCACCTGTAGTCCCAGCCACTCGAGAGGCTGAGACAGGAGAATGGCGTGAACTCAGGAGCGTAAGTTGCAGTGAGCCGAGATCTCGCCACTGCACTCCATCCTGGATGACAGAGCGAGACTCCATGTCTGTCTGTCTGTCTGTCTGTCTGTCTGTCTATCTATCATCTATCTAATCTATCTATCTATCTATCTATCTATCTATCTATCTATCTATCTATCATCTATCTATCTATCTATCTATCTATCTATCTATCTATCTATCTATCTATCTGTGTATGTGTGTTCTGTCTTTATATTGTTATTCTACAAGCATTTTTTGATTTTTCTATTTTTTAATTTTTTTGTTAAAATCTAAGACACACGCACACACTTTAATCTAGCCCTATACAGGGTCATGATCATCAATATCACTGTCTTTTACATCTATATGACTTATCCCACTGAGAAGTCTTTGGGGGTAGTAACAGGCATGAAGCTGTCATCTCCTATAAAACAATGCCTTCTAAAATATCTCCTGAGGATCTGACCGAGGTTCTTTTACCCTTAACTTGTTTTTAATAAGGAGTGGGAGTACATTCTAAAATAATGCAAAAGAACATAGTGTAGCAAATACATAACCACTAACAGAGTAGTTTAATATCATTACCAACTATTATATACTGTGCATAATAGTATGTGCCATACTATTACACAACTGGCTGCAAAGCACATTTGCTTACCTGAATGATGCATTGCCCTATGACATTACAACAGCTGTGATGTCACTAGTCAATAGGAATTTTTCAGCTCCTTTATAATTGTTGGGGCCACTGGATTATATTTGGTCTATCATTGATCAATGTGTCCATGTGCAGTGCATGCCTGTATTTCTTTGTGCAGTAGATACCTTTGTAAAGTCTTAAAGCTGTCTTCAAATACTTCAGGTGGCTATTAAAAATAAATGGAATATGTATGTTGCTTAGGGTCATTACTGGAACAGAATAGAAGTTTACTGAAAGGAATCTACGTATCTTCATGGAGAACCAGGTGCAATACACTCCAATTAGGAACAAAGTCCTAGTACAACAATAACAATAGTAACAACACTAACAAATCTGCAGAACTGGTCTAGTGAGGAAACCACGCCTCACTGAATTCTGAGTGCTATGGTTTAATACACTCCAAGCTGGGGCCTGGAACCCATCCTATACTATTTTCTGCTACCATGGAAGTACTAAGAGCTCCACTGCATGGATTATTTTCATCAAAAGCTCCAGGACAGGGGTAATCCATATGAATCATATCTCCTGGAGTTGTAAAAAGTGAGCTCCTGATTCCAAAATTAGTCTTTGGTCTGATTGTGAGAGTCTAGACACATGATTTGAACCCTTTAGCTGTAAGGGCTGAAGGGGCACATGTGACATTTTCATATCCTATAACGAGACAGATCTAAAACTGAAATGATAAAGGTGTAGACTGAGGTGGGTCCATATATTATTTCTGGAGTTCTTTGAATTAAAAAAATATATATATAGTGTATATATATAAATATTTAAATCAAAGAACTCCAGAAATAATATATGGACCCACCTCAGTCTACACCT
>NW_026652293.1:18088595-18333139 GCF_009828535.3 Hylobates moloch
TATATATAGGTTCAGACTTTTTTGGTCTAAATTGGAAAGTTTACAGATGATATCTTTGTCTAGACATGACTTATACAAGAAAGACATTGTCTTTCGAAATTAAGTATAAGCTGTAAGTTTTTGCAGTTTTCGTATCTCAAGTTAAAGAAGTTTCCTTTTATTCAAAATTGGCTGGTAATTTTTAAAATCATGAATGGATGTTGAATTTTGTAACTTTTTCTTTACTTACTGATATAATTATATTTTTTTCTTATCTACTCTGCAAATGATAGATTGCATTAACTGATTTTCAAATGTTGAACTAGCTTTGTGTCTCTACTATAACACCTCTTGATTGTGAAATGTTATGGTTTTTGTATATTACAATTGTCTAGTATTTTGTTAATGATGTTTACATGTATATGAGTGTTATTGGTCTTTTTAAAATCTCTGCCTCGTGTATCCAGATATGCTGGTCTCATAGAGATGAAATGTTGCTTTCTTTTAAATTTTCTGAAAGACATTGTTAAGAACTGGCTTTAATTCTTTAAATCCTTGGCATAATTCTCAATTAAGTCCATTTAGGTCTGATATTTTCTTTTTTAAAAAGATCTTAGGTACAAATTTAATACTCATAACATTATCTATTTATTATTGAGAGAGTTTTGGTAGTTCGTGTCTTTCAAGTAACTGATACATTTCATATAAGCTGTTAAATTTTGTCCATAGAGTTTCTTTGTAATATTCCCTCATTATCCTTATAATATCTAAGAGGCCTGTTGTGATAATATCTCTTTTCTTCTAATAACGGTAATGTGTGCCTTCTCTTTTATTTCTTGTTCAAAGTACCTGAAAGTGTAATCAATTTTGTTTGTTCGTTTTAGATAACATAAGCAGCTTTTAGATTCACAAATTTTCTGTGCTTTTGTGTATTCTCAATTTCATTAATTTATAATTGTATTTTCTTCCTTCTGTTTACTTTGGATTTGGTCTATTAGTTTTTGTTTTCTAGTTTCAGGAGGTGGAAGCTTATGTTATAAACTTGAGAACTTCATTCTTTTGTAACATGAGCAAAAAATGCTGTAAATTTCCCTGTAATCTTGCTTTAAGTATGTTTCTCATAATTTGACGTGTTTAATTTTCATTTTCATTTAGCTTAAAATATTTTCTATTTTCCTTTGAAACTTCTGCTTTAATCTATGGATGATTTAGTACAACATTGATTGCTTTTTAAGATATTTTTGGATTTATCAAACATCATTCTATTTATTTTACGTTTAGTTTTATTTTCATCAGAGAACATAGTTTGAGTAATTTCCATTCTTTTAAATTTAATAAGATTTGTCTTGTGACCTAGAATGTGATCTATCTTGGAAGATGAAAGCATTGCTAAATCGTGCAGATCAATTCCTTGTTGTGTAATTGTTCTGTGCATTAGAGGATGTCTAGCATCTGGGTCTTCTGTCCCCTAAATGCCAGTAGTTTATCACATCATTTTGCAAGCAAATTTATGTCCGAAATTTTTACATGTCTTTGGGGGCAGTGATGCCTCTTTTGGAAAATGACTGGTTAAACATAAATATTAAACTTGTTTAATAAACTCGATATTTGAATATTAGATATTTTAGATTTCCTTGTTCTCAATCCTATTTCAAACATTGTAAAACATAATAATTTATTTACTTGAGTTTTGCCTCTTTGAATGAATGAATTTTTGAAAACAGATTTAGAAGATAATTATTTATCAGTAAATTGGTGTTTTAATTTAGCTTTCTTCTGTCTCTGTCTCTTTCTCTGTGTGTGCATGTGTGTGTATACACCCAAGTACCTGTTAACTAGTACCAGAATTGGAGATTTTGAATTTCCTTATATCTTACTCATGTATATTTGCATAATAAATAGCAACTGCACAAACATTAGAGCAAAATCCCTCTCCTCCATATTCGTAACTTTTATTGTGGTGAAATTAATGTGGGTTCATTAAAAAATTCCTTTCATTTTTGTCTAAAGGAATGTGGCTTGAGCGAGAGTCTCTTGATTGGTAATGGTGGGCAAACTGTGAGCCATTTGTTAATCACTTAATAATGACAGCTTTCGGGTAGTAATTTAGACCAGCTGCACTGGACTGTCTGGACCCATCATTATTTCTGCTCTGTGAAATAAGCTGTCATTATGTTTCACACAAACATATTTCTGTCTTTTCATAACTAGAACAGTTCACCTAGGAGAACCAATGAAAGAGAAAGCTACCGTATAAAAATTATGCTTTACAGAAAGGATAGCTTAATAGAAATAACATTATTAACGGATTTAGAAGAAAAATATTTCTCCTATTTTTCATTTCAGCAAATAGTGTTGTTGTGTGCGTTACTGATGCTGATGACAATGACTTTAAAAGTCACAAACAGTTCATTGCTCAGTAGAGATAAATACAACTTCAGAAAGCGGTATATCAATCTTGCACTGATAGAAGTAATAACAATTGATTTATAATAGCTAATGGAGTTTTTTCTTTTTACTTTCTCATGTTTTAAACTATATGAAAGAGTGTGTGGACAGGGCTCTTGGTGAATATTTAAATTATTTTTTTAAAAAAGTTAAACTGAACTACATAATTTCCCTCAAGTTCTCCAGAAACTCAAACAGCATAAGTCAACATGTAATACATTATTGTACTTCAATAAATATCAGCACATTTCACAAAAACAATTAGTATGAATAGTTTTACTACTACCAGAAAATAGCTTATTGAGTAATTGCTTTGTGGTAGATACTATGCTACATTATCAAATAAAATATATTTTAACCCTCACAATAAAACATAGATTGGTCCTATATCCAGCACATGGAAGACCTAGAAATTGAAACTGAATCTGACTGTTCCAATAGCTTCCATTCTCAAACAATTCCATACTACCTTTAAAGAGTAGAAATTAGTCTAGCTTAGGAGACTGAGAATATGAAGAGAGTGTCCTGTGAAGTAATAATAGAATACGTAAAGGCATGAAAAGAGATAAAGGCATGGCTTCTTACTGATCCATAAGGAGTTTTATATATGGTTAAAGGTTAAAATTCGAAGAGCACAGTTTCTAAGAATAAGGCTACAAAGATATTCAGGGACAAAATCAGGGAGGGATTTCCCAACAATTTTAAGCAGTTTGGGCTTTAACCCTAAGAGCATCACAGAATAACTGAAAGATTTTAAGCAGATAAATAATCTCCTTATTATGCTCATGGAAGTTTCCTTAGTTTATACGTTCGGTGTACTGTAGGGATTTAAGAATGAAAATAGAATGATTATTTATAATGTTGATTCTGTATTAAAATTGCTAGATAGCAAGTCCTGGCTTTGGGTGGCGGGGGAATATACTTAGATCATAAAATAACAAACATCTTTTTTAAAGTAAAATTCAAGAATAACACCATCGTTTCTGGATAGGAGATTGGTTAATACTTTTTAAAATTGCTTGATAAGGTCTTAATTAATCTTAGAAAAAAATGTAGGGCACAGATAGTTTAAAGATGTTAGAAAAGTTTATCTCTATTACATCTTTTTCTCTTATTTTGCAGAATTTTATGCTGTACACAGTTTCTGTGTACAACCTTATTTTAAAACTTCTTTGCCCACCAGATCTAAACTATGTGAAAATCTAGTTTTCTTTTAGTTATAGTCTCCTATTCTTTAAAGAAGAAAACTGTCCAGACGTTCCTCTGTCCAGTTACTGCTTGGAGAAGTTCCTGAGCAAACCCTAGGTTATTCAAGACCACTGATTTTGTGTTTCTCACTCTACAGCATAAGGGAATTCAAGTCATGTTTTTGCATTTGCCTGCACGTTGGCTGTTTGACCCCATAGCCTCAACTGTGAAATCTTTTTGTTGATGGAATTCCTACAAAGTGTTTCTCAACTATTTTACAGTAACAATATCCTATCTCAGGATGCCAAATTGTAAGTCAAACTTGGTATCATTCTTTTAAGTTTATTTGTTGTGAGCTTCGCAAAAATGTGTAGTTTCAAGCATCAATGAGGAATTCTCCATACTTCACATTTGAATATGGGGAACCTTATCTCATTTCAATGAAGATAAAAATAAGGGAGCTCTGACTACCACTTGAATCTAAGTCTTCATCTCACTCAGAATAATTTTCCATATGCTTTCAATGTCTTCTTTTCCACTGTTTTCTTCTGTTTCAGTTGCAATATATTTAAGATTTATCCATCTAGAAATATAACTTAGATTTGCATTGGCCTCTCAGGACTACTCTTGATCTTCATTATTCCATTACCTAGGTTTTTGAAAATATAGCGTCAATTCCATATGCCCATTTCATGAGCTCATTTTCATTATTCTGCTCACTAATACCAGATTTCTGACCCCATAAATTTACTGAACACTATCACCTAAGTAATCGTAGTATACACTTCTTATTTTTGTTAAATCCAATTTTTCTGATAATGACTTACCAGGCCCTGGGGCTTCCACAAAAATTTCTGCATAACACATTTTGCCATTTAATAATGTCCTATCGTTTTTACTTTATTAAGAAATTGCTAATCAAATTACCTAATCAGATGATAAGTTAGGCATTTGCAATAATGGAGCCTCTTCTTGTTCTATTCTGCTTTATTGATGATGAAAGGGACCCATTTAATTTCAGAAGGGTTTGACAAATCGATGAGATGTTAGTGGATTCTAGTCTAAAATATCTCACGAATTCTCGTTACACAGAATTTCACTTTCAGATGTCTTAACTATTGCCTATGGCTGGTCAGCAGATGCCTTAAAAAATGTTAAAATCATCCTCCTAAATTCATTCTCTTGCTTGGCTTCTATGACAAAATATTCTGCCTTATCTCCTACCATCTCTCATTTTTATTTTCAGTCTCACTTACTGCATATTCTTCCTTTGCTTGCTTCTTATGTATTGCTACACCTTATATTCCTTCCTAATACCATTCTCTTCCTCTATTCTAATGCACTTTTGAACTTGTCCTCTGTCATGATTTTAAGCTCTATCTTTGTGGGTGATTTTCAAGATTATTTCTTCAGCCCATAGAATCTTCAAAAGTTTTGTCCTCTATATCATACTGCTTACTGGACAACTCCACTAAAAATTTCCATAGGTATTTCTCTGCTATTCCTCTATTTCTTTTCCTAATTAAAGACATTTTCCTCTATTGAGTCAGCAGAAGATAAACTTGAGAGCTCTCTTTTAATCATTACTTTGTTTTTATCTCTACTCTCAAAAGTTCCACGTTTTGTGTTTTTCTTTCTTACCTTTGGTTCACTTGTTCATTTTCTGCCCCACAGTTAACGCTTCCGTTCCAGCTCCCATTTTTCTCTTTTCTCATCTAACATCACATCTCCAAAATGCATACTGACTTGCATTTGTTATGCTGTCTCTCCATGACTGCCAGAATAATCTTTCTAAGAAGCAAGATAGAGAATATCATTCTATTACTTCAACCTCTTCAATAGATACAGCTTCTTAAATATGAACTCTCAACTTCTTAATGTGTTATGCCCAGCCCTCCATGATCTGGATACTCCAAGCACCCAGGGCTTTTCTTGCTTTGCCTCTAACCACTCTAATTCAATCTTTTTGAAATATTTATAGTTCATCAAGGCACAAATATTTCATAACTTAGATGCCTTTTTTGAGTTATTGTTAATTTCCAAAAATGTCTTTATTTATTGGACAGCAACTACTCATCCGTCAATATTCAACTTTTTTTTTTTTTTTTTTTTTGAGACGGAGTCTCGCTCTGTCGCCCAGGCTGGAGTGCAGTGGCGCAATCTCGGCTCACTGCAAGCTCCGCCTCCCGGGTTCACGCCATTCTCCTGCCTCAGCCTCTCTGAGTAGCTGGGACTACAGGCGCCCGCCACCACGCCCGGCTAATTTTTTTGTATTTTTAGTAGAGACGGGGTTTCACCGTGGTCTCGATCTCCTGACCTCGTGATCCGCCTGCCTCGGCCTCCCAAAGTGCTGGGATTACAAGCGTGAGCCACCGCGCCCTGCCAATATTCAACTCTTTTGTTACCTTTCCTGAATGCTTTAAGTAAAATGGTTACTTTCTCCTTTTGACTTCGCTATAACTTAAAATTCTCCTATAACATCTTACTAAAGGTAGGTGCTTTCAAATTAGTTTTGCCTTAGTAAAGTGAGTGCAGGCAATAAGTCAGCAAATCTCCAATGACGATTATCTCTGATGAAATGGAAATATAGGAAGATGGACAAGACGATCCCCTGCCGTGAAGGAATCCCAATCTTCATGTTTTTATCCCCAGAATCAGAGTTTACCACAATTTTAGCAGACTGTGGAAACACATTTTAGTACTGATTCAGTAAAATAATGATTAAATTAATAAATGACTGGTAACTTATTGGTAAGTTATTATGTATAGGAGCATATATATTTTTCAAGGAGCAAGTCCTTGTAATACTATTAACTGATTTTCCATAATACTACTCATCTTTTAGCCACACCATAATTATTTTCAAAATGTCATATTTTCAAACTAAAAGTGCTTAGTTTCTAGTCAGTCTCTTTCTTTAAATTTTTGACCCAATGAGTCAAAAAATATATATATATATATGGTATGTTTGTGTGTGTGTGTGTATGTATATATATGGTGTGTGTGTGTGTATATATATATATGGTATGTGTGTATATATATATGGTAGGTGTATATATATGGTATGTATATATATATGGTGTATATATATGGTGTGTATATATGGTGTGTGTATATATATAGTGTGTGTGTGTATATATATATATGGTGTGTATATATGTGGTGTGTGTGTGTATGTATATATGGTGTGTGTGTATATATGTATATATACATATATATACACACACACCTTAATCATGTCCCCTGTTTAAGGTTAAACGAATTACTTTCGTGAAACTTTCTACATTACTTCATAAGACTTTCTACATTACTTCGTAAGACTTAGAATCATAATGTTACTTAGTATCATGCTGTTATTAGCTGTTATTTCCTAGGTAGCCATTAACCTTCTAGGTTTATGAGTAGTGATCTCAATTTAGCAAGCTTATTGTGTGGACTCAAGCAGATAACTATATTTAATACTAGTACATTTGGGGTACACGATTAATTTTTGTTGATTCAGGCCCAAAATCTCACTAATAAATTGCTTGTTTGACCCATACGGCCTATAGCATTTTTCACTTATTTTCACTTATGTGGGTATTCAATCCTATTAATAGCATATTAACTCTTAGGATGAATGAACATATCTTTTATTTGTTTTTAACTTTGCCTTTATCTATTACAATGTCTTATATTTCATCTTACTAGAAGTAAGTTATTTGTAGAATAAATACATTTCTTTTTATGCGTTCCATTTTATAAGTACCTTCACCTTATAAAATATAAATATTCCCTTTTTGCATACAAATAGGCGAAACTTACACATGCAAGATTCTTTTTTTTAATTGTATTATTATTATACTTTAAATTTTAGGGTACATGTGCACAACGTGCAGGTTCGTTACATATGTATACATGTGCCATGTTGGTGCCCTGCACCCATTAACTCGTCATTTAACATTAAGTATGTCTCCTAATGCTATCCCTCCGCCCTCCCCACACCCCACAACAGTCCCCAGTGTGTGATGTTCCCCCTCCTGTGTCCATGTGTTCTTATTGTTCAATTCCCCACCTATGAGTGAGAAAATGCATTGTTTGGTTTTTTGTCCTTGTGATAGTTTGCTGAGAAAGATGGTTTCCAGCTTCATCCATATCCCTACAAAGGACATGAACTCATCATTTTTTATGGCTGCATAGTATTCCATGGTGTATATGTGCCACATTTTGTTAATCTAGTCTATCATTGTTGGATATTTGGGTTGGTTCCAAGTCTCTGCTATTATGAATAGTGCCGCAGTAAATGTACGTGTGCATGTATCTTTATAGCAGCATGATTTATAATCCTTTGGGTATATGCCCAGTAATGGGATGGCTGGGTCAAATGGCATTTCTAGTTCTAGATCCCTGAGGAATCTCCACACCGACTTCCACAATGGTTCAACAAGTTTACAGTTCCACCAACAATGTAAAAGTTTTCCTATTTCTCCACATCCTCTCCAGCACCTGTTGTTTCCTGACTTTTTAATGATCGCCATTCTAACTGGTGTGAGATGGTATCTCATTGTGGTTTTGATTTGCATTTCTCTGATGGCCAGTGATGATGATCATTTTTTCATGTGTTTTTTGGCTGCATAAATGTCTACTTTTGAGAAGTGTCTGTTCATATCCTTTGCCCACTTGTTGATGGGGTTGTTTGTTTTTTTCTTGTAAATTTGTTTGAGTTCATTGTAGATTCTGGATATTAGCCCTTTGTCAGATGAGTAGGTTGCAAAAATTTTCTCCCATTCTGTAGGTTGCCTGTTCACTCTGATGGTAGTTTCTTTGGCTGTGCAGAAGCTCTTTAGTTTAATTAGATCTCATTTGTCTATTTTGGCTTTTGTTGCCATTGCTTTTGGTGTTTCAGACATGAAGTCCTTGCCCATGCCCATGTCCTGAATGGTATTGCCTAGGTTTTCTTCTAGGGTTTTTATGGTTTTAGGTCTAACATTTAAGTCTTTAATCCATCTTGAATTAATTTTTGTATAAGGTGTAAGGAAGGGATCCAGTTTCAGCTTTCTACATATGGCTAGCCAGTTTTCCCAGCACCATTTATTAAATAAGGAATACTTTCCCCATTTCTTGTTTTTGTCAGGTTTGTCAAAGATCAGATGGTTGTAGATATGCAGCATTATTTCTGAGGGCTCTATTCTGTTCCATTGGTCTATATCTCTGTTTTGGTACCAGTACCATGCTGTTTTGGTTACTGTAGCCTTGTAGTATAGTTTGAAGTTGGGTAGTGTTATGCCTCCAGCTTTGTTGTTTTGGCTTAGGATTGACTTAGCAAGGCGAGCTCTTTTTTGGTTCCATATGAACTTTAAAGTAGTTTTTTCCAGTTCTGTGAAGAAAGTCATTGGTAGCTTGATGGGGTTGGCATTGAATCTATAAATTACCTTGGACAGTATGGCCATTTTCACGATATTGATTCTTCCTACCCATGAGCATAGAATGTTCTTCCATTTGTTTGTATCCTCTTTTATTTCACTGAGCAGTGGTTTGTAGTTCTCCTTGAAGAGGTCCTTCACATCCCTTGTAAGTTGGATTCCTAGGTATTTTATTCTCTTTGAAGCAATTGGGAATGGGAGTTCACTCATGATTTGACTCTCTGTTTGTCTGTTATTGTTGTATAAGAATGCTTGTGATTTTTGCACATTGATTTTGTATCCTGAGACTTTGCTGAAGTTGCTTATCAGCTTAAGGAGATTTTGGGCTGAGACAATGGGGTTTTCTAGATATACAATCATGTCATCTGCAAACAGAGACAATTTGACTTCCTCTTTCCCTAAGTGAATGCCCTTTATTTCCTTCTCCTGCCTGATTGCCCTGGCCAAAACTTCCAACACTATGTTGTATAGGAGTGGTGAGAGAGGGCATCCCTGTCTTGTGCCAGTTTTCAAAGGGAATGCTTCCAGTTTTTGCCCATTCAGTATGATATTGGCTGTGGGTTTGTCATAAATAGCTCTTATTATTTTGAGATAGATCCCATCAATACCTAATTTATTGAGAGTTTTTAGCATGAAGGGCTGTTGAATTTTGTCAAAGGTGTTTTCTGCATCTATTGAGATAATCGTGTGGTTTTTGTCTTTGGTTCTGTTTATATGCTGGATTACATTTATTGATTTGCATATGTTGAACCAGCCTTGCATCCCAGGGATGAAGCCCACTTGATCATGGTGGATAAGCTTTTTGATGTGTTCCTGGATTCGGTTTCCCAGTATTTTATTGAGGATTTTTGCCTCAATGATCATCAAGGATATTGGTCTAAAATTATCTTTTTTTTTTGTTGTGTCTCTGCCAGGTTTTGGTATCAGGATGATGCTGGCCTCATAAAATGAGTTAGGGAGGATTCCCTCTTTTTATTTTTATTGATTGGAATAGTTTCAGAAGGAATGGTACCAGCTCCTCCTTGTACCTCTGGTGGAATTCGGCTGTGAATCCATCTGGTTCTGGACTTTTTTTGGTTGGTAAGCTATTATTGCCTCAATTTCAGAGCCTGTTATTGGTCTATTCAGAGATTCAACTTCTTCCTTGTTTAGTCTTGGGAGGATGTATGTGTCGAGGAATTTATCCATTTCTTCTAGATTTTCTAATTTATTTGGGTAGAGGTGTTTATAGTATTATCTGTTGGTAGTTTGTATTTCTGTGGGATCGGTAGTGATATCCCCTTTGTCGTTTTTTATTGCATCTATTTGGTTCTTCTCTCTTTTCTTTATTAGTCTTGCTAGCGGTCTATCAATTTTGTTGATCTTTTCAAAAAACCAGCTCCTGGATTCATTGATTTTTTGAAGGGTTTTTTGTGTCTCTGTTTCCTTCAGTTCTGCTCTGATGTTAGTTATTTCTTGCCTTCTGCTAGCTTTTGAATGTGTTTGCTCTCACATGCAAGATTCTTGAATAAAGGATCCTTCCACTGGATTGCAAAAGTATATTATGAGCATTTAATACAAAATTAACATTTATTTGTTACGTAATTTTCTAAAAACATAACTGTAAATTGTGCTATGATGTAAAGTAGTGTACTTTAAAAATCATAAAACGTCAGTTAAGTAACTAATCCCTGGACATGCAGTAGAAAAGAAACTAGAAATAGGGGTGAATTGGACTACATAACTCTCAATATTTCTCTCAAAAGTAATTGATGCCATGATTTTATCAGCACTCAAAGACTGTTTTATGAACCAATACAGTTGTGATCTAAACTTGTATTCTCTTGCTAAAGTGTATAACAGTTATAGCTTAGTTTAAATTCCTCAAGGGCAACTTTGAAGAATGAAAGATCATTTGCTTTGCAAAAGAATGCCTCTTGTACCCATTAATTTTTAAACTTTCTAAGAAAATTTAAATTTAAATTATTTTGTTATTATTATTTAAATATGGAATCTCATTCTGTCACCAAGGCTGTAGTGCAGTGAGAAAATCATGGCTCACTGAAGCCTTGAACTCCTGGGATCATGCCATCTGGCCTGAGCTTCCAGAGTATCTGGGTCTACAGTCATGCACCACTACATGACTAATTTTTATTTATTTTTTATTTTATTTATTTATTATACAAATAATTTTTATTTATTTATTTATTTATTTATTTATTTATTTATTTATTTATATAAATAATTTTTATTTATTTATTTTGTAGAGACAGGGTCCCATTATATTGCCCTGGCTGATCTTCAACTCTTGGCTTCAAGTGATCCTCCCACTGTCCCCAAGAGTGCTGGAGTTTCAGGCATGAGCCACCACACCTGCCTCCCCTTTATTTATTTTTTGTGCATAATTAATAATACTGCAGTTTCAAGGAGCAAGTCCTTGTAATACTATTAACCTGATTTGCCATAATACTACTCATCTTTTAGCCACGCCATAATTATTTTCTAAAATGTCGTATTTTCAAACTAAAAATGCTTATTCTCTAGTCAGTCTCTTACTTTAAATTTTTGACCCAATGAGTCTTGTTTAAAAAGAGAAACTAAAGCATATTTCACATATATAATTAGTTTGAACTGTGCTATTATAGCAATGTTTCCAGCTTAGAAAAAATATCAGAATGTGCAACAATATTATGAATCTCAAATAATATTAAAACAGTATTTTCTCCTTAGGATGATGTAATTTTTTTTGGCTCATAATAAACAGATTGTTTAATCTGTGCCATTTTGTTTCACTTCTCTGGGAAGCTGAGTAGTGCCTTCACACAAATGCTTCGAAAGAACTCTGCCACCACAGACCCTGAGTTCAAATGCAGCACTTTAATAACTCTTGGAAAGTCTAATGAACCTGTAGAATATTCACAACAGTTCAAAGGAAGTCTCATGAATCCACTTACATTAATTAAGAAACACAGTTTTTAAAATAAGACATTTTTAGCATGTGGAACTAGATGAAGAGCGGCCTTCTCTTCCTCCAACCCCATGCTCCATGATGATGCAAAACCACAAAAATTATTTTTAAATGTTTTAACTGCATTTTCATAAGTCTTAAATGTAAAGTGTTCTTTTTTTGTTTCTCATTGCTAAAGCAATGCTGCTCTTGCTACTGCTGCTGCTAGTGTTGCTGCTGCTACTACTTCTACTACTATTGCTAGTAGTAATTTGTTTGAACCCATTGAACATAACATCAAAGTCATCATTTTAAAGATAAGTAAGCTGAGACAGAATAAGTCTGACAAGTAAAGATTACATAAAATTATTATACAGTATCTCTTTAAATCAGGAGATAATCGGAAAACATGATAGAGAAATTTGCCTTTTCAGTTTTTCATTCAAGTTGCTTATTATTACTATAAATATCTATGAAAAATCAACTTGTCTCCTGGCTTGAGAATGAATTGTCTTCTCTGATATGTGGTTTGTCATACTGCCATCCTAAAAATGCCACCAGTGTACCTATGCTATATAAAATATTTGTCCCACTTAAGTCAAGGTGAGCTTTTTTTTAAGAAAAATGAAGAAATATGATAAATTTTGTTAGTAAAAAGAAAATCATATACTTTTGTCACAATAATAATTATGTACCTTAATACTTAGAAATACTGCACATATGTAAACAAATTGAATGTATCTTCTTAGGATTTAGAAACCACTAAACTGTTACACATTTTTGTTTTGATGATATAGATATTTATTCTTTGATTAAAAACATTGTAACAAAAATCAACACCAACAGACCTACAGATTATAGGAATTTTGTATGTTAAAAATTATAATGCAGTCTTAGCAGTAATATTTATTTTATAGCTATTGATGAGTATATAAAAATTTGAAATATATTGCTTCAAAAGTAGTTTTAGAAGCACTTTCAGAAATGTTGCAGTAACGTGATGAAGGTTGTTAATTTGAAGTAACATGAAACTGAATTTAATTTACAGGTGTAAATGCAAAAATTTGCCTAAATATCATACCAATTTGAAATGGGGATAGAATACAAACTGGATCGTAACATTACTTTAGATATCATATGAAAGAATTTACATAAAAGAAGTACTTTTACTTCAGACAACAATAACTTGGTTACTTTTAATTTATAACTATTAATACTGTTTTATCATATGATGAGTTTTAAAAGTATAATATGTATTTAAATGAAATAGCCAAGTGAAATAAAGATTTATCTTTCTATAACATTTTCAAGGAAGACTAAAGGAATAATTTGAAATATCCAGAAATATTATTTATTTGCAGATTTTCTCACAAACAGTAGTATAGTTGTGCTAGGTTCATCAACACTTTCAACAGATATTTTACAACTGCTATTTTCCCAGGCAGTGGGGTAGAGATCTGATAAATATTGTGAATAGAAAAAAAAATTAAATCTCTGCCTCATGGTAACTATAGTCTATTGTCTGGTCCAATTTTATAAGGAAACTAAAGTCCAATTTGTAAGTGATGCTGAGATTCAGTGCTTAAATACGACTACCACCTCACCACCACTGCCACCATAATAGTAAAGCACTAAACTAAAACAATAAAAGTCATGACTATTTTAAATAAATGTCTATGAATTATATTTAGAAATAGAACAAATGATCCAGAACTTAACAATTATTTTATTCAGAGTAGAGCAATTTGAGTGTATTATCATCCAATCAAGGAAGCCCCTGGTCACCATCATTATACTCCTTGTTGCTAGTTATTCTGTTTTGTTTTGTTTTGTTTTGTTTTTGTTTTTGTTTTTGAGACAGAGTCTCACTCTGTCGCCCAGGCTGGAGTGCAGTGGCGCGATCTCGGCTCACTGCAAGCTCCGCCTCCTGGGTTCATGCTATTCTCCTGCCTCAGCCTCCCAAGTAGCTGGGACTACAGGCGCCTGCCACCACACACACCTGGCTAATTTTTCTATTTTTAGTAGAGACAGGGTTTCACCATGTAAGCCAGGATGGTCTCTATCTCCTGATCTTGTGATCTGCCTACCTAGGCCTCCCAAAGTGCTGGGATTACAGGTGTGAGCCACCACGCAGCCTAGTTATTCTGTTTTTTAGATTCCACATATAAGTAAGATCATTCAGAATTTATGTTTCTGTGTCTGGTTTAGTTTACTGAGTATGGTGTCCTTCAGGTTTACCTATGTTGTTGCAAATGGCAGGGCCTCCTTCTTTTCTAAGGCTGATATTTCATTTTGTATAACACACACACATACCCCATACACATGATTTTATTTATCTGTTTATTGTCAATGGACACTTGTTTCCATATCTTGGCTATGAGGGATAATGCTTGCAATAAACATGGGAATGCAGATATCTCTTTAAGATACTGATTTCAGTTCCCTTGGGTGTATCACTGGCGGAGGAATTGCTCTATCATATGGCAGTTGTATTTTGATTTTTTAAAGAAAGCTCCATCCTGTTTTCCATAATGGCCATACCAATTTACATTCTCATCATCAGTGTACAAAATGTACAGTGTATGTTTTTCATATGCCTATTGGATATTTTATGTCTTATTTGAAAAAATATTCAGGCCTTTTACCCATTTTTTAATTGGATGATTTGGGTTTTGGCTATCAGTTGAGAGTTTTTAGTGGAAATCACACCATGCCAAATGAATTTCATATAATATCAGAGTTAATTCCATGGCATATTATCTTTGATGAAACACGGACTCAGAGAATTTAACTTTTTTTAAAGTTCTAGAATTAGTGTGAGCTGAAGAAGGATTCTGAATTCACATCTTTCTGATTCTCAAGCCTGTACTGTGTGGCACACCTCCAACTCTGAACTGGGTCTATCTGGTCATGCAAATTTTTTCAAGTGTGGTTCTCTGCTTTCTTCCTTCAAGAAGCAAAATAACATAAGCAAGGAAGCATATTGTGCCACATTCCCAAATAATGACACTATTTCTCTTGTAGATTGCCTCTTTAAATACATTCCAAAGCTGCACTGGTATACTTCCTGAGAAAGAGAGGGGTCCAGATAGTTTCACTGTAACTATGATACATGAGGTGATATATTCATCACACATCAAACCTGTTTATATTTTCTCATTTCATTCAGGTTACAATCTCCTCTTCTTAAACTTGCCATAAAGTTGCCTCAATTCACTAAAATTGCCTTGAGTATGTTAATGTTTTCCTTGTCTAAGAATTCCTTGTGAGAGAAAGGGGAAGCAGCTTCTGAGACTCTTTAGCAGACATCATTGAATTTATTATGGAAACTGAGATCACTTCTCTTGGAATTTCAAGTCTTTCTCAGATGAAAGTTATTTAATTTTGGCATAAAAATTGCTGATAAAAAAGATTAGTTTATATGAGTATAAATCTTTTATAAAAAGGGTATGTAAATATACACAATAAATTTTAAAACATTTTCTTTGGAATATTAATAAACACGTGTTTAAAATGCAATTGTCTGTGGACAGAGTAGGTTTATCATTGAGAGTGTTTACAAAGTAAATTAAAAAAAGATAATTAGTTGCAAATGTCTTTACTTCTCTAATCTTGCCTTAAATGGTAACATTTTAGTCATTATGAGTTCTTTGCATTATTGCAGACAAAATTTTAAAAATACACTTTTGTGTTTATGTGTGTCCATATTTTGTATTTTCTACACAGTTGTAGAAACTTTATTGTTAAAAATCATTAGATGCTGCATGACCTTTGCATAATTTTTAATTCTTAAAATACAAATTAACTAATTTGTATTAAGAATTACTGCAATAATTACAAATGGATATTTGCTATTTCTGGTTGTTCAATGTGCTTTGAATATCCCCTCCAATATCTTCATAAATTCTCACTCTAGGAATCATGACTTTTGGAAGTAAAAGTAAAAACGCAAAACAAAAAATGCACTACCTTTCCCAGTATAATCTGTATTTTGCTGTATCTATTGCTTCTGAATAGTAGGCATAATCTATGACCCAATCCCATAATGAGGCAATAAAAATGAATAGTCTTTAGCCATGCGCAACATACTAGATGCAACTTAAAAACAATGCCGAGTGGGAGAAAAAAAAGCCAGAAGAAAACAGTGAATTGTGAATGTTTCCATTTAGATAAAGTTCAAAACCAATCAAAACTAAACTATGGAGTTGGGAGTTAAGGCAGTAATGAAATTTGGGTAAGGAAAGCAGAATTATAATAGGGAGAGGGTAGAAAGAGGCTTTAGGGATGATGGAGATATTATATTCCTTGATTAGGTGATGTTTATGTGGTTATATACACTTGGCAAGATGTCTTCAAGCTGTAAAAATATAAGTTATCTACTTTTTTCTATGCATACTATACATTAACAATAATATTATTGAAACGTTAATAAAATACTTCTGAATCTTGGGGAAAACAAAAAGGTAGACATTTTTTCAAACTTAGTAAAGCTATGTTCAGCTAGTCAGATATGCCATTCATAAGGTAAGTTGATGCTGGGACTTCTGACAATGCAGTAGTGAAGGCAACTGGTTCTTTGGGGACAGCTCTGGTGGAGGGTTGGACACACATTCACTACTGCGACGATGAAGTTTTGTTTTTATTATTCCTGGCTATGTAGTACGCAAGCTTGGTTTTGAGGCTAGAAATCTCTATCAACAGTTTAGCTAAGATAAATGATGAGTCTCTGCTTAATAAAGTTTTTGAAGTCAAGCTGAAATCCTTTAATCTCAGGAAGTTTCCAGCTAATAAGTTAGCTCCTTAGCTCCTCACTCATTAAAGTCAATCTACTTCAGTGCGTGGTGACCTAGAGAGATGTGAATATGACAAATCAAGCCATGATAGAGAATATTCTGCATCTTCATGAATTGTTTTAGTTTATATGATGAACATGAATGCATTTGAACAACTCTAATGGTTAAAAACATAGATCGTGATGTTACATGCACTTTATACTACTTTTATATCTGCTTGGATAGTACAAATTGAATTCAAATATGTATAAATATAATACTTAAGCATATTTTATTTTTTATTCTTCTCTGCTTTGGGAGTGTTCTATATGAGGAGTATGAAAAAAGTTATTCTCTGAAGGTCCCAGGCTGTGAATTTTGCCAACAAATGTTCAAAGTTGGACATATCTAGGACAGTGTTTTACAGTTTTAAGCATAGGGCGTTATTCAGAAGTTTAATTCCTAGATAACCTGATTTCACACAACATGTTGCATGTGAAGCCTGGATATTGAAGGCCATTTTCAGTTAGCAACTTGCTTTACTCAACTTGTTTAATGACCCAGCAAATCATGGTTTTTCCCTTGATTCTGCCATCAGATCTTCTAACATTTTCCATATCTGCACATTCCTGTTTTGCCAGCAGTGAGTTCCTATGAACATACTAGTTTTACAATAGTAATCCTCTTCAAGAGATACACTGACGCATATTCCTCTGGTTGTATTTTACACTCAAGTTGCTAAGGTTCATCCTTTCATCTGGAATATTGTAGTATATTTGTGCTTTCTGTTACTCCAGTTGGAATATTCCTTTCCCAGATTTCTGCATAACATACTTTCTCTGTCTGCTCTTAGGCCTACTATCAATAGTCACTTATGAAAAATCTTGGTTTCAGCACATGATATAAAATTGTAATTTTCTTCTCTGGCACTCATTATCATCTTGCCCTGCTTTATTTCATTTAATTTCATTTTGGACCTGATATTTATATGTATATTTTTATATTTCACTTCTTCCCCATTAAATTGTAAATTTCAAGAGCTCAAAGGTTAAACTGTTTTCTTCACTGCCTTGTACGCACGTTCAATAACAGTGCTTACCATGTAGTCATATTCATATTCAACAAATATTTGTCAGGGAATGGAAAGAAGTACTACACTTTTGGAAGTAATTGAAAACTAGCCGTCTGGAGTTTCTATGAGATATTGCCTCTGTGTTAATTACCAACAGTTTACAATTGCAGATTACCAGCAAAATATTTAAACATTGCTAGAAATATTCTATGCATTTACTTAATTCCACTTTGTACCTTATAAGTTTCAGAAAAAAAATAACGTGAAGCAAAACAAAACAAAAGCCAATATCTTACATTGATATTTTGTAGCAAGTTTTATCTGCATATTAAAAAAAAGCAGTGATTATATTTATTCAAATTTATGCTCCAAATAACGAAGTGGAAGGATCTGTTTTCAAAACATGACTAGACCACAGCTTTATGGAAAATAATTTTTGTACTCATAATAAAAGAAAATAATAGTTTTAAATTCTCTTTAACCAGTTAAAATAAAACATCAACTTTTAATATTGTATTTTGAACCTCTATAAATCTGAATTTAAATATATAATTGTTAAGAAAATACAATTAAAACATTTGAAACATCATTTCTCTATATAAGAGCAACTTTCTCAAGAGTATGGATAAATATATCCACTTTTATCCTTAACAATTTTACATGGTAGATCAATCAACAATAAAAATATTGTTTTTTTTTTTTTTTTGGAACAACAACAAACCATTTACTAATTCCAACGTGTATATTATTTTATAGTTTGTAATCTTTACATATGACATTATGTAGAATATGAATTTAAATTTTCATATTTTTTCTTTTACTATGCGGTACATATAACTAGATGTGTATAGACTACATTCAAAATTGTTTTCTGTCGTTTATAAAGATAGATTATGTGATTTAGGAGAAACATACCTTCAGAGTATAGACTACATGTCTACAGATTTTAAAACTATTTTTGTCTATTTCTAATAATAGCATTTATTAAGGCATTATGCTCATTTTAAAGAGCAATTGTGCTAATTATGTCATCCAGAAATTAATATTTATTTATTTTATTGAGTAATATTAGTCAAAGCTTAATGGCAGTTTTGGAACATTCAGTGAAACATATATTAAATATTTACAAAGTCAAACGCTTGTCTTATGTAAGGCAACTTGATACTATACAACCATTCATACTTTGAGGTTTAAACTTCCTGAAAATTACATTGTATAATACACATGCAAAGCGCCTTTTAAAAAATTATGTGGTTAAGGAGCTAAGTTTTATATTTCCTGAAAAGCACAGTATGTCCTATTATGTTGTACATAGAGAATATTTTGTATGGTCTTATCTTTAGATATTCTATTGATTAAATAATGTTTTAAAAAATGATCCAATGGAAGTAGCATGAATTTTGGAGTGACAAGACCAGGGTTATTGTGGCATCTTAATTATTATTTCTATGCCTTTTTTTTTTTTTTTTTACATATAACTCAGGTTCATTTACTTTACCTTATCAAGCCAATAATATCTAACAAACTTAAATGTGAATATCAAATAAAACAGATTTGAAAGTGCCTTACAAACTGAAACACTGTTCCTGAAACACTAGGGTTTCAGTCTAGGTCCTGCTGCTCACCGCACTGAAAGCTAATCACTGAGGCAATAATTATTGCCAAGGAAAAAGGCTTAATTGGGTCCTGCAGCTGAGGAAATGGGAGCTCAGTCTCATATCCATCTCCCCGACCCATTAAAACCAGGGGCTTATATAGCAGGGAAGAAATGTAACAATGTGTAAGGAAACAGGAACTAGGAGGAGCAAGGAAGCAATCACGATAAATGAGGGGTCCAGCATTTCATTATTAGGATGTGGGGATCGGGTGAGTTTCAGTTCTTTTATACTTATTTGAGAGGCTGGAAGTTTCTTTCCTGAGGAAGGAACTCAGATAAATATACATTTCAAGCTTTAAGACCATAAGGGTCAATTTGTACGTTTATATATATTCTAAAAAACCTGTTTATGGGACTATTGCATCTGTTTCAACACTTTTAAAAGTGAAGTATTATTCAAAAATAACAATAGGGCAATGATGATATCAATATATACTAACTGAAAAGATTTGCTATGCTTTTGCTTACCCATGAGAATATAAAATAAATACAGACTCAACAAAGAATGATCCTTCCATGCAGGCTGATAGGCTTTAGAAATAATAAAATAATAACAACTAATAATGGTGAGAGCCCACCAGGCACACTTTTATAATCACAGAACACAATTCACCTCATTAATCTTCACATCAGCCCCAGGAGTCAGGCTTCAATATGAACCCCATTTCACAAATGAAAAAGCAGACTTACAGAAGGATTAATTATCTTGCTGAATATTACTCTTAGTAATGCGATGGAATAAAGACTTCAGATAGAAGGAGTCCTACTCCAGAGACAACCCTCTTACTCTTTATCCATTTCTTTTCATATCAGTAATTTTACTCCAACAATGTTGAAAGCAACAATTCTTCATAGTCAATGACTAATTTCCTAATGTATACTCATATAATAGTGTCTGTTCAAATGCAGCTGAAAAAAAATAAGAAAAGTTATGTGTTTAGATAACATGCTAGTTTTCTCTCTTTATATTTTAGAAGAATGCTCACTAAAAGTAAGGAAAAAATACAGAATTTTAATATTATTACAAATAATAATTCTCCATGTGGTAATGCAACCTTGAATAAAAATGGACAGGCATTGGCTGGGCGCAGTGGCTCACGCCTGAAATCCCAGCACTTTAGTAGGAGACCGAGGTGGGTGGATCATGAGGTCAGGAGTTCGAGACCCCCCTGGCCAAGATGGTGAAAAACCCGTTTCTACTAAAAATACAAAAATTAGCTGGGAGCAGGGGCGGCTGCCTGTAATCCCATCTACTCAGGAGGCTGAGGCAGGGGAATCGCTTAAACTCCGGAGGCGGAGGTTGCAGTGAGTCGAGATTGCACCACTGCACTTTAGCCTGGGTGACCAAACAAGACTCTGTCTCAAAAAAAAAAAAAAAAGGAAAGGTATTAAAACAGTATATGCTGAAATATGAAGTTGGAAATAGTTAAGGGAAAAATAAGTTTTGTAGGAATTTTACACAGCAGGGGCTGTTGTTTTGCATTTGCTCTTGCACAGAAGATATGCATCACTATACAAAATATATTCAGAATACACTTTTAGCTGTACTTTTCAGTTTATGCAGAATAATTCCAGTTAATCATTACAACCTTAAAAAATGAAGATCTTTGCAGAACCACCACTAATGTTCAGAAAGAAAAAATTTTATTAGCATAGCAGTAGACTATGACATCAATTGAAGAAAAAAAATTACCATGTTCATTGTGAAAGCTGACCTTGAATAGAGACGTTCTATTTCAAAATCGAGTTGAAAATTAAAACAAAGTTTGTGGAAGCCAATAATGGATTCTAAGATAGAAGAGAAAGAAAACACTCAAAATGAAGAGGATATGTATTGCCAAGACCAGCTCGGCTGGGGAGACCCTAACCCAGCGGCGCTAGAGGAATTAAAGACACACAAACAGAAATATAGAGGTGTGAAGTGGGAAATCAGGGGGTCTCACAGCCTTCAGAGCTGAGAGCCCCGAACAGAGATTTACCCACGTATTTATTAACAGCAAACCAGTCATTAGCATTGTTTCTATAGATGTTAAATTAACTAAAAGCATCCTTTATGGGAAACGAAGGGATGGGCCAAATTAAAGGAATAGGTTGGGCTAGTTAATTGCAGCAGGTGCATGTTCTTAAGGCACAGATCGCTCATGCTATTGTTTGTGGCTTAAGAATGCCTTTAAGCGGTTTTCTGCCCTGGGCAGACCAGGTGTTCCTTGCCCTCATTCTGGTAAACCCACAACCTTCCAGCGTGGGCGTTAGGGCCATTATGAACATGTTACAGTGCTGCAGAGATTTTGTTTATGGCCAGTTTTGGGGCCAGTTTATGGCCAGATTTTGGGGGGCTTGTTCCCAACATGTATAGTGTTAGGATAAAATGTATTACCAGAATTAAGAAAAAAAAGTAACACAAATTGTGCCCTCATTAAAATTTATATTTATTTAATGAAAATAGACTACAGAAACAAAAATAATACATTGAGATATATGCCTAGATAATATTTGCAGCCATAATTACATCAAAAATTTTTTGGTCACGTGATCCTTCCAGTTATTCTACTGGATGTATGTGGAAATACATATTTATGTAGAGATGGTGAAAGGGTCTTTAATCATGAAAAACAAACAGGAAAAACCAAAACAGAAGTAAAATCCATAACCCAGTATTTTTGTTGGTCTTTCAATAAATCAGATAAAAAAATTACGACTTCTTGAGAAAAATAAAACAAAACAAAACAGACATATTTCTCAAATTTGATGAAAAACATCCACTTACACATCCAAGCATTTGATTGCATACCAAGTATGATAAACACACACACAAAAAACATACATATAATGTCAAAAGAAATGATTATTTCACAGTCAAAACACACAAGGAAAATAGACATGAAGATAAACAAAAACCTAAAAGAGAAAATAGAAGTAGAGCTACATGCAAAGATGTCAGCTATTAGAAACATGATAGTCTATTTAAAAAAGTAATAGTAAAAAAGTAATAGTCTGCTGGGTATGGTGGCTCACACCTGTAATCCCAGCACTTTGGGAAGCCGAGGCAGGTGGGTCACCTGAGGTCAGGAGTTCGAGACCAGCCTGCCCAACTTAATGACACCCCATCTCTACTAAAAATACAAAAATTAGCTGTGCGTGGTGATGCGCACCTGTGTTCCCAGGTACTCGGGAGGCTGAGGCAGGAGAATTGCTTGAAGCCAGGAGGTTGAGGTTGCCATGAGCCAAGATCATGCCACTGCACTCCAGCCTGGGCTACAGAATGAGACTGAGACTCCATCTCAGAAAAAAAAAAAAAGAAAAGAAATGAAACAAAAGAAAAAGTAATAGCCTGGCTAGCTAATGAGTCAATGACACATAATACTTGTCCATGTCTGTTCTTGCATGTAATTCCTGAATTTTAGAGAAAATTGGCAATTGCTTGCCATAAAAAGAGCATGCTGGGACCCAGAAAAATGACTGATAGAGAAAATTGTAGTAGGATTGACTAGCTACTTCTACTCTTGACTCAAATGTTTTTATCCATGAAAATACTTTCAGGTGACAAAAGACATAAACAGAAATAGCTTAAACAGTATGCCAAGTGTACTATATGACAGATACAGAGTTATTTTATAATTTTTGCATATTTTTCTCTGCTTTTCCAGTTAACCTTGCTATAATCAGTCCAAGCTGCCACAACAAAATATCAAAAACTGGGTAGCTTAGACAACACACATTTATTTCTCAGAGTTCTGAAGGCTGGAAAGTCTAAGATTATGGTTTCAGCCAATTCAGTTCTTGTCAAGGGCCAACTTCTTGGTTTGCAAGTGGCCACCTTCTCACTGCATCCTCACATGGCCTTTCCTGATATCAGCAAGTGGGAGGGAGTAGAAGGGGGAAGGATCTCCAATTTCTTCTCCTTTTATAAGACACTAATTCATAGAGGGCCACCCACACACTCTTCATCTAAACCTAATTACTTCCCAAAGTCTCCACCTTCAAAACCAACACACTGGGGTTAGAGCTTAAACATATCAATGTTGAGAGGATACAAACATTAAGTCTATAACATGCCTACTACTTCTTGTGTCCCCAAGATGGATCCCATAATTTCAGGTATTAGATGCAGATATGATAATGTGAAGCAGAAGTAAATAAATAAATAAACATTAAAAATATATTTTGCATCCAACATCTCTTATAATCGGAAAAGAACTTACTTGACGCGCTTCAATAATGTTCCCTTGGTGGCCATTGTTTTGTTATACACCGTTCTCTAAAATATCAGCCAGTCGTTACTGAAACACCAGGGGTTTGGTCTAGGTCCTGCTGCTTGCCACACAGAAAGCCAATCACTGGGCCAATGCTTATTGCCAAAGAAGAAGGCTTTAACTGGATGTTGCAGCTATAAAGAGATGGGAGATCAGGCTCAAATCTATATATCCCTAACCAACTAAAATTAGGAGTTTATATAGCAAGGAAGAAATCTAACTGTGTGGGAAAACAAGAACTAAGGAAGGGAAGAAAGCAATTGTGATGAATAAGGGGCCTGAGGTCTCCTATTGTCTAGATGTGATGACCTGGGGAGTCTCAGTTCTTTGATACTTTTTAAGAGGTCTGGTAGTCTTCCCTGAGGAAGGAATAGTGATAAAACAAATGTAAGCTTCAAGCTTTAATATGAGAAAGATCAATTTCTATATTATCCAAAAGAAACCTCCATGGGACCCTTGGGTTGGTTTCACAATTAATGTCAAAAAATTGAATTACCATGATGGATATCGATCAACAAAGATTCTTTACCTGGGATTAGTGAAACATTCATTCTTCACTGAAGGATAACTTAATTGGGTTTATATTAATAAGCAGTATGTTGGCGGATAAACATTTTTAGGCAAGCAAGAGTGTGTAGCATAGTCATTAGCTGCCTGAGTAGCTTTACGAAGTCACGTATTCCTTTGTCTCAGTCTCTTTATAAATTCATTATAGACTGCATTAGTTATCTACTGGTACATAAAAGAGATCACAAAATTCAAGAGCTTAAAACGACAATCATTTACAATCTTAGTTTCTGAGTGTCAGGAATAAGGGAATAGCTTAGGTCACTCATGTGGTTGTCCAAGGGCTTTTATCTTCTCTGGTTTTAGGCAGAGACCAGTTTTCGGCATGAAAGCTTCTTCCAAGGGCGGCTCAAAAATGTCAGCTTGCTTTCTCCAGAGGGACTGATCCAAGGGATAGGCTGAAAATATACCGATGATAGAGGCTATACAATTTTATAATTAAATGAGATAAGAATGACAACATTTATTAATAATAAAACTTTTTGTAATTCTAAGGATGATATATGTTCATTCATTAAAGCTTTACCAGTTTCTCTCAAACAATGTCATGTAAATGCAAATTCTACCTGGGGCTGATAACATTTTTCTTAAGGGAAAGTATTCATAAAATACATTTTCACAAATTATGTCTGTGAAGAATTGAAAAACCTGATTCTTGAAAAAAAATTCAGGCTTGAGAACATCTTTTAATCTTATTTTTAACTTGGAGTCATTTTTGCCCTGTTGTCCCCCCACCTTCCCACTCAGGACTTCCAAAATAATTTTACCATTTTTATTTTAGAAAGGCTGAAAGCATAATTATCTGTCTTTAATGAATATATTTACAATTCACTTGAAAATAAATATTTTTATGAGTACAAAAAGAACAGACAAGAAAAAATATATTCATCACTAGGATTTATAATCAGAATAACTTATTTCTTTTTCTTGTTAATATGACTAGGTTTATAGCAGCACTATATATTTAACAAATGTTTAGACATTGCCAAAGCATTAGGAGGCTTTACACATAATAAGTAACTCAAGTGGTTTGGGCATTAATGATTAAACATAATAGTCCTGTGTTTCTTTAACAACAAAAGGATAGATCAGTTAGCTCTAATTTAGGTCCAATGGCTAGAAAGCCATCTGACGTTTTTAAATCCTAATGAGTTAAGTTGTTTATTCCTTTATTTTGATTCATATGCAGTCAATGAGAATTGAGAGGTAAAGAAAGATTCAAACAAATTTTAGGATTGTTTTCCCTCTGTGAATGATTTTCTTATTAGTATATATGGAAGAATGCTTCTCATAGACCATTATTCTTTTCTGTCTGCACTTCTAATTTCTAGATTTATAAAGAATTATTTTTATTTGTTTTTAATGATAGGGTCTTGCTATCTTGACCAGTCTGGACTTGAACTCCTGGACTCAAGCAGTTCTCCCATCTCAGTCTCCTGAGTAGTTGGGACTACAGGCCAATGTACCTATTATGAATAATTTTTATATGCTCTTTTTTATTTATTTAGATAAATTTAGTTAGATTTACTAAACTAATTGTTTATTTTTATAAGATTATTTTATTGGTGAGGTTATTACCTTTGTCAAATTCTATAATAATTATAAGCAATACAAATAGGGAAATCTAAAACTTAGTTTTTGTTTTAATAACAAAATTTTATCTGCCAATAATATCACATCAGTAGTTATTTTGCCTGCATTTCTCACACAAGAGAAATACCTTATATAATGAGATATTTTGTAAAGGTTTATTTAAAATTAGTGTTTTATTCATAATGGAAATTATTATACTAAATATTAGCTGTTAAAACAACTTTATATTACATATTATGGTTCTTACAAAAACATAATAGGTTTTTTTAAGTGTCATTGTATATCATTTTCTGTTCTTTCTGGGAAAGAGACACACTCAGGACTCATTAATATGGGCATTTTATAACAAATTAGCATATATGTAACCCTAGAACACTACATTTCTTTAGTTTTTATCTAGACTTTTATGAAATAAAGTAAATTATTATACTGAATTTTAAACATATTAAGACTTTTGATAACAATTAGAGATTTATAATCTCTGTTTCTGTTTTGGCTCTTTGAAACTCTCTTATATTCTCTAGGTAAACAAGAGGAAAGACAAAAAAAAGGAAACTAATTTATATATGAGAACTTGTGCTTCTGGCAACAACATAGTAACAAAGACTAATTTTTTTTTTCTTCAAATAGACAATCAATAAAATATATGATACCAAGTTCTCAAATACTGGAAAACAAACAACACAAAAAATCCTTGAGAAAAGGAAAATGAATTGAGGTAAGCTCTCGATCGACCCAGCTTATTGCTTGGAGAAAGTTTCCAAGTTGAAAAACAGTTAAGGGAGCTCAAACACAAGCTGTTGAGGATCCAGAGTTTAGAGATCCAGAGGTTAGTACAATTTAGAGGGTGAAATAACGGAGAGGAAAACACTGTAATGATAGAAGAAGCCAGGAGTTCTGTAAAAGTGCCCTCTTGAAGCTTTGTCTGAGTTCCTGAACTATGTATGAGTGTGATACAATACCGCAGCCAGGCAATAAACCACTGAAAATGAATGTGTAGAACAATCCCTGGAGCTCATACAAATTGGCCAATAGGTCATACTTTAACCAGCCAGAGTAATAGGCCTCCCCAAATATGGGACCCACATAGAATCTTTAGAATAGTCTGTTTTACAAGTGGTGAAAAATTAGTCCTAAACTAAAGACTGCTCTGGATATACCATGATAAGGTTTAAACACAAGTCTCTAAAACTTTAAAGGATTCTAAGTAAACTAACTGTATCTAAATAAAGTTCAATGATATTCCTAGAGACATAACAAAATTTAACACCAATCAGAGTAAAATTCACAATGTGTAGCATCCAATCAAAAATTACCAGGCATTCTAAAATAATATAAAATACATTTATCACCAAGAGAAAGTCAACTGAAACAGGCACAGATATAACCCAAATGATAGAAAAGGTAAACACAGATACTAAAATGCCTATGCAAGTATCTTCCATGTGTTTGGGAAAGTAGAGGAAAACACAGCTGTGATAAGGAGAGAAATAAAACTGCTAGTGGAGAAAAACATATCAAAAATGAGAAATACATTTTATAAGGCTAAGAGTATCTTAAACACTTTAGGAAACAAGATTACTGCACTTAAAGGACATAATAAAATAAATTAGCCAAATAGCATAAATACAAGACCATAAAACAGAAAAAGAAAAACTAAATAGAGCACCAATAAGTTGTGAGTTATTCTCAATTTGTCTAACATCATATGCAGGCATACCTTTTGCACTGTACTTTGCTTTATCACTCTTCGCAGATATTATGTTTTCGACAAAAGGATGAAATGTGGTAACCCTGAGTTGCTCAAGTCTATTGGTATCATTTTTCCAATACCATGTGCTCACTTCATCTCTCTATGTGACATTTGAATAATTCTTCCAATATTTCAAACGTTTTCATTATTTTGTGTGTTACAGCTCTGCTGATCAGCAATTCTCTTGTCATTCTTTCTCTCCTCAGGCCTCCCTATTTCTCAGGCACAACAATATTGAAAGTAGGCCAATTAATAACCCTACAATGGCTTCTAAGTATTCAAGGGAAAGGAAGGGTTGCACCTCTTTCACTTTAAATCAAAGGCTAGAAATGATTTAATGCCCAAACTGAGATAGGCCAAAAATTTGGGCCTCTTGCATGAAACAGTTAGCCAAGTTGTGAATGCCAGAAGTTCTTGAAGAAAATTGAAAAAGTGCTGCTCACACACACACACACACACACACACACACACACAAACGATAAGAAAGCAAAACAGCCTTATTGCTTATATGGAGAAGATTTGAGTGTTCTGAATAGAAGATCAAACCAGTTAACAGCATTCTCTTAAGCCAAAACCTAATTCAGAGCAAGGTCCTAACTCTAATTCTAAAAAGGCTGACAGGTGAGGAAGCTGCAAAAGTAAAGTGGGAAGCTTGCAGATGTTGGCTCATGAGCTTTAAAGAAAGAAACCACCTCTGTAACATAAAAGTGCAAGGTGAAGCAGTAAGTACCAAGTCAGAAGCTGCAGCAAGTCATCCAGAGGATTTAGCTAAGATGATTGATAAAATGGCTACACTAAACAACAGATTTTTAGCACATACAAAATAGCCTTCTATTAGAAGAAGATGCCATATAGCAGTGGTCCCCAACCTTTTTTTGGCACCAGGGACCAGTTTCATGGAAGACAATTTTTACCCACAGACGTGTGAGGGGGGTGATTCTGGAATGTTTCAAGCACATTAAATTTATTATGCACTTTATTTCTCATATTACTTCATTGTAATATATAATGAAATAATTATACAACTCCCCATAATGTATAATCAGTGGGAGTCCTGAGCTTGTTTTCCTGCAACTAGACATTCTCATCTGAAGGCGATAGAAGATAGTGACAGATCATCAGGCATTAGATTCTCACAAGGAGCATGCAACCTAGATCCTTTGCATGCACAGTTCACACTAGAGTTTGCATTACTGTGAGAATCTAATGCTACCACTGATCTGACAAGAGGTGGAACTCAGGCAGTAATGTGAGTGATGGGGAGCGGCTGTAAAAACAGATGAAGCTTTGTGGGCCACTTACCTCTGGCTGTGCAGCCCAATTCCTAACAGGCCATGGACCAGTATTGGTCCGTGGGTATCCAGCCCCCATTTGTTGGGGGCTAGATAGGAGAAGTCAGTGTCTGGCTTCAAAGCTTCAAAAGATAGATGGACTCTCATGTTAGTGTTTAATGTACCTGATGACTTTAAGTTGAAGCCAGTGTTCGCTTACCATTCTGAAAATCCTAGGGCCCTTATATGCTAAGTCTACTCTGCCTGTCCTCTATAAATGGAGCAACAAACCCTGGATGACAGCACATTTGTTTATAGCATGGTTTGCTGAATATTTTAAGCCCACTGTTGAGACCTATTGCTCAGGAAAAAGAAAAATATAATCTGCTTATTGACAAGGTACATGGTCACCCAAGAGCTCTGATGAAGAAGTACAAGATTAATGTTTTTTTTTGTGGCCAACCTTCAGTGGTGCAACTTGGATGATTGCAAGTCACCTCCGGTTCACCCTTCCCCTGCCTCAGCAATTTTTTTTTTTGCATTTTTAGTAGAAACAGGGTTTCACTGTGTTAGCCAGGATAGTCTCGATCTCCTGACCTCGTGATCCGCCCGCCTCGGCCTCCCAAAGTGCTGGGATTACAGGCGTGAGCCACCGCGCCCGGCCAAGATTAATGTTTTTATGTCTGCTGACACCACATCTGAAGCCCATGGATTAAGGAATAATTTTGACTCTCTAGTCTTATAAATATATTAGAAATACCTTTTGTAAGGTTGGAGATGCCATAGATAGTGATTCCTCTGGTGGATCTGGACCTAGTGAATTTAAAAACTCTCTGAAAAAGATTCCTTATTATAAATGCCATTAAGAACATTTGTGATTCATGAGAGAAGATAAAAATATCAGCATTAACAGGAGTTTGGAAGACATTGACTCCATACTCATAAATGACTTTGAGGGTTCAAGACTTCAGTGGAGGAAATAACTACAGATGTGTGGAAATAGCAAAACTAGAATTATAAATGAAGCCTGAAGATGTGACTTAACTGCAACAATCATATGATAAGAATTGAATGGATAAAGGGTTGTTTCTTATGGATGAGCAAAGAAAGTGGTTTCTTCAGATGGAATCTACTCCTTGTGAAGATGCTCTTAACTTCTTTGAAATGCACATAAAAGATTTAGACTGTTTTCATAAACTTACTTTAGAAAGCAGCAAGGTTTGAGAGGATAGACTCCAATTTTGAAAGAGGTTACACTGTGGGCAAAATGCTGTTAAACAGCATTGCCAGCTACAGAGAAATTTTTTTTGAATGAGAGAGTCAAGCAAGGCAGCAAATGTCATTGATGTCTTATTTAGAGGAATTGTCACAGCCATGCCAACCTTCAGCAACCACCACCCTGTTCAGTCAGCAGCTATCAACAACAAGGCAAGATCCTCCAGCAAAAATACTCCAAATTGCTGAAGAGTCAGATGATCATTAGCATTTTTAGCAATAAATTATTTTGTAATTAAAATATGTACTTTGTTTAGACATAATGCTGTTGTACATTTAGTAGGCTATGGTACAGTGCAAGAAAAACATTTATATGCACTGGGGAACCAAATATTTGTGTGACTTGCTTTATTGCAATATTTACTACAGTAGTCCGGAACCTAACTTTCAATATCTCTGAGATGCCTGTATGTTGAATCTCAGAAGAAGAGGAGAAGGTGGTGGGAGGAGAGTGCAAAATATATCTGAATTAATAATGAATATTTATTATTTGAATATTATTGCTTATTGAAATTATTGAATAATTTTTTTAATGTAGAATTTGAATTATTTGAAAAAGAATTGATATATTTTTGACAAAATTATAATCCCACTCTATTAGTTTCACTCTACTACAGTAACCAATTACCAGGAAGTTAGTGGCTTAAAATGACACAAATGTGTTATATTAAAGTTCTTGAGGTCAGAAGTCTGTAATGGGTATCACCAGACTAAAGCCAAAGTATCAGCAGTACCACATTTATTTTTGGATGTTCCGGGTATAATCTGTTTTCTTGTCTTTCATAGCTTCTAAAGGCTGCCTGCATTTCTTTGCATGTGCCTCCCTTTCATCTTCAAACCGATGATGGGCCTTTTGAGGCTTTCTTACATAGCATCACTCTGAAGCTGACTCTTCTGCCCCCAGCTTTCATTTTTAAGGACCCTTGTAATTGCATTGTGCGTTATGGAATGATCTATGATAACCTGTTATTTTAAGGTTGGTTTATTACCAACCTTAATTTCATTTGCAATCTTACTTCTCCTTTTCCATGTACCATAAGATATTAACAGATTCTGCAGATTTGGACTTGGACATCTTTGGGAGCCCATTATTTTGCCTCCTACACCTATAAATCCAAGAAGTTCAATATATTTTAAGCAGAAGAAACATGAAGAAAGACACACCATAATCCAGTTGCTAAAATCAAAGAGAAAGCATAAATTGGGTAAGAGACAACAAAGATCTTGAACAAAAAAAAAATCTACATCTAAACCAAGTAGATTTCTATCCCTGTAGAGGAGCAGAAAACTCATTCTCAAGATAAAAAAAAAAAAAAGTTAAAAATAAGAATTTGGACTGGGATGGGGTGTATGAAGGGAAATCTGAAAATAGCCTCAGTTTCAAGGCCATAAAGCCTGGAATTCATCTAAGATTGTAGTTGTCCTATGACAACAGAGAATACCCCTGTTCCTGCAATAAAGTTTTGCACTGAGTAATAACACTTACCTACCCCTGGAGGAGGAGCAAAAGCATGAAGACAGACCGTATCTGTATTATAAGTGAGCGATAATTAGTGAAAGTTAGTGAGCAGCAGGTAAACTGAGAGGAAACCTTCAGGACCCCCCACCCTGAACTCAAGGCAAGAGGAGATTACTATTAGAGGATATGGAATTATGGGCTGCACTGGAGATAATTATAGCAATAACAAATTACAAACTCAGCTTAACTTCACTTCACTTAACTTCAACTTTCAACTTCGAACTACATTGACTCCAACTTTCACATTAACAACCTGACAGAAACTGCCATATCCAGATGTAAAGGTCATTTATTCACCCAATATTGAGGTATAATATTAAGCATGATAAATTAAAGAAATGTATTAAAACACTAGTATGGCTACTAAAATGATATACCTGTTAAGCATTAAAACATAAGTAGGCATTTATAATATGTGCTTACAAATAGGCAAGTGGTATAGGACTAAATCACTTTGTGTTGAAAAAATAGTTCACAACTCATACATTTTATGAAATTGTTCTGTATGTGAAAAGTCCTGAATTAGAATTTTAAAGTTTTTCTCTAAATTAGAGTTTAATTAATATAAAACAGCACTCAACTCAGTGGCCTCTATTGGTAAATTCAAAATATGTTTATTAAAAATGTTACATTTATTACATGTATCATATGTACAATATTAACAACATACTATAATTTATTTATATAATAATATATAACAATCACTATACATGTAAACAGTCATGTTCATTATTATTAAATTATATTTTGTTTTATTAAGTAATTTGGTTAATGTTATGAGCTCAGGTTTGAAAATGACTACTAACATGTTTTTCGTAATTCAATAAATAAAACTAACAAAGATTAACAAAAAAGAGAAATCATATAACACACATATATATGTAAAAATAACCTTCATATTTGCTGAACAATCGACCATTCTAAGTCTTGGAAACCCCGTTAGTTGAAAAACCACAGATCACAGTTATATTCAGTTTTTGCCCTTAAGATAATTTAGTTAAACTTTAAAAGCACATTCTTTTTATTAATGGTAATGAGGCAGACAACCTTTTGGTTAGACAGCTTGAGAAAGGTCAAAAAGGCTAGCCTTTATGGAAATCAAATTTTGAAATTTAATTCAGACTACACAAAAAGAAGTTGTCCTGCACCTATATTAGTATATATGGATAGCCAGGTGAGTTTTAAAAAATATTTAAAATGGTCTTACTTAAATTATTTGCCTTAAAATATAGCTGCTGTTTTCAAATAGCCCATGATGTAAGCATTTCAGCAGCTGAAAATCCATGGATTTATGTATATGACCAGACAAACATTGCACAAATTTTTCAGTCTGGCTGTCTACTTTGATTTAATTGGAGAGAGAAATTGTAAACAGTTCTATTTATATTCTGTGGGCATGGTACCAGTAAAAACAAAACTGAATAAATTTTATCATTGTTAAATAAAAAATTTGTTTATATAAAGTCAGTTTCATAGATAACTAAAAATAAACACCAATTATTTTTAATTTTTGTGAAAAGTGAAAGCAGTAAAGGGAAATATTAACTATCATTACACGTAAACTTCTATTATGGATTACACGATTATACAATTTTCCATTAAAACATCTCTATTTTAATTCATGGAGCCTGCTGTTTTTTAAGACAATGGCAAATCCCATATATATGTGTATATATATATATGTATGTATATATATATATGTGTATGTATATATACACACACTACATTTTCTGTATCTATCTGTTGATAGACATTTGTTTCCACATCTTGGCTATTATGCCCAGTGCTTCAATGAACATAGGATTGATAACATCTCTTCAAAATACTGATTTTGATTCTTTTAGATAAGTACCCCAAAGTGGGATTTCTGGATTGTAAAAAAGTTATATATTTACTATTTTGAAGAGCTTCTGTATTATTTTCCATAGTTACTGTACTACTTAGCATTCACACAGTGTGCAAAGGGTTCCAATTTCTCCAACATTTTCACCAGCACTTCTCTCTCTCTCTCACTCTTTTTTGATAGACACTATCAGAACATGTGTGAGCTGATATCAGGCTTTAAAAAAAGAAGGCAAATCTACAATACCCTGCAGTACAGTAGAACCTTGAGGAGGGGGAGCTAAGTGCAATAAGCCAGCCACAGGAAAATAAATACTACATGATTTCATTTACATCAGGTATCTAAAATAGTCAAATTCATAGTATCAAATTGTGGAATGGTGTTTGCCATGGACTGACAGGAGAGGAAAGTAGGAGTTACTAATCAATAGGCATAAAGTCTCAGTCAAGCAAGATAAATAAGCTCTAGAGATCTTCTGTATGACATTGTACCTATAGTTAATAATAATATAAGCAAATATTTTCAATCCTTTTTGGCTAATATTTATATTTTAAATTTAAGATGACTTATTCTCCAGCTTTTACCTTTATTTATATGTGTTAAATTACTTGTGCTTAAAATGTTAAGATTCTCATTCTCTCAAGGAAACTGTTACTTAAAATTGTTTGATTCCAGGTTTCAATTTTAGCATTAAGCAAGTCTGAATTAAAAATTAAGTTTTCATAATGTATAGTTCCACACTACAGAATTCTAACCTTTCTCAGTTATACCACGTGGGATCTCAAAATACACACATTCACATTCATTTATGCTATTTAAAACTTCCCACAGAAAGATTTATGTTATGAACTATATATATATGTATCCAATCAGCATATGTACATATATATGAAATAAGAACAAACTATATTATGCTTATATTTTTCTTGTCCCAGTCTACATAATCTTTATGATTTTAAAGGCCTGGAGTTGTGAAAACACTTACTTGAAATTTCAGAAATAATTTTACTTAGGAAACAGAAGAAATTTTAAAACCATCAGTAAGAATTTTCTAGATGAATAAAAGAGTGATTTTCTTTCTTTGTATTTTATTCCAATAACTTGTGGTGAACAGGTGGTTTTTGGAGCTGGGTGGGGCCTTTCACTATGAGATATCCCCCACTTCCCTGGTGAACTGTATGGCACAGCAGAAGCAGCCATAATCACCACTGAAACACAACCTCATTGGCCTGAGAACCACCCCTCCATCCACCACAATGACCACAGCAAGCCCCTGCCCAAGAAGATTCTGAGCTGAGACCCATATATCCCTGCCCCCACCTGATGGTATTTTTTCCACCCATCCTGGTAGCCAAACACAAAAGTCATAAAGTCTTGGGGGCTTTATGGCTCCACCCATTGCCTGAGAAACCAGAACACCTACCCTGGCCAACACAGGGCAAGCTTATATCCCCCTACTACTACTGCAGCTGGTACACTCTTGAAAGTGCCACCTCCTGGCTTGAGGCCAACCAACTCAAACCTTATAGCAACTCATGACAGAATAAACCTGCTACTAGGAAGAAGAAAACACAGCTAATGTCACTGCCAGTAACATCCTGGCTAACCAAAGATCCTGAGTCTGTCCACGTGACAACTTCACTGCTAGCATAACCAGCATTCGAGAAAGCCAGCACACCAAACATATCTACAACCAAGGATTCTCACAATCTACTTCACTCTCCTGCCACCTCCACCAGAGCAGGTGCTGGTTTCTATGGCTGGGAGAACTGAAAACAGATCACATCACAGGACTCTTTGCAGAAATCCCCTATCACTAGCCCAGAACCTAGTAGCCTTGCTGGGTGGTTAGACGCCCAATAACAATCACTGCAGTATGGCTGCCAGGAAGCCCCATCCCTAGGGGAAGAGGGAGAGCACCACATCAAGGGATTACCTTGTGGGGAAAAATAGTCTGAACAGCGTACACTGAGTTCCAGATATTTCCATGGAAAAAGTCTACCCAAATAAGAAGGAACTAGAAAAGTAAATCTGGTAATATGACAAAACATGGTCTTATAACACTCCCAAAATCACATTGGCTCCCTAGCAATGGATCCAAACCAAGAATAAATCTCTAAATTGCCAGATAAATAATTCGTAAGGTTGACTATTAAGCTACTAATTGACATACAGAGAAAGGTGAAAGCCAAGGGCGAAGGATATGAACAGACACTTCACAAAAGAAGATATTTATGCCACCTAAAGACACATGAAAAAATGCTCATCATCACTGGCCATCAGAGAAATGCAAATCAAAACCACAATGAGATACCATTTTGCACTAGTTAGAATGCTGATCATTAAAAAGTCAGGAAACAACAGGTGATGGAGAGGATGTGGAGAAATAGGAACACTTTTACACTGTTGGTGGGACTGTAAATGAGTTCAACCATTGTGGAAGTCAGTGTGGCGATTCCTCAGGGATCTAGAACTAGAAATACCATTTGACCCAGCCATCCCTTTACTGGGTATGTACCCAAAGGATTATAGATCATGCTGCCATAAAGACGTATGCACACGTATGTTTATTGTGGCACTATTCACAATAGCAAAGACTTGGAACCTAGCGAAATGTCCAACAATGATAGACTGGATTAAGAAAATGTGGCACATATACACCATGGAATACTATGCAGCCATAAAAAATGATGAGTTCATGTCCTTTGTAGGGACATGGATGAAGCTAGAAACCATCACGCTCAGCAAACTATCACAAGGACAAAAAACCAAACACCACATGTTCTCACTCATAGGTGGGAATTGAACATTGAAAACACATGGACACAGGAAGGGGAACATCACACACCAGGGCCTGTTGTGGGGTGGGGGAAGTGGGGAGGGATAGCATTTGGAGATATACCTAATGTTGAATGACGAGTTACCAGGTTCAGCACACCAACATGGCACATGTATACATACGTAACTAACCTGCATGTTGTGCACGTGTACCCTAAAACTTAAAGTATAATTTAAAAAAATTCAAAAAAAAGAAATTTAAAAAGCAGTAACAGGATATGAATAGAAAATTCTCCATTGAAATAGATATCATAAAGGAAAACAAATCATAACTTCCGGAAATGGAAGACACACTTAGAGAAATACAAAATGCACTGAAAAATTTCAACAATAGACTAGAACAAGTAAAACAAAGAACTTCAGAGCTTGAAGAAAAGGCTTTTGAATTAACCCAATCAGACCAAGACAAAGAAAAAAAGTAAAAATAAATAAACAAAACCTCCAAGAAATTTGGGATTATGTTAAACAGCCAAACCTAAGAATAATTGGTGTTCCTGAGGAAGAAGATAAATCCAAAAGTTTGGAAACTTATTCGAGGGAATAATAGAGGAAAGCTTCCCTGGCCTTGCTAGCGATATAGACCTCCAAATACAAGAATTTCAAAGAACACCTGGTAAATTCATCACAAAAAGATCATCACCTAAGCACATTGTCATCAGATTATCTAAAGTGAAGATGAAGGAAAGACTCTTAAGAGCTGTGAGACAAAAACAACAGGCAACCTATAAAGGAAAACCTATCAGGTTAACAGCTAACTTTTCAGCAGAAATCTTACAAGCCAGAACAGATTAGGGTTGTATCATTAGGCTCCTTAAACAAAATAACTGTCAGCCAAGCGTTTTGTATCCAGCAAAACTAAGCTTCATAAATGAAGGAGAGATAAAGTCTTTTTCAGACAAACAAATACCAAGAAAATTCACCACTACCAAGCCAGCACTACAAGAAATACTAAAAGGAGGTCTAAATTTGAAACAAAACCACAAAATACACCAAAACAGAACCTCCTTAAGGCATAAATATCACAAGGCCTATAAAACAATAACATGATGAAAAAAAATAAGGTATTTAGTGAACAACTAGCATGATAATACAACAGCAACTCACATCTCAATACTAATAGTGAATTAAAATGGCCTAAATCCTCCACTTAAAAGATACAGAATAGCAGAATGGATAAAAATCCACCAACCAAGCTTCTTCAAGAAACTCACCTAACACATAAGGACTCACATAAACTTAAGGTATAGGGGTGGAAAAAGATATTCTATGCAAATGAAAACCAAAAGTGAGTAGGAGTAACTATTCTTAGACAAAACAGACTTCAAAACAACAATAATAAAAAAGACAAACAGGGAGATTATATAATGATAAACAAATTAGTCCAACAGGAAAATATCACAGTTCCAAATATATATTCATCTAACACTGAAGCTCCCAAATTTATAAAACAATTACTTCTATATGTAAGAAATGAGATGGACAGCAACACAATAATAGTGGGGGACATCAATACTCCACTGACAGCACTAGACAGGTCATTAAAACAGAAAGTCAACAAACAATGGATTTAAACTATACCTTGAAACAAATTGACTTAAAAGATATATACAGAACATTCCATCTAATAATCGCAGAATACACCTTCTATTGAACAGCACATGAAACTTCCTCCAAGATAGACAGTATCATAGGCCACAAAACAAGTCTCAGTAAATGTAAAGCAATCAAAATTACATTAAGAATTGTCTCAGACCACAGTGGAACAAAACTACAAATTAATTCCAAAAGGAACCTTCAAAACTATACAAATACATAGAAATTAAATAATATGCTCCTGAATGATCTTTGGGTCAACAATAAAATCAAGATGGAAATTTAAAAATTTTTTGAGTTGAATAATAAAAGTGACACAATTTAGCAAAACCTGTGGGATACAACAAAAGCAGTATTAAGAGGAAAGTTCATAGCATAAATGCCTACATCAAAAAATCTGAAAGAAGTCTGGGCGCGGTGGCTCACGCTTGTAATCCCAGCACTTTGGGAGGCTGAGGCGGGCGGATCACAAGGTCAGGAGATCGAGACCACGGTGAAACCCCGTCTCTACTAAAAATACAAAAAATTAGCCGGGCGTGGTGGCGGGCGCCTGTAGTCCCAGCTACTCGGAGAGGCTGAGGCAGGAGAATGGCGTGAACCTGGGAGGCGGAGCTTGCAGTGAGCCGAGATCGCGCCACTGCACTCCAGCCTGGGTGACAGAGCGAGACTCTGTCTCAAAAAAAAAAAAAAAAAAAAATCTGAAAGAGCACAAATAGACAACCTAAGGTCACACCTTGAGGAAGTAGAGAAACAAGAAGAAACCAAACCCAAACCAGGCAGAAGAAAATAAATAAGAAAGATCAGAGCAGGACTAAATGAAATTGGAAGAAACAAACCAAAAAACAATACAAAAGGTAAATGAAACAAAAAGCTGATTATTTGAAATGATAAAATTGATAGACCATTGGTGAGATTAACCAAGGAAAGAAGAGAGAAGATCCAAATAAGCTCAATTAGAAATGAAATGGGAGATATTACAAACAATACCACAGAAATACAAAATATCATTCAAGGCTACTACAAACACCTTTATGTGCATAAACTAGGAATTCTAGAGGATATGGGTAAATTCCTGGAAACATTCAACTCTCCTAAATTATTTCAGGAAGAAACAGAAACTGAACAGACCAGTAACAAGTAGTGATTGAAACCATGATTTAAAAAATGCCAACCAAAAAAGTCCGGGACCAGATAAATTCACAGCTTCTACCAGGCATTCAAAGATGAATTAGTACCAATCTTACTGAACTATTTCAAAAGATAGAGAAGGAAGGAATCCTCCCTAAATCATTCTATGAATCTAGTATCACTTTAATACCAAAACCAGGAAAAGACATAACAACAAAAAAGAAAACTACAGACCAATATCTTTGATGAACATGGATGCAAAAAATATTAGTTAACTGAATCCAACAGCATATTAAAAAGATCCTACTCCATGATCAAGTGGGTTTCATACCAGGGATGCAGACATGGTTTAATATATGCAAGTCAATAAATGTGATAACAGCACATAAACAAAATTAAAAACAAAAATCATACGATCATCTCAATAGAAGCAGAAAAAACATTTGACAAAATCCAGCATCCTTTGTGATTAAAACTGTCAGCAAAATTGGCATAGTAGGGACATACTTCATGGTAATAAAAACCATCTAAAAGGGCAGTATATTTTGTTTCACAGCTGCTCATTATACTGCTTTGGCCCCATTCTCTTTAAAGTCAAGCTATCGAAATAATAAGTTTGGAGCATTTGAGTTTTTATGAAACTTTCTGTTGTACGTCAGTGTCTTTTAATATGATAAGTGCTATTGACAGTTCCTTTTGGGCTAGTCATAGATCTATGGATTCATTTTCATACTGAAGCTAGAGGGAGAATCTAAGACTAGAAAGATAAAGAGGCAGGCAAAGAAGAAATGTGTTAGAGTTGAGTAACATAACCAAGAGAGGCTGTAGAGATTGTTCTGTGCTTTTAACTATGTATTTACTCCTTGAAATAGATAAATATTTTAATGAAAATGCTATCATTTTGTTATATATTTCTATTGTGATTGTTTTGGGAGCGTATCATATATAATTAATATCCAGGACACCATCATTTTATTAAATGAGAAATATAAATGCACATACAAATCATGTTAAGCCCCACACTATTCTTTCAATTCAAATGACACATTATGTTAGAGACTTTCACTGATTTTTGGTGGTTTAGCACCACATAATGAAAATGCAAGATTTTCAAAACTGCTTTTCAATAATAGCCACAGGGAGCATGTCACACTTCATTTATATATCCTTACAAAATATTCCTAGCTAATGAAAGCTGAAGTTTATAAATATCGACAGATGTCAAATTATTTGAGTAGCTGTCTCTTGTTGATGTTTTTTAAGGAATTTCTTTAGGACCTATACACATCATGAGAAATGAAAAAAATACTATTTACTATTTGGTGGAAATTGCAGAACAAAGCCTTTGAAAAATATTATTTCATGTTAATGTCCAGAGATTGCTCTTCTATGGCTGGATATAGCAGTTCCACAAAGATGTAGACAACCAAGAACTTGCTACGTTTCTTCTATGTAATAACTAATCTGTCATGGTTATTTTGCTTCAAACGAGTGTGGCAATGCCCAACATCATATCCACATTCCAGCCACCATGAAGGCATAAAGGGAAGACAAATGCATTTCCTCTTGTTTTAAGAACACTTCCTAGAATTTCCATCAATTTTGTTCACATGTGATTTGCCAGATCTTTGTCACATGATGACATCCAGTTGCTAAGGTCAAAGAATATACCCTTATTTGGCACAGCCATATGGCCCAATAAGATTCTAGTGTTTTGATGCAGAAAAAACGAACAGATAATGTGAAACAATTAGCATTTCTGCCACAGCCAGTTTAATTAGATACCCATAAATTCCTGCCCTCTCCTTTTTACACACATAGAATGCATTCATCATTTTGCCAGGGAAGACTACCCAAAATCTTCAGCTCATGTTTTGAAGAACCAAAGTCTTCAAGTTCATGATATCAGGATAATATATTTAACGTCCTTCCTTATAAAATGTAAGTCCTTATGGTCTTGTAATCTATAAAATAAAGGGCAGGTCATTTGTTCCAAACAAAGAGAAAAAAATTAACAGCGTCTAGAAATACCTGTTTGGAAGAGGGTAATTGGAAAACGTAGCAACTGGTGGTCTGTAGCACTTATGAAATACAATTCAAGTGAATTAGTAAAGGCCCTTTTTGATTATGGCAGAGGAAGTTCCTTGTTTAGCCCATTTGGGCTGTCTACTTCTGCTTCCTGAAAAGAAATCTTTTCACCAATATCCTCCCCAAATCATGACTGTCTTTTGGGAGGGTCTGTCTCTCTCTTTCCCTTTTTAAAAATATTTTTTAAGTGGCAAATAAAAATTACATACATTTATGGTGTATAACATATTTTGATATATGTATACATTGTGATATGACTAAATCAAGTCAATTAACATATTCATTACCTGATATACTTGCTCAGTAAGCTTTGTGGCTGTATCTAAGGTGGGCACTGAGAAGTATGACTGTCTTGATGGTTACATAACCTGTATCACTTATGTCCTGCTAATACATTTTTGAGGGCTGGTGTATATTTTTCAGGATATATAAATTATAGGAAATGTCATGTCAAATTTGCAGTCTCTGTGGCAATAAATTTTTCATCAAATTTATAGGTTTCTCATTTGTTTCTCAGTTCTGTAAGCAGGCACCTATAAGCAAATAATGGTGTAGACAGTTGAAGTCTGAACACTCTGGTCCTTTACTTACTGGGCTCAGTGTTATGCCCACCATCACCACCACCTGACCGATGACTGTTTTGAGACCAACTGAAGCAAAAACACTCTTAATCTGATTTTTACTAGTATGCTGGCTGCTGATCTGGTGTAGAATTTTTGTGAAAGTGCTTTAAAATATTCTGCAGCACAATTATGCTAATGATGTCAATACAAGCCACTGATTATTATTGTTTTGATTTTTGATATAGGCTGGTTTAAAATAGCAAAACTCAGATTGTAGAACTGTGTACAAAGTTCTTAGTGTAGAAAGGTGACCTGCAGATAGAGGTCACCAGAGCAGACATGTTCCATCTCTGTTTGCAAACTGACCAGTTGTAGGATTTTGCAAATACAGGGTAAAGATGGGGTAAAAGCCAACATACATCTACATTCTACATGTTTCTATCACTTTCCTTTATGATAAGATATGTGCGTCTGCTTTCCATGGTAGTGCTGATTACAGTTTTTATCAAATATTTTTTCTGTAATGCAATAAGGGTTATTATTATTTCAGCTTGCAATATTTAAATCCTTGATAGCTGATGTGCAAAACTACTAATTTAATGTCACACATTCTTATTTAAGTGTAGATGAATATGTAGAATACAGAATAATTATGTAAAATACAGTCATTTACTATAACCTTTGTCCACTTATGGAATTCCATATTAATCATATTAATTAGGGTTAAGTTTGTCTATGAGTGGGGGAAATAGAAGGCCAGATAACATAAATGAATCAAATATGGTTTAAATTTCTTGATTAAAAGTCCAGAAGTCGACTGTCTAAAACTGGTATGGTATAAGTCAACAGAGAATTCAATTATTTTCAGCTTACCATTCTGCCTTTCCTAAAATATAACTGCCATTTTTTCATGTTTCAGTCTTAATTTTTTGTGCCTACATTTTCTTTAAATAATTTTTACTTTCAAGGACATAAAGTAAAATCATGACATTTTTCTTTTTAGTTTCTAACATTGCTAAGTGGAATAGATACAATTTCCTCAAAATCAATAGGTCAGACTTACCAGATTCCAGAGGGTGGAAAACCCAGGTGTTGCTAGCAGTACTCATCCTGCTATGAACAATGACATCTTAAGATCTCACGGTAATATAGAGTAGACAGACACTATTTGGCTCAAAGAATGTCAGGATATATTATTGCCTGCATTCCAGCCACTAAACTATAGATATCAAGCAATGTCCAGTACAAATTAGTCTCAGAGCGTCTAACTTGCACATGTTTTGCAAATCTTAAAGTATCTTCTCTAGTTTTATTTCCATAGCAACCCCAAATAAGAAATGCCTGAGAAAAATATCTAATGTTTAGCTTATCCATAAGCCTTTTCTTGCCTTTTTGTTTTCCAGTCTACCTGGATCACTAGTCACCATATTATATTCATTAAAAATCCTAAACCACCTAGATTTTATTTAACCACTAGGATAGTGCTTCTCCACAATGATGGTGACATCACCTGAACCATGTTGAAAAGCTTAGAGAGATTTTGTGTTTAAGAGTAGGGATCCACAAATAGTGAGGATGATTATTGGCATTGAGTTGGCAAGGGCTATATGTTCTGACTTCCAAGTGCTCCAAAGAATCATTCCATTAATATATGTATATGTATATGTACACACATACGTGTGTATATACCAAAATGGTAAAATATTGTTCGTAAGTTTTTCATCCTAGATTCTAATTTTATTTAACCTATAAAAACAACACGTTTTTGTAGAGCTTTGATATACACTGAGTTTTTCAGGAATTCAATGATTATTTATAATAAAAGACATTTGCACGCTGTTTGATTTGAGTCCTTACTGAAAGTTTCTTGCAATTTAAAAAAGCATATCACACTATAAATGATACTATCACTCATTACAGAATGCTAAATAAATCAGTCTATGTTTTTTATTGTATCATATATTGTGATTCTATGCTGAGGTTCAAATATATAATTTTGTTGTTTTTTTTCCAGCATAGCTGTGCCCAGTTGGATATATACAGACCTGCAAATTTGAATGCAAATTGTTTTCTTTTATACTATAATATATTAACATACGTACAAACAATATTTTCACAGTTATTACTCTAATAAATAACTCTTCATTGCTGGGACTGCTAACATAGCTTCCCAACTTGTCTCTTTGCCTCTAGTTCTCCCTGTTCTCCACACTGACATCAAAATTTAGATTAAATTAGATACACTCTTTGCCTTAAAAATATTTTAATGACCGCTTATTTGTAAACTTTGTATTCAAATTTATTTAATTATGCAAACTTGTATATCTTTTCACAGTTTATAGGTGATTATGTAGGCTATAATCCTGGCTTATAACATGTGGAGCCAAAGTAATCATTAACTATATATGAAAATTCCACTTTCAAATAGCCTCTGTGATGATTTATAAACAACTGGGCATATTTTCTGACAATGACATTACTTCTTGACTGTTTTTCACCTAGGATGTACCAGGATAAAGGTGATGTCATCTGATGTCTTGATGTCAAGTATTCTTCTTGCCAACTCATTAGTATTTCCTTTAAAAAGACAGGGATTTTTGAGGGTATTTTTATGCTCTTGTTTTTATTATGAAATACAGCATGCATACTAAGGGGAGTGCAAAATATCTGGACAATTTAAGGAATAACGATATAATGAACATGCATATATATGCTTGTTAGGTTTTAAACTTAAAGGAAGTACATTTTAAAAGTCTTCTGTAGGTCCCTTCTAGTCCCAAAAGTATTCCCTGTGCTATATTTCAATTTTTACTTACTATGTATAGATTTTCTAATTGTGTGTATCCTTAAAAAAACTCACAATGTTCTTTTTTGTTTTAGAATAGTTTTTTAAAATAATGTAGTGTTTACATTTTTCTATCCTATTTCTTTTGTATAGTATTTCAGCATATAAATATGAAACTCACCCAATTGTCCCATAAAATGATGTTTATGGTTTAATTTGACTAAATGTAGAAATTGACCCTCACGGTCTTGAAACTTGAGAAAGTTACGTGTGTTTTATCTGAATTCCTTTCTCAAGAAGCCAACCATCAGGCCTCCCAGATAGTATCAAGGAACTGAGACTTACTAGATCACCACATCTGGACAATGAGACACCAGATTTCTCACCCATCATGATGGTCTAAGCAACCACCTGCTTCCTATTGACAAACTCATCTTCCTTACCCCTCCCTAATTCCTGTTTTCCTGCATATAGTTAGATTTCTTCCCTACTATATAAAACCATAATTTTAATTGGTCAAGGAGATGGATTTGAGACTGATCTCCCATCTCCTCTGCTATAGCACCCAATTAAAGCCTTCTTCCTTGTCAATACTCATCGTCTCAGAGATTAGTTTTCTATGTGGTGAGCAGCAGAAACTAGACTGAACATCCGGCATTTTGGTTAGCAATATGCAACTGAGACAACCAGGTGGGAGGTGGCTCCACGGAAAAACTCCAACTGGCCTGCACACTGGGAATGAGCACTGTGGTGAAGGCTTGAGAAGTTTGTGGCATTTGCAGTGGGGAGGAACCTGGCCCCTCCCCTTCCTGTGTGAAACCTGGAATTTCAGCTGCAGCGGGGAAGGATTCTAGCCAGGACTCTGGCCTTGTGGAGGATCCTTGTTTCACCCCCTCCATTTTATTTTTTGAGATGAAGTTTCACTCTTGTTGCCCAGGCTGGAGTGCAATGGCCCTACCTTGGCTCACTGCAACCCCCGCCTCCTAGGTTCAAGCAATTCTCCTGCCTCAGCCTCCCAAGTAGCTGGGATTACAGGCGCCCACTACCACACCTGAACTCGGGTCATCCACCCGCCTCAGCCTCCCAAAGTGCTAGGATTACAGGTGTGAGCCACCACACCCTGCCCCGTTTCCCCCTTTTTTTCCCTTTCCACCCAATAAAACCCTGTCTTACTCACCCTTCAGTCTATGAGCCTCAATTTTTGTGACCATGGAACAGACAAGGACTTTGTCTTTAGCTGAACTGAGGAAAAGTCCTGTAACATTTTTGGCATGCAAAGTGGGGGTTCGAGAAGCAATGAGTGAAATAGAGACTCAAAACCTATCACTGTGGCTTCTAAGCCTTTCATCGTGGTATTTCATAGGGTAGAGAAAACATGCCCCCCAACCCTGTCACTCCTGGATTCAGGGGAAAGTCCCTTTCCTTCCTTTTTCAGGACAGACAGACTGGTGGGGCTCCTTGCTGCCCCTCCCCTCTGTGCCAGGGCTGGGACGCATGGCCCAAGGGTCCCACACAGCCAACTGGCTGGTTCCCAGCCACAAGCCTTCGCCTGCTTCCTTTTCCCCCCCAGCCAAGAGGTTCAGCTTTATTGGACAGTAATTAAGCTTTTCCCCTGGTGGAGGAGCCACTTGCATAAGAATAAGAGATTCTTTCCCAGGCATTTTTAAACTTTTTTTCTTTCCCCTTCTCTACCGAATCAGCAGTTTCTTTTTTCTTTCTAGAGGACGTTTTTTTTTTCAGGCCAGGCCCCCACAACTATCACTATTTATATTTTCTGCAAAGTTTTGGTTGCAAAATCAAGCCTCCATCTTGTTTTATATCCTGAGGTCATGGCTGGTAACCACTTGGCAAGGCTTTGTTTAGTAATCCTGCCTTAGGGGATGAGCCCTCTCTAGTTGGATATCTGCGTGTTTTCCTAGCCCTGTCTCTTAAAGGCCCCACCCAGTGACTGGGTTTTCTTCTGCCTGTCTGTGTGTGATGTCTGTAAAAGAGCTCTAATTAATTTGGCCTAAAGAAAGACAAGTACACGGATCTAATGTTTTTTAAGGGAAGTTAAAACTGTGGTGCCTTTCAGCTCACGTGACTTTAATCTTTGAGAAATAAAAACAGCCCTAAAGACTACTGGTAAAATGCAGGTCAGATGCAAGGTTTGCTAAGTGTTTTGAGGTTATAAACTGCTTTTTGGCTTTTGAGGCCTAAGGATATATGGAACTAACTAACCATGATCTTAACTAAGAAGGTAAACCTTGGCTGCAGATAGCACACAATTACAGCTACTTACCAGGTTTTACCTTAAAGTTTAAAATTGCTAGGAGTTAATTGAAATGACTAGAAATTGATTTACATGCCAGGTGTGTAAGAACAGTAAAATGTGTTTTTTAGTAAAAGGTTATAATAAGTCATAGAAATGTAAACTTTGGCCTAGGGTTAAAGGATTGTTTTGAATTAAAGTAGGAAAAAGCTGAAGGCTCAAAGAAGTGATGGAAGAATTGTGGAAATTAATCTTGCAGAAGAAGTTCTCTGTGTGGACATATTGGCTAAATTCCAAAAAGGATATTATATGGTTTTTCTGTAAATTGAGCATTGAAATAAAAGCATAACAAGGTTTTCCTAAGGTGCTAATCTGTTCTTTGGCAAAATTTGTAATGGGTTATGAAACATTTTGCTTAAGATTTCTGAGTAATCATTTTGGCAAAATAAATAACTTATGGTAATCTGGAATTCTATTTAATAATACCAAGTGTTTTAAACCTGGAGCATTTAACAGCCTTCTGAAAATCAAACTTCAGTTTCAAAATTATCTTCCCTGGCACCTGGCTTTTGGCGTACTTCAGAGGGCCCTGGCAGTTTCCAGAAAAGAGAGGTAAACAGGATTATTTGACATGTTTAGGCACATGGGATTGCCACAATGATGCTTTATTTTATTTTATTTTTTTAAGTTTTTTTTTTTTATTATTATACTTTAAGTTTTAGGGTACATGTGCACAATGTGCAGGTTTGTTACATATGTGTCCATGTGCCATGTTGGTCTGCTGCACCCATTAACTCGTCATTTAGCATTAGGTATATCTCCTAATGCTGTCCCTCCCCCTCCCCACACCCCACAACAGTCCCTGGAGTGTGATGTTCCTCTTCCTGTGTCCATGTGTTCTCATTGTTCAATTCCCACCTATGAGTGAGAACATGCAGTGTTTGTTTTTTTGTCCTTGCGATAGTTTACTGAGAATGATGGTTTCCAGTTACATCCATGTCCCTACAAAGGACATGAAGTCATCATTTTTTATGGCTGCATAGTATTCCATGGTGTATATGTGCCACATTTTCTTAATCCAGTCTATCATTGTTGGACATTTGGGTTGGTTCAAGTCTTTGCTATTGTGAATAGTGCTGCAATAAACATACGTGTGCATGTGTCTTTATAGCAGCATGATTTATAGGCTGGGTCAAATGGTATTTCTAGTTCTAGATCCCTGAGGAATCGCCACACTGACTTCCAACAATGGTTGAACTAGTTTACAGTCCCACCAACGTGTAAAAGTCTTCCTATTTCTCCACATCCTCTCCAGCACCTGTTGTTTCCTGACTTTTTAATGATGGCCATTCTAACTGGTGTGAGATGGTATCTCATTGTGGTTTTGATTTGCATTTCTCTGATGGCCAGTGATGATGAGCATTTTTTCATGTGTTTTTTGGCTGCATAAATGTCTTCTTTTGAGAAGTGTCTGTTCGTGTCCTTCTCCCACTTTTTGATGGGGTTGTTTGTTTTTTTTCTTGTAAATTTGGTTGAGTTCATTGTAGATTCTGGATATTAACCCTTTGTCAGATGAGTAGGTTGTGAAAATTTTCTCCCATTCTGTAGGTTGCCTGTTCACTCTGATGGTAAAGTTATTCTCCCATTAACAAAATTTGGAGCATGTTTGCTTCTCTCTGCCTGGTTCCTTTAGAATTTGGAAACTTTGTGAGTATTCTTATGGCAATATTGTTGTTTGCATCAGTGCAATAAGAATACATTTTTCTTTTGCAACAGGACTGAATTGCAGAAAGTGGTTATTTTACCAAGGCCTTGACTGGAAGTGTATGCTTCCCTTTAAGGAGTCAAATTTGACTTGCAGAGCTGATAAAAAAAACCCCATGAGAGAAACTGGCATTATAACCTTGCCTGCGAAGTCCCTGGACAGGGTTCCTGACCTATGGTCAGTAAAGAATGTTACTTTCTACCAGGTCCAGGAGCTCCAAGTTTATCTTGAGATCTTAAGAGGAGAGAATCACCCAATTCACAGGTATTTTAGGATAAACCCATGGCTGGGGTTAGTTTTAAAATGTCTTATCTGAGATTCCTTGGGGAACACAATTCCGTCAGAGCCAATGCAAAAGGCCTATGTAGAAATAATTATTCTTGCTGCACTTTATGCAAATAATCAGGCCAAATATAAGACTAAAGTCTGTTTTTGCAAACAACCTGGTTCTACCATGATTTGTTTTTAAACAGAAGTGAGGACTGGAGAGACAGAAATTATGTTCCAAAACTTATCATACATTTATCATTACATTCTAAACTCACTAGTTGTTTTTAAATTTTAGCCTACATTTTAGACTAACCCTGCTTGTTCCTGTGAACCAACCAGCAATCTCCAGCTGCAGCTCAGAAAGAACATCAGGGATGGGTAATTAAGAAATCCTGATCAGTATTCTACCGATTAATTATCCTGCAAATCCTGCCAGGTGATGGGAAAAAATAGGAAGCCCATCACTCAGAGGTTTCCTTTTGGGAAAATAAAACCAAAGGAACTAACTAAAGCCAAGCACCAAGCACCCAAATCTTAGCAAGCAAAACTATAGCCACCAGTTATCTGGGTGTGTCACAAGACATCCTTTCTTCTCCCTTGTGGAGGAGGATTCAGTTCTACAGTTGTACCTTAGCATGTGGCTTATCATAAGGAATCCATGCAATCCCCCCACTGACACATTTTTGTCCCAGATTCCATTCCAAACTTGGGGTGAAAGCCCTAGGAAAGAAAACTGGATCTAAGGGATCCAGAGGCAGATGACAACAGAGATTAAAAGGCACAGTGCAGGTGAGTGTGACCGATTCATGCTGAATAAGCTAACCCCAAGCTTCATGTTTCATGGATAAAGGCCACATTAATATCCATGGCATAAATGAGGTCTAGAGAAATCCAAGGCTACTGATAGCAGGGGAGATAGGTCGTACGTGGGTAAAAGCAGATGAGTCTCACAGCCAACATGCTCCCCACCCCGCTTCATGGTACAAGCCACTTTTACACCCAAGGTGGCACCTGCCAAGGTTGCTGGGACTCGGGGATGCCAGGACAGATGAGGAAAGAGGACACTCTTCCATCCCTCCCTCATGTACCTTAGGTATCTGGTAGGAAGAGAAGAGAACCAGGGACGCCTGCTCACCTCTTTCTAGATGGGTAGCCATTCATCTTCCGTCTGTACACCTTTCAAATGCATCCTGAACCCCTGAATGAAAACAGCTTCTTTTTTCCTTTCTCCTCCCCACTTCTCTCTTCACAGATAGGTAATTGTGTCTCCATACTATGGGACACTTCCCTCAGGTGCATCCTCCAAACTGGAAAGAGTTAATTATTGAAACTCTAAACTGGTTGGCTTAGGACTGGGCTCAGGGGAAGGGAACCCAGAAGCCCAACATCCTGGCAAAAGTGTAAAGTTTCTTTCCCATTCAGGCTTTTGGCTCCCTCTCCCTGTGCAAACTGGTAAAAGGCCTCAGAATGTTTGAGCTGCCCATACTTCCCCTTTGTTTTGTTTTGGTATACATTTCTTCCTATGCTTGCTATTATAAATAAAAAGACCCTGTTGTAAATAATTGGGGAATATCTACTTTAGACAAGTTCAAGACTTTCTTAGATATTCAACTGGGAATGAACAAACTATGTTGTGAAATTTTAAAAGGAATGATATTCAAAATATTTAGCCACAGTAAGGTCAAGGGCAATGCCCTAATAGAATAGAAGTCAACAACTTACTACACTGTTAAAGTGTGGAAACAGACTTGTTCATGGGTACAAATGTGTTAATAATTATTAAGTAATTCCAGATAGCTTCCACATGTTTATATTACCACCAGCAGAAAATGAGGGTTATCTTTGTTCCACTTAGTTAACAGACTTGGATATTTTTGTGAGAAAGTAACACATCATAATGCTTTTTTCTCTGTATTTTCTAAATAGTTAATCAGTAATGAAATGTTTTCCTGAATTAATGCTCACTTTGTTTCATCTGTTAAAAATTCCTGTTCTTTTTCTCTCATTTTCCAGTGGGTTATTTGTATTTTTCCTATTCATTTGGAGGAGTTCCACATATTCTTTATGTTTAACTCTCTGTTGGTTGTTAGTGTTCCAAATGGTTTCTCCCAGTGTGTAGCTTGTCATAATTGTGTCTTTGATCATTATGAATTATTACTTATAGTGTACTTTATATTTATGATGTAAATATGATTATCATGTTTTCTGCTCTCTGACCCTGAAATCATATTCTCTCCTAAGATGATTATGTGTTGTGAATGATCATAGTTCCTTCTTTATATAAAAAGCCAGTTGCTCCAGAAAATCTAGTGAAATTTCACCTACCCTTTCCACTTTTATCTGAAATATCATCTGTGTCATAAAACAAGTTTACACATCAGAGTCGACATGGTTCTTAGGCTCTATTTTCTGTTCTGTTAATTAACTTTTCTATTTTGTGCAAATACGTAACTGTCTAAATTATGTACTATAATTTTCACTACATTTTTCTGATTTGATAAGGCAAGTCCCTTCCACCACCCCTAACTTTGTTCTCTTCAATTATCATTTTGACTATTTTTAGTCTCCCATCTTCTTATATTCGTTTTAGAATAACAAAAATTTCAAACATAATCCATTTAATTGAAAATCATTACATGTATATATTAATGTGGAAAGACTTAATATGTCAATTATATTGATCACACTAATCCACAATTACCTATGATTTCTATAATTCATTTAATATTTGACCTTTTTTCAAAACTGCAGTGAGATTTAATTTCACTAAAAATTAATTATTTAAATATGAATCCACTTAATCCAGCATAGGTAAACCAAGGAAATGTGTGGGACATTAATAAATAAGGGAAAGGTCAAATTTTCTACCCTCTGGATATAGTGGAATATTCTGTCTCCTCTTAAATACTATATGTAACGCAAGACAAATTGACGTGTGGCCAGAGTGTGCAGCTATAAAGTCATAAATTGCTTATTAATAATATTTAAGTTTGAATAAAATAAATACAAATATTCTTCCTCAGCCATAATTGATAATTTTGAGCACTTTATTATGCTGCAACCCATTTTGAACATCTCTAGAATACAGAGATGTAGACAACTATCTTAGTTCTTTCATTTAAGTCATGGAACATATAATCTAGTCCAGTGAATAACTTAGATTACTTTTTACACATGAAATGCTCCTTCACACTAAATGTGTCTGCTTAAATGTTTCCTTGATCTGGACTGTCTTCTGGTTTTCTGCTAATATCATTCTACTCTTCTATTGTAAACACTTTGAAATGTCTTTTCCTATGTTATGTTATGTTTTATCTGACTCTCAGAAGTAGATTCCGATTCGTTTTTTATTATATTATCCTACTGTACTAACGCATGTGACTTCATAATAGGTATTGTTGTTTGTCAATGTGTCTATTTCCTACATTATTTTTCTGTATGGTATCAGCAGTTAGATAATATTAATACTAGATTACAAATATTTAACACAGTGGCTTAGAATCTATTGAGAATAATACATGATCTTAAATGGCTTCATTAATTCTTTTCAAATTTTACATTTATTTGAAATTATAATTTCATAAGAAACCATAATTTTGTATATATTAACACTTAAATTGTGTTATTATATTTACATGTAATAAACTTTAAATGGCTATTCATTCTTGGAAATCTTATTTATGAAATTTTATTTAGATATATAGTACCCTGAAGAATTACATGTGATTAGTGTCTTCTTAGTGTTTAAAATGTTCGTTTATACCAATTAATCAATGCTTAAAATATAAATCCAATTATTCTTTAAGATATATTCTATAGTTCTGAATAGAATAAAATATTCATGCTAGAAGAGAACTTGAAGATGACCTTGTTTTATATCTTCATTGTGTAGATAAGATTTTATTTTCTGTAGGAAGCAAATTCTTCTTATTTTCTATACTAAGCATTTAAATTTTGAGTATGTAGATTATAAATGTTCTAGGCATAATTTTAAAGTAGTGATCCTGTTAATACTCAGTCATTCTGAATAAAAATGGCTCATTGTGAGAGAATATACAATTAATTCCAAAATGAAACAATCTCTATGACAATTTTGAATGACTGTTCAAAAAATTAGTTAGTTTTTAAATTAATATTGTGGATTTTATTTTTTAAGATGTGTCATGGCTGGGTGCAGTGGCTCACACCTGTAATCCCAACACTTTGGGAGGCTGAGGCGGGCAGATCACGAGGTCGAGAGATCGAGACCATCCTGGCTGACACAGTGAAACCCCGTCTCTACTAAAAATACAAAAATTAGCTGGGAGTGGTGGCATGTGCCTGTAGTCCCAGCTACTCGGGAGGCTGAGGCAGGAGATTCGCTTGAACCTGGGAGGCAGAGGTTGCAGTGAGCTGCTGTCGCTCCACTGCACTTCAGCCTGGTGACACAGCGAGACTCTGTCTCAAAAAAAAAGATGTGTTATAAATGACTTACAGACACTATACTTCATAGTTTTTAACAGTGACTAAAGAAGTTCACTGTAATTTTGAATCATCAAAATTGTACAAAGATGCATATTTTGAACTTACTTAATTTACAAATTACAGATTAGAATTTAAAGTAATGAACGTTGCTTTGTTCTAATTTTCTGCATTTTGCCAAAAACTCATCTTGTTTTAGTTCTCATTTGGGGTGTTTTTATTAAATACTGTGTTTCATAATATATTTGTTAAATCTAGAATATAATCGCAGGACATATTTAGAAAAGAGAGGTAGAGAATATTATGATTGATACAAACTCCATGATAATACAAATTTGAGCAATTTCAATATTACCTCTTGCAAGGTATATAATAGAATATAGAGATAATACCGGGACTCCTAATTGCTAGGAACTAGTATTTGCTTTGTACAAATCTAAAATATAAGTTTAATAATTTTTAATTTGACTCCCTCATGTATTTTAATTACTTTTATTTTAAATAATATAGATTCATAATTAGTTGTAAGAAATTAGTTGTAAGAAATAACAGAAAGAGATTATGCGTGTTATTTACTCAGGATTCCTCAATAATAACTTCTTGAGACACTTTAGTAGTATACTACAAACCAGACAACCGCAAGAATCCCTCATGTCGCTTCTTTATTATTTGTATAGAGTATAGGTATAAGTGCAATTGTATTATATGAATATATTGCCTAGAGGTGAAATCTGTGCTTTTAGTTCAACCATCACTTGATTAGTATACATTGCACACAATAAGTAATTTCTTATTCCTCACCCTCCCACCCTTCTGAGCCTCCAATGACTATTATTTCATACTCTATGTCCACATGTACACACTATTTAGCTCCCATGTATAAGTGAGAGCCTGGTATTTGACTTTCTGCTTCTGAGTTGTTTCACTTAAGATAATGGCCTGCAATTCCGTTCATGTTGTTGCAAAAGACATGTTTTTGTTCTTTTTTATGGCTGTGCAGTATTACATGGTGCATATATACCACATTTTATTTATTCAATCATTTGTTGAGGGACACTTAGATTGATTTCAAGACTTTGGTATTGTAGATAGTGCTGTGATAAACATGAGTGTAGGTATCTTTTTGATTTAATAATTTCTTTTCCATTGGATATGTATCCAGTAGTGGAACTGCTGAATTGAAAGGTAGTTCTATTTTGAGTTCTTTGAGAAACTTACATACTATTTTCCATGGATGTTGTATTAAATTACATTCCCACCAAAAGTGCATATGAATTCTCTTTTCTCTGCATCCTGACATGTTAATTTTTGGCTTTTATTTTTCTCTTTTTTCATTTCAATAGCTCTTGGGGTACAAGTGTTTTTTGATTATACGAATATAGTGGTGAAGTCTGAGATTTTAGTGTACCAATTACCTGAGTAGTATACATTGTATCCAATATGTAGTTTTTTATCCCTCATCCACCTCCCACCGTTCCCCTGCTGAGTCTCCTAAGTTCATTATATCTCTTTGCGTGTCTTTGTATAACCACAGCTTAGCTATCACTAATAAGTGAGAACATACAGTACTTGCTTTTCTATTCCTGAGTTACTTCACTTAGAATAATAGCCTCCAGCTCCATCTACATTGCTGCAAAAAAAGATTATTTAATTATTTTTATGCAGAGTAGTATTCCATGCTGTATGTATACCATATTTTTTTATCCATTCATTGATTGATAGGCACTTAGGTTGGTTCTTATATTTGCAATTGTGAATTTTGTTGCTTAATAATAGTCATTGACTGGTATAAGATGGTATCTCATGGCGGTTTTGATTTGCATTTCTCTTGTTATTAGGATGTTGAGTGTTTTCTTTTTTATATCCTTGTTGACCATGTGTATGTCTTCTTTTTTAAAATGTGTATTCAGGTCCTTTGCCCACTTTTTAATGGAGTTTTTTTTTGTGTATTATTGTTGGTGGCTTGTTTGAGTTTCTTGTAAACTCTGAATTATCAGTACCCTGTCAGATTCAGAGTTTGCATACATTTTCTACCATTCTGAAGGTTTTCTCTTCACTCTGTTGATTATTTTTTATTTATGTGCAGAATATTTATATTTGAAGTCCCATTTGTCAATTTCTTTTTTGCTTGTGCTTTGGAGGTCTTATTCATGAATTATTTGCCTAGACTGAGAGAGGAGGCAGTTAGGGTCTCGTTAGGCAGACAGAGAGGGTGGGTCTCAGAAGAAGGACAGACAAGGGCAAAGGAAAAACCACAGGACAGCACCTACACTGCCTCTGCAGGTAATAGGATGGAATATGGTTAAGAAATTCTCCTTGTGCTAGGATGTTGCTCAGAAGGGATGATCCCAACTTTGTATAGGTACAATGAATCAACCTAAATTTCCTTATCTTAATCCAGCTCATTATAATATCACTAACATGACATTAGCATTGTATTTTTGTCTTTACCTGAGTCCCCCCACCCCATGGATTTTGCTTAGCACTCATGGGTAATAAACAAGATGGAGTCACTCTGGCCAACCCTAGGCATATGCAGATGCGGCACCCCTAGGAAGGAACTTTACCCCTCCTATTTGGGCAAAACCCACAGAAGACATCCTGGCTTCTGTCACATAAAGATCTAGAACTCTTTCTCATTTCTGGAAACCTGCTTTCAGCACCCCCCTCTTTGTTTAGAGCTTTCTTTTACTTAATAAATCCTACTCTACTCACTCTCTGATGGTCACATGCCTTATTCTTCTTGGTCATGAGACAAGAATTCAAAACTACCTGAACTAGAGACTAAGCAGACTGCAAGAAGACCAATGTTCAGAAAAGTTTTTCTAGGTTCTCTTCCAGGATTTTCATACTTTCAGGTCTTACATTTAAGTCTTCTATGCATCTTGAGTTGATGTTTTTATATGGTGAGTGATAGGGGTCCAGCTTCATTTTCTGCATATGACAATCCAATTTTCTCAGCACCATTTTTTAAAAAAAGTTGTTCTTTCTCCAGTGTATGTTTTTGTTGACTTTCTCAAAGATGAGTTGTCTATAGATCTGTGGCTCTATTTCTGGGTCCTCTATTTGGTTCTATTGATAAGAATGGAACAGAATGTCATTGATATCTATTTGTATACCAGTACTATCCTGTTTTGGTTTGGCCTTGTAGTATAATTTGGGGTCAGGTAATGTGATGCTTTCAGGTTTGTTCTTGTTGCTTGTGATGGCATTGGCTATTGCAGCTCTTCTTCAGTTCCATATGAACTTTAGAATTTTTTTTTCTAATTCTGTGAAAAATGACATATTTAGACAGAGATTGGGTTGAATCCACAGAGATTGCTTTGGGCAGTATGGTCATTTTAATGATGTTAATTCTTCAATCCGTGAACCTGGGGTGTTTTTCTATTTGTTTGTGTCATCTATGATTTCTTTTGTCAATGTTTTGTAGTTTTCTTGTAGAGATCTTTTACATCCTTGGTTAAATATACTCCTAGTATCTTATATTATTTTATCTTTTTTTAATTTTATTTTTATTTACTATAAATAGGATTGCCTTCTTGGTGTGCTTCTCATTTTGGTGTATACAAATGTCATTGAGTTTGTATGTTGATTTTGCATTCTGAAACATTACTAAATTTGTTTATCAAATCGAAGAGTTTTAGGGGAGAGTCTTTAGGTTTTTCTAGGTATAAAATTATATCAACAGCAAACTGAGATAACTTGACTTTCTCTTTTTCAGTTTGAATGCTTTTTATTTCTTTCTCTTGCCTGATTGCTCTGGCTATGACTTCCAGTACTATGATGAATAAGAGTATTGACAGTTGACTTTTATATTTCCCAGACTTCCTCCCTGACCTCCATCTTCTTAAACTCTGCCAATCACTTGTATGTTTTATATTTCTATAATTTTGCCATTTTAAAGATGCTAGATAGTGGAAAATACATGCTCTTTATATTTTATGTAATACATAGTAAGGGTTTTTCTCAGCAATTCAAATTTTGATATGAATTTTAATTGGGTAGTTACTGGATTGTATGTTAGTTACGTATTTAACTATTTTTCTGAAACTGCTAAATTGTTTTCAGAGGACTTATACATTTTATGATCCTACCAGCAATATATGAATAACCCAATTTCTGGGCATGCTCACCCCCATTTGGTGCTGTCATTATTTTTGAAAGCCGTCTGACAGATGTGTTAGTGATGTCTCATTGTGGGTTTATTTGCATTTCCCAAAAGCTAATGAGGCTAAATGGTTTTTATTTTTCTTTTTGAGACAGAGTCTCGCTTTGTCACCCAGGCTGGAGTGCAGTGGCGCAATCTCGGCTCACTGCAAGCTCTGCCTCCCGGGTTCACGCCATTCTCCTGTCTCAGCCTCCCGAGTAGCTGGGACTACAGGCGCCCGCCACTACACCTGGCTAATTTTTGTATTGTTAGTAGAGACGGGGTTTCACTGTGTTAGCCAGGATGGTCTCGATCTCCTGACCTCGTGACCCACCCGCCTCGGCCTCCCAAAGTGCTGGGATTACAGGCGTGAGCCACCGCGCCCAGCCCTAAATGCTTTTTTATGTATTTATTCATTGTGTCTATATCCACTTTGAAGAAATGTCTTTTTATATTTATTGCCTATTGCCTAATTGTATTGTTTTTTACTCTTGAGTTTTGAGAACTGGGACCAGGACTAGAACTTGATGCCAGCTTTTTGTTGCATACGTGGTTTGCAAATATTTTCTCCCTGTTGCAGTTTTTATTTTCATCCTCTTAAGTGGTCTTTTCATAGAAAAATCTTGTAATTTTGGGGTACAATATATCCCTATTTCCTTTTATAAATTATACTTTTGGTGTCATATCTAAGAATTCAATGCCAACCTCTACTTCCCAAATATAATCTCCTATATATTTTTTTCTAAAATGCAATAATGCAAAATAAATTGATGTCACATTTCCAAAGGGAATATAAGAAGAAAATGAAAGTTCAAATATTTTTTAAGTTAAATAAGTTAATGTTATGCATTCTACACCAAATAAAACCACACAAAGAGCATACCACAATTTATTTTTTAATCAATGGTTAGGTAATAATGGAGGGTTTGAGCTTCTTCTCAGACAAAGCAAGGAACAAGCAATTAATCCACACAGATTTATTGTCTGTGAATTTGACTATACTTATTATAGTCAAATTCAAAAATATTAAAAATTCAAAAAATATTATAATTCAATGTTTTTCTTAAAGTGGAAGAAAATTTAAAAATTTTTACTGTGAGTATGATTTACATATATATGTATATATGAATATACACATATGTATATATGAATATAAATATGTGATTTAAATATGTATATGTACAATTATCCCATTTTGGTGATACATATTGAAGTATTGCATTCTTTAAATAATTTGTTTAATGTGACAAGAATATAAATCCTATAGTCAGATTTATTAAGTTTCATAGCCTGATTTTGGCAATTACTAGCTGGACAATTTTGTATCTACCCCAGTTTTCTAAAACTAAAACAACAATGTTCAAATTGAGTAAAATAATATATTTAAAATTCTTAGTAGAAATCCTAGCAAAAAAAGATGATAATCAATAGTTTATATGCTGGGAGCGAAAATGTTAATCCTTTATACTACTTTTGTATTTTCCTGATTAATTTTCTGAAATCTGAGAGTTGCAAAGATGGTTAAAGGTTATGGAGAAAAAAGAAGATCTGAAGTAAAATTAAGAAAAAAAGCAAATACTATTCAAGAGTACCTAAAGGGTGGTTCTCAGCTTGGTGATACACATGTCATTGACTAAATTTGTTTACAGCCTTATAAAAAATAAATGAATTATAAAATGAAGATCATAATAGCCTTACCATAAAAAGTGCCTGTCTAACTTTATGTACTTAATGATATGGTGTACTTGAGGGGACAATGTATTAAGAAATGATCACTTTGGGTTATGTCTCAGATTTTTTTGTTCACTTTAATAAATAGACCCTGACTACTCCAGTCCTCGCAAGCTTTCCTCAGGGTAACACACTTAGAGCTCTTGTATTCTGCTGCAATTATAGAATTCCTAGGAGTCTGTCTTCTGAACTGCCACAAACTGTTCCTAAAGGCATTCAACCCATGATCAGAGGAGGGCCACCTACCGTTAAGCAGTACATCAAAAGATAGCACAGTGAAGGCAATTTATTTTCTTACTATTGTATTTGCTACCTCACAGAGAGAAGTGTAATACTGGTTGCTACTTGCTTTTTCTTCATTTGTAGAGATAATACAGAGCAAGTAAAATTATTTAAGAATCAATCTGAAAAAAGATGACTAACGAATGAGAGTCTCTCCAAAATGCCCTGAGTACTCACTGTTTAGGGAATTTGACATTAAATCTTCTGCAGAACTGCATACAAATAGATCATAAGATTTCTTTCCTTTATTAGTGCAGAAAATGTCTATTCTGTGGAGATCCAGATGAAAGAGTCTCATTTTCGTATTATATACACATGCCAATGATATTTATGTTTTATATAATTTGTAGTGACTTTTCTCAGTGACTTTTTTTTACATTTTAATTGTGTAAATAGAATGATGTTTAATTATAATGCATATACATATGTTGACCCATGTTTATCACTTCTGAGAAAAATTAATATTTTAATTTCAAGAGAAAAGCACTTTGTGTGAAGTATTACTCACATTTTTTTCTAAATTAAAATTAAAGATATTTAATAATATGCAAAGCTATACCGGGCATGATGTTTTGCAGAGATGTCTCCTGACATATGAATGAGCTTATTTACAACTATACCAACACATTAATATATACATTATTCATAGTTTGGGTTACTGCTACTGGTACCTCTTATTTTGTAACAAAACACATCAGGAAGAAAATTTTACTATACTGCATTTAACTGCTTTTTATTATATGAAACATTTTTTGTGTATGTGGGTGTCCTAAATGCATGCATTCCTAAATGCATAATATATGGAACATATTTAATTAAATCCAGGATGGCTAACTATGCACATGTTTGTAATTCTCACAGATCTTGATAAATTGATAATAACTTTGAAGTAGAAATTATGGCCTAATTTTATTGCAGAATGTGCAATTTCTATAGTGTATACTGTATCATGATGCATGTTTCTTGCCTCCTCAAATTTAAAGAAAATATAATTTCATTAGTTATTTCATTCTGTAGAATATATTTTATAAATAATCAGTGACACAGAAACTTTTGCAGTATTATATTATAAATTTGAGTTACTTTTTGTCCAGAATTATTTTATAGCTTCTGTTTTCTAATGAATTTAACAGGTTCATTATTATGTGTTGCTTTTATACATTTTTTTCCTTTTAAGTTTTGGAGAACATAAGTCATATGTAAAATTATATATAAAGTGCAAGTCAAATATATCATTTGGTTGAATGTTTTATTGGAAATATATCCACATATTGTTTTTGTTATATTTTACTGTTATTTTTAATTATTTTAATATTTTTATTTCCTTTAGATTTTGTTATGACTGATTTAATTAGAAGTAACAGATTGAGTCTGGTTGAGAAGAAAGAGAAATGACATATCATACCTACTGTTCATAGACAATGTTAAAATATAGCTATGACACAATTTCAAATTTCCACATACTTTTTTTTTCTCAGAAGTGTATCACAATTTACTCAATGAATCCACTACTTCTAAAGCTGTGGTTGTATGGTTATTTTTAAATTCTCTATATTTTGAACAAAGACATAATGAGTAATTTTCCAGCAATACAATTTCTTACACCCATTATTTTTCAAGTAGAAGCCACTAATAGCAGAGCTCACATACTATGTTCTTTATCTTTATAAAGCATATAAATAGAAGGAAGTAAAGGCTCTATATGTGTGTTTATATATGTATATATACACATTATATATATCTATAATACATATAGATATATACATATATAGGAACACACATATATATCCTTGACTTTCAGCATTACAATATGTTTTAGTATGTAAGCATATATACATGGAAATTAAAATATGGCATGTTTCTCTCAAACAGATACAATTGTGATAATTTTTGAATATTTATATTATTAGTATAATATAAATATATTTATATAAATATTACATATAAATTATATAATAATATAAATATATTTATTTATATATATTTATATTATATAATTTATACATATCTCCAAAACTTATAAATATAAATATATTTATATTTATATTATACTAATAAATACTGAAATACAGATATATCATTTTGATATAGTATATTTATAATGTTATTAGTATAAATATATAATTTCATAAATCCGGAAGTTTCTTCCCTCCTAATTTTTATTAAATGCTTAATGAGCAAAATTCCAGAAAAAAGAGACTATGCAATAATTCAAAGCCAGTTGAACCAACATATGTAAATTATAAGCATATGTAAGTTTAGTGTGCTTTGTAACTGGACCCAGTAAATTAAACATTTGTTCTTAATGCAGCCTGCAATTGCAAGTGATCACTATATACTGTGAGCTGGTTACTGTAGTTTTAATCAGAAAATAACAAAAAATGATGGATTACTTTGGTAAAGTCTGTGATAATTAAAACACTTATTCTAATAAGTTTATAATATTAAAGGAGGCCTATTTCTATGAACTTTATTAAATTTGGTCAGAGTCTTGAGCTAATAATCAGGAAGCACCAGGAGAGATCTTTCTAGGCTAAAAATAAATAGAAATTATAGATTATGAGATAAAATTAGCCATATAGAAAAGTTATGATGAAAGTTATATGTAAGTATAATGTACATATTTATTCCAGATACTACAAAATCATGTATACAAAAACCCCAAGCAATTAGGCTTAGTGTCTGCTTAGATGACAATATTTATGTATTTATAATAATAAAAAGGTACAATATAACTACATTAGAGGTAGAATGAAGAGTTCTAATGACATACAAACTTATCTACCGTACACATTAAGTCTAGAATTCATATATGTACAGCTGGAAGTGTACACATTTGTGTGTGTGTGTGTGTGTGTGTGTGTGTGTGTAGGCCTCCTAGGTCACAGACTATGAGGTAAATTTAGGAGTGCAGAAGATTTATTGAAGAGTAACACTTGTATAGTTAAAAGATGGAGGAAGCAGGATTGGAAAAGAAAAGCTCCCAAACAATAATGCAGACATAATAAAATCCTGGTCAATTTTGGGAGCTCTGGAACAAAGACCAACCACTAGCGATGACTTATATGGGGCAGAAATGGTAAGAGACCATTAAATTATTAAATAATTGCCTTCAGATTATTGCATAGTCTCTGTTATCTGGAATTATCCTCTTTAAACAATTAATAATTAGGAGAGATGAACTTTCAGTTATTGTAAAATTATATATTTGTGCAAATAATATAAATATTCAAAAATTATCACAAGGTTATTAGTTTACAGAGAAAGATGCCACTATGCTAAGACATTATCTAGGATTTTATAGAAATATTCAAGAACATGACCTTAGCTCAAGGGAGGATAACCCTGAAGACTCTAATATATAGAAGCTGTAGCTAAATGTTCTCTTTGAAGTTTTATAGCAAGTTGTTTCTTGAAGAGAGATCTAAGTGAAATACCTCAAGAGTCACTACAGAGAAAGTTTGTGGGGAAGGGTAAACAAAGAAGAGAGATAGGAGTTTTCCTTCTAAAGAATGGGCAGGTTGTGGGTTCATCTGAGATATAGAGATTTGCTGATTTTTTTAAATCACTGTTGAAAATACTGAAATACAGATATATCATTTTGATATAGTATTTATTTGATTTAATAAATTGGTGAACTATATATAAAATACTGATTATAATGATATTGATAAAAATATTTTGTAAAGCATAAGAAAAAAGGTAAAAGATTAGAAAGGAATCTGTAAATTCAAAGAACCAAAAATGTCAAACTGATAATAAGAAAGAACTGTTTTTTGGAAACAAAACTAAAAAGATGCACAATAAACACGTGTAGCCAAACAAACACAATCTTTAAAATTAAATAGAAACAAACAAATTAATCTAATTGAATATTAAGTTGATAACATGACCATAGAAATTACAGTATGATTGAACTGTATCCGTGGGTTTTGCATCAGTGCATTCAACTAACTGAAGGTTGAAATCATTCAGGAAAAAAAAATATGATTGTGGGGCGGGCGCGGTGCCTCATGCCTGCAATCCCAGCACTTTGGGAGACCAACGTGGAAGGATCACTGAAGGTCGGGAATTTGAGAGCCTGGCCAACATGGTGAAAACCCGTCTCTATAAAAATACAAAAATTTGTTGGGTGCCGGGGCAGGCACCTGTAATCTCAGCTACTCGGGAGACTGAGGCAGAAGAATTGCTTGAACCTGGGATGCAGAGGTTACAGTGAGCCGACATCACACCACTGCCCTCCAGCCTTGGTGACAGAGCAACACTCTGTCGCAAAATAACAATAACAATAATACATACATGATTAATTAATAATAGTTGTGTCTGTACTGAACGTGAACAGCCTTTTTTCTTTTCATTATTCCCTAATACATTATAAAAACTATTTACATCCCATTTAATTATATTAGGTATTATAAATAATGTAGAGGTAACTTTAAATGTATGGCAGGGAGTGGATAGATTATGTGCAAAGTCTATGCCATCTTATATCAGCGACTTGAGCATATATGGATTTTAGGGGTCCTGAAACCAATGGCTACTGAAGGTTGGCTGTTCTGAACACTGTACACTTTTAGTAAGATATATTAATATGCCACTATTATCCTGTTAATATTATCAATGTGTGAGGTATTACAAGGACAAAACGACTGAAGAAAATCTTAAATTGTATGTTGGTAAGTTATTGTTGTCCTATCAGTATGCAGTTGTTATGTATCTATTTTTTATTATTTAATGTGTGACAGAAAAATAGATAAAATGAATAAATATATTGTTTTAGCAGAGAATAAGGTCTCTTACTAGGGGAAAAAATACAAAATCAAGTGTTGGAATACAAGAAAAACTAAAAAAAATTGGATTTGGTTTGTACATACCAATATTTACTAATGTTACCTGTTAAATGCATGTCATGACTCTGTCCACTGAAAAGATCTACATTCAATGACATCCTCCTATAATTACTCTATTACACAAATCTTCATTTCTAAATGTCATTCTCCATCAAAAACAATTAGAGATCTTTGAGAAATGGCCAATTGCTCTGTGGAGAGAAAGTGAAAGTGAAAAGTGAGCCTGGGACATTTCATGTCAGAAAGTGAGGAAGTATTCAAAGCCTTACGATGGCACTTCAGGAAGACCAAAGAGTCTGCTTGGTCAAAAGTGGAAAATTCTGACCATCAAAAAATAACAATTGTATCAGTATTTTGTATCACATTAAATTGAAAAACATTTCATAAATTCTTAACGCTACTCAAGAACAACAAAATTAGCTGGGCACAGTGGCTACTGCCTGTCATCCCAGTGATTAGGGAGACTGAGGACGGAGAATCACTTGAGGCCAGGAGTTCGAGGCCAGCCTGGGTAACACAGTGAGAGCCCATTAATCAAACTTTTTATAAGTTAGCTATGCATGGTGGCACTCACATGTATTCCCAGCTACTTGGGAGGCTGAAGCTGGGGGATTGCTTGAGCCCAGGAATTGGAGGCTACAGTGAACTGATTGGGCCCCTGCATTTCAGCCTGGGTGACAGAGCAAGATACTGTGTCTTAAAAAATAAAATGATAAAAGATAGAAAAATAAAATAAAAGCTGTTTTTAAATAGAAGAATGCCAGCTTATTATTATGAGAGGTCAATGCTAGATTTTTTAAATAAAGGTTTTGTGAGTTCTGATGTAATAATAAGTTAATAAAATGATCATCAATGGATACTTAAACCCTTGGAGGAAAAGTTGTTTTGGAAAAGGATGATCCCAAGCTTTCAACATCTCATATTACTACTTAATTTCAAAAGAACAAGGGATATTTATAATGATATGACCTACCTAACCTTGAACAAGTGATCAAATTTAGTCTCCCCCAAATTATGAGCAACTGATACTATGTGCCCCCTGATTTTGTGCCGTAAGAGATACACAATATTAATCCCATTGTGTTCTCATAAAATACGTGTAACTCAAACATAATCGTAAGGAAACAATTGATACCATGCCTGGGCCCTTCAAAAGGTCATAAGCAAAACTAAACAAAACAAACAAAAGGTATTGGAAATTGTTGATTAAGAGACTTATATGCACTATAAAACAGACAAGATGTTATGAAGACATGTTTTCGGCAATTTAGGACATTTTATTAATGATGGTAGACTATAACTGAATCAATATTAGTAGTTAGGTAGAATAAAATCCTTGTTCTTAGGTGATAAATATTGAAGTGGTAAGAGTGTAGTCGAGATGTCTGCAACTCATTTTTAAATGACTTAGTAAAAATAATGTTGGCAATATACACACATGCAAAGAAAGAAGACAATTTATATGTGTGTTCATGTATACATATGTATATATGTTGTCGAGCCAAATTGAACAGTATATATAACTTCTTTGTAGTTTTTAAATTATTATTGCTGCTGATTTATCATTTTTCAAAGTAAAATGTATTGAGGGAGAGAGAGTTCTACTCATAATCAGATAGATAAACATGTCAGTGACAAAGCCATGATGAAAAATTATGTCCCCTGATTTTTATCCCAGAGTTTTTGCCTCTATGCTGAAAAATTTTCCCTCCAGTTCTATGTAATTTGGCTATTTGTGACTATCACAGCAGTTCTCACTATTATAAAATAATTAAAACAAAATTTGAACTAATCTTGAATTAGCAATGTTTAGCTTTCAAATTCTCTAAGGTAAATATTTCACTTTAGTCATTTTTTTCCTGCTTCTTAATCAAATTTACTATTTTTTCTAATACCTAATAGTCTATACCTGAAGTATAAATTATTGTTACTAATATTTGGGTGGGGCTGATAATCATCATAGCTTTATTAGATTTATTACACAAATTTCCTATGAGATTATACCAAATGCTGTATTGTTAGCAGCAATAAAAATGAAATAGATGTCTAGATAGCACTATTATAGTTTTGTCATGATTATATAAAGGATTACAAGCCAATAATATGATAGATATGTAGCCTGGAGTCCTTGGTATTCTTCCTTGTTCCAGTGATGACTTGATATATTTTTTGTTATTTAAAGAAACTCTGTGTTCCCTATCCTTTCTGAGGATCACCTACAGAGACACTGATGCTTGCAGTTTGGACAGGTCATAAATTATGCTCTTCACAATCCCCTCTACAGGGGTAGATATGCAATACAGGAAAAGATCATTCAAATCTTTCTTGGAATGAATGGATAGATAGACATTGAAAATGATAAATTCTGTTTTAGGTTTGAAATTCTATATTGAGAGGAATGCAAAGGTGATGGCAGCCACGTTTCCATCCAATTTGAGAGAATCTATAATCAAATTCAGGGCAAGGAGTGACAAGGGCAAACATAAAATAGAGAGTTAAACCTCTAATAAAATTACTTGAACTCGGAATCTAGTCGTACCTGAGTAGACATCCTCAGCAGATGCTCTTACAAAGACCTACATTTCATTATTCAGAAAACTATCTTTGATTGTTGTTTATACTATGTGTGGTGCACAGAGTACTTAATAACTCAGAATTTGGATATCAGAATTGGGTCACTATAAATGACAATTAACTACATTAAAGTAGGACAGAGGATGGTGAGGATTCTCTTGCTCTGTCAATTTAGTTTTATACTCTGCCAATTCTTCTATAACCTAGCTCTCAGTTTAAAATGTTAAGAGCTTTTGTTCTCAGACTGGACTAGCAAACGAATTTACTCACTGCTTGTGGTAAAATGGGCATGTCTGTTGATAACGGTGAAGCGTTTTTTAAAAGTCTATATTCAAAATACAAATGGTTAGCTCCTGTCATTGCATTTACTCGTTCTAAATTATATGAAATAAAATTTACTAGTAGCTAATGAATATTTAAAAATTATTGACACAGAAAGTTGGCAAGCAGGAATCTATGATTTTTCTATCTCTGAATATAACCCAGTTCTTGTGACTGTGGAAAAAATAAAAGGCTTACTCTTAATTACAGAGCTCTGAAAAGCAAAGTCCTCCATTATGTTCTTTTTGGACATAAACTTGGAGGAAAATGACGAAAAATATTCAGTCAGAGAGAATTACAAAGGCCAGGCAGATTTCTGATGATGGCATTTACTTTGCATTGTAGATTAAAGACCCTGCTATTTCCACTCTAGTACAATCTATCACATGCTATGGAGTTGTGCCCACTCTGTTCTTTTCTGTTTATCCTTTTTGTAAATGGAAATTTATAACATAATTATTTTGTTATCCCTTTTTTTTGTTGTTGTGTGTATTAGCATGTGTTAAACGTAACACTTAGTTTAATGACTATAGAATGTACATTGGGATTATGATGACACTAAAGAAAAAATGTCATCTGGAGAATTATAAACTCAAAGAAAAAACTATTAGATAATCATCTGTAGATATAGTAACTGGACATGTTTTTAAGATTGCTTTTCTTGGGAAAAAGAGAAACACATTTGTAATTTAATGTGTAAATTACACATAAGCAACTGTTTCAGCTGGATTTTCATCTGGTTGTAAAAGTGTGACTTAAACATGTTGGTATTTATGTGTCTCATTTAACTAAAAGTCTCTGAGGTGAGTATGCAGGTCTGGACTAGTACTGAGTGATATTTGTTGTCTGTGTCCCCATCCAAATCTCATCTTGAATTTCCAAGTGTTGTGGGAGGGACCTGGTGAGAGGTAATTGAATCATGGGGATAAGTCTTTCCTGCGCTGTTCTCCTGATAATGAGTAAGTCTCACTAGATCTGATGGTTTCAAAAAGAGGAATTCCCCTACACAAGCTCTCTCTTTCTTTGTCTGCAGCCATCCATGTAAGACATGACTTGCTGCTCCTTGCCTTCTGCCGTGATTGTGAGGCTTCCCCAGCCACGTCGATCTGTAAGTCCGATTAAACGTCTTTCTTTCGTAAATTGCCCAGGCTCAGGTATGTCTTTATCAGCAGCATGAAAATGGACTAATGCACTGAGGTTAAACTTTTTCTTTCTTGGGATAGGTTTCCACTATAATTTTATTGCATGGAATTATAGGCAATATAATTACTTCATTCTCAAAGTACCAAAGTCCTTCCTCCTCTCCAGGTTCTGTATGCACATTGCAGAGAGGAATATAATGAAATTTTCCAAATACTAGAGTCTACGCAAAATATATACTTGTTTGGGTGTTTTCATCAAGTTTCTCCTAGTAACTTACATCATTTTGTCCAGAATTGTGTCAAAGACCCAAGTTAAATCTTTTTTGAATGTAGGGTCTGGAAAGATATTGCTAACTGCAAAAATTGCAACCATGAAATACTGAAGTTTGTTTAGTAAAGGCAAAGTAGAGATTTAAAATTTAATGAAATACTATTCATAATTGCAATAATTGCCCATTTAGGAAATAAAATCATGGAGCTCCAATTAATGACAAGATAATCTTATAAATGATCATTATGTGTCATAGTAAAAAACTTCTAAATTACTAAAAACCATTGCAAAATTACTTTTTGATGAATTTATCCAATGGTGAAGTATTTGCTTTAGGATCTGCCTACTTGGGATTCAGAATTTCAGTTGTACTTAACATGACTACTGTGACTGCTGCAGCGTTTTTTTGTAGATCCACATATTTGGGCACAGAGAGCTGTTCTGTGTGTGCTTTGGGGGGAGACAGACTTTAAGTGTGTCTGTCATCCAGAGTACTCCATCCTCAATAACACAATTGAGTAGTCCGGAGTTATACACCGGATCCAATCCAGAGCCTTTCTTAGGAGTTTTTAAAACTAAATATGTTAAAGCAAGCCAGTATCTCCCCAGGCTTGGAAATCATAATGCTTACAGGTAATATATTTATAGATGAAGGAAAACCAAGTTGATGTACAATGAGAAGCAAGAATGAGCCAGTTGTTCCTGAGATTCAGCTACAAAGCCTCATCTGGTTGTTTTGGGTGGTTGGGACATTTCTTTTTTCCATGTTACATTACACTGTCTTTTCTGGATTGGCTCAATTTATTTCAGTTTCTTTATTTTTGAACAATAGATCAAGAAAAGAATCTTGATGAATAATTTGTGGTATTTTTTCCAATAAAAAATAGGCAGCCTTCTTATCTGATAGAAGTATCAAATTATAAAATCTAGAATGTGATTTGGCACCAGGTATAAAAATACTATATGCTAAAAAGTGAAATAGTAGTTATGAGCTGTATCAGTTGAGATATGCTCAATTATCCTGTAGTAACCAACAATAAACCGTCCAAGTTGTGCATGACCATGAATGTTTTATTTTATGAGTTCATCTCAGGTTGGTGCAAATTCTGCTCTAAATGTCATGGGGCAATGCAGACTGGCTGAAGATCTGCATCTAGAATATTATCAGTGTTATGGAAACGGGATGATGCATGGCTATCTATGGGCTAGATTTTATAGCTTTTAATTAGAAGTGTCATATGCCACTTATACACAAATTCATTAACAAGTTACAGGACTATGCTCAAATTCAAAACAGTGAGGAATTGGTCAGTATTTTGTGTGGTAATAGATATTCAATAAGGAGAGACTCTGGAGATGCCTTAGGTTTAAATTCTGGCTCGTCTATTTAATAAAAATGTTACTTTAGGCAAGTTAAATAATCTCTCTGTGCATCATATTCTTCACCAAAAACAAAAAAAAACAACACATGTAATTTTAGGAACAACTACATAAAACTGATATGAGGATGCAGTAACATAATGACTAAAATATGCATATCATATTATATGGCTCAAAAACATCAGCTTTTTGATAAAAAATGGCATTCAAATTGCCATCAAATAAAAAAATTTGGATTCAAATTTTGATTTAAAACAAAAACTTGAGTTAGATAAGAATGATAAATGTGCTGTAGTTCCAATCCATCTAATATTAATGAAGCTGCTACGGAAAGATTATATGACTAAATGCCTTTGTCAATAGTAGATTATTTACCTGGGGCTTTCATTGTCCATGTTTGTTGTCTCAGTAGGCTTCAATCTTTTTACTTGTTTTTATAAAAGACACTTTAATTAAAATTAAGACTCATCAGCTGCAGCTGATCTTAAGGTATAACATAAAACTGGACCTCACAGCATATTAAAATAAAAATACAAGCTATTACCAAGGAGGCAGTCTAGCCGAATGTTAAACAATTGCAGTGATTAGTTTGGTAATTGTACCCTCTGCAATGTAGAAGTCCATAGCAGTGGAATCTATTACTTAGGAGGTCACCTTTATGTTATCCTCTGAAAGCACTCATTTTTTTTATAATTAATACTTGTTGAAATTAATTTATCCTTTTCTTTACATAGAGAATGTCTTAAATGAACTTTGTATTTATCATTCAGAAAGTCAAACATTTTCGTATTTATTGGACTTGATATTTTTTATAGGATAGTTTAGCTTCCACACCATAGAAAACTAAGCTCTCAAGGCAAAAATAATCATTTTTTGCTATTGTTACTTGCTGGTCTTTTAGGCTTTTATTGACTAAATTAATCTATCTTCTTTAGGTTTTGGCACTCACTATTTCTACCCCTGTTGCTTCTGGAACAACAGGGACAATATTTTCTCCTGTTTTATCAAAAGAGATGAATTTTTGCCTCATTCTTTGCCATGGATCACTTGCTAAGATTGACTTGACCCAAAGTATCTTTCTTTTTCAATTACTTTTCTCGACCTGAATGCAGTATACAATAATTGTCTAATCAGCCAATTGTTTGCATTTTACAACAACTTTCTAAATATCAATATCGCTATTTTCTCAAAATCTTAACTAAAAATAAGAAAATGTTTTTATTTATTTATTTTTTTTATTATTATACTTTAGGTTTTAGGGTACATGTGCACAATGTGCAGGTTTGTTACATATGTATCCATGTGCCATGTTGATTTCCTGCACCCATTAACTCGTCATTTAGCATCAGGTATATCTCCTAATGCTGTCCCTCCCCCCTCCCCCAACCCCACAACAGTCCCTGGAGTGTGATGTTCCCCTTCCTGTGTCCATGAGTTCTCATTGTTCAATTCCCACTTATGAGTGAGAACATGCGGTGTTTGGTTTTTTGTCCTTGTGATAGTTTACTGAGAATGATGTTTTCCAGTTTCTTCCATGTCCCTACAAAGGACATGAACTCATCATTTTTTATGGCTGCATAGTATTCCATGGTGTATATGTGCCACATTTTCTTAATCCAGTCTATCGTTGTTGGACATTTGGGTTGGTTCCAAGTCTTTGCTATTGTGAATAGTGCCACAATAAACCTACGTGTGCATGTGTCTTTATAGCAGCATGATTTATAGTCCTTTGGGTATATACCCAGTAATGGGATGGCTGGGTCAAATGGTATTTCTAGTTCGAGATCCCTGAGGAATCTCCACACTGACTTCCACAATGATTGAACTAGTTTACAGTCCCACCAACAGTGTAAAAGTATTCCTATTTCTCCACATCCTCTCCAGCACCTGTTGTTTCCTGACTTTTTAATGATGGCCATTCTAACTGGTGTGAGATGGTATCTCACTGTGGTTTTGATTTGCATTTCTCTGACGGCCAGTGATGATGAGCATTTCTTCATGTGTTTTTTGGCTGCATAAATGTCTTCTTTTGAGAAGTGTCTGTTCATGTCCTTCGCCCACTTTTTGGTGGGGTTGTTTGTTTTTTTCTTGTAAATTTGTTTGAGTTCATTGTAGATTCTGGATATTAGCCCTTTGTCAGATGAGTAGGTTGCAAAAATTTTCTCCCATTCTGTAGGTTGCCTGTTCACTCTGATGGTAGTTTCTTTTGCTGTGCAGAAGCTCTTTAGCTTAATTAGATCCCATTTGTCAATTTTGGCTTTTGTTGCCATTGCTTTTGGTGTTTTAGACATGAAGTCCTTGCCCACGCCTATGACACCTTATGCAAAAATTAATTCAAGATGGATTAAAGACTTAAATGTTAGACCTAAAACCATTAAAATCCTACAAGAAAACCTAGGCAATACCATTCAGGACATAGGCGTGGGAAAATATTTTTAGCCATCACATTTTATTTGAATGTAAAAGCAATATTCACGGTGAGCAATGCATTGCTATTTTATATGTTGTATAATTGTAAATGTTTACATATTAATTTGCATACATCTCCATAAATTAATGAGATAACATTCATACCTTCAAATTTGCTTTCAAAAATTTATATTACAGTAAACTGCTTATGGTGATATTTGATTGAATAAGAAATTTCAAGATCTAATAATAGTAAGTTCATGTTTATAACATATTTGAGAGATAATATATGCCTTTATTTTCATGGCTAAGTCTTTACACATTTCTACTACAAAATATACATGTAATCAAAATAGCTAGAACATCAAATGAAATGAACTGTAATCAACAAAAAGACATGCAAATAATTCATATCATTAGGACAGCTATCATTTTGAGGTTTTTTTTAATACTTTTTGAGAATTAGAGTGGAATTGTGCAGTTTACACATTTAATGCATTATTTTTCTATAATTGCTATGTATTCAACCCATTGTCAATGGCTTATGTGCATAAAGTAGACTAGAATTATATTGAGAATTTTATTTTCTTATTTTTTTAATCCCATGAGAAGACCTGCAAATTTCTTGCTCCTAAATTTTCTTCATGGATGTCTTAGATAATAGGATTTGACTTTTATGAGGCCTGAAGTTAGGACATTCAACAGGATGGCAAAAATTTAAAATAAGTCTAGCCAGAAGAATTGCTTGAAAGATATATTAGAAAGATGAAAAGAAAAATAAGAAGTACCATTTAATCAATGTTTTAAACAAATAATATTTCTCCTGTCAAGTCTATATGAATAAAAATTTTTTAAAACATGAAAATGACAAACACTACTTAGAACACCCAACATTATCTAATTTTCCAATAAAAGTATTGGAGAGATAATGGCCACTGCAGATTGCCTTTTAGAAATTTCACCAACTGAAATCAGGGTATTTTGTCAGCATGCACTGAATTCTTGGCTCTAGATAAAGCATTTTAAAGTTCATGCTGGCATGTTAGATAAGGTTCTTAGTGGTAGATAAGATAAAGTATAAATGAAGCCAAATGATGTAGTTGCTTAATTTTCAGTAGATATAGCGTGTTGAATCCCAACAGATAATTTGGTTGCTAGTAATAAAATGGGATATAATAATATATTTGCACATAGGAATATTTTTATCTGAATGTAAAGATAATCATATATACATTTCTGATTAAATAAAGTTTATTTTAATAACCATAATACTGAATGATTTAATTTATAATCATTAAACCACATAAGTAAAATAAATCAATAAATATATATGTGTGTATATATATATGTATATATATATATATATGTCTGCCTGCAGATACATAAATAAGAGATTAGCTATGCCTAGATCAAACCATGCATTTGTGAGTAAAATAAATATTTATTATTTTATGCCACTGAGATTTTGTGATTGTTCACAACAAAATGTTATTTAGGCAATAAAATATACTAGGTTAAAAGTAAGGGCATGTGGAATGCTAAATGTCTCTCATGATTTAACATATACGTAAAATTAAATACTGAATTAATTCACATCTGTTTGGACCACAAGGAATAGCTTCAAAATAGAAACAAATTTTCAACAGTCCCAATTATAGTCAGAAATGAGTTTGATATATGAATTAGAACATACATTTAGATAACACTGACTATGGATATTTGAATATAGCTTAGAGCAAGAGTATGGCATTTAAGTAAAGACAAATGGACATTGTCTTCTAATTTATGTAGAGGAAAACAAATTAGATTATTTTGAAGTTGAAACCTATGGATCTTGGCAATTCACTGGATCTAAGTGATGCCTACCAAATATGGGAGAAATAAAATTATTTCAAAACCTATGGGACTTAGAAAGTGATATCAATAAAAATAATTGAGCATAAGAAAACTGGTGGAGTTAAAGAAAATGTCATTTATAGCATTTTGAATATGATATATATATTCATCAAATTGCCTTAACTTATAGAAGTTTACCTTTAAAAGAATTGTATATTCTCTTAGATATGAATTTTTTGGAAAATATGGAGTTAATAGAAAGTTTCAAGCTACCAGTAGAAAAATGAGGTTTTCCAAGCCAATACTAGCCAGCTCCAGCCCATCATTAAAATACTGTTCAAGAAATAAATTGTGAGTGTATTTGGACAACAATCATAATAATTCAAGTAGAGCTTCCTAACACTTTATATTCTGGATAGATATGCATATATTGGGAGGAGATCCACAAAATTCCTTATAATTGGCTTTTTAGGATAGGATTAAGTGAAATTACTTTAAAATAATGATTAAAGATCACTTCAAGTGTATTTGTATTATACTTTATTTTAAAGTTATTTCAAGGAAACAGATAATGGTTAAAAATCATTAACTGCTTGACAATGTTGGTGGTTTCTGTTTATTGTCTTCCTTTTCTTTTGTAATTCTGAAATTTCCTCTAAATAAGTTTATGAGAAAAGAAATAACTACTTGAGCAATCTGAAACACAAGATATAGGTGTCATAGCAGCACAGGCATATGTGAAATCACCATAGTGGTAGAAAGTGGTGAAAAATTCAAATGAGTACTTGGCTTTCACAAACTTAGATATCTACTCTGGAAAATCAAGAGCTATAAGTGAGAAAAGATTTGAGGAGTGTTCAACGAATAAATAGTTCTTTAAAAATGGAAAGTCTTTATCTAGTTTTTGAAGTGACTTACAACAAATTCCAGAGAATGGGAAAATATTGTAAGGTTGAAGTGATTCAAGTAGTTTTTGTACTTGGAAAAATTGTGGCAGAATTTCAGAAGTGTAGGTAGGAGTTAATATAGTTGCTTTAGAGTGACCATAAATTTCTCCACAAAACTAGAAAAATTTTGAGGAAAGACATGGCATTATTATTAATTATGCCTAGACAAAATTTATAAACCAGGCTTGATGGTAAATAGAGGTATGGCTAATAATTTACATAGGACATATTATGTGGATTAGAAAAAAGGTATAGAATTGAGATCACAATGATATAATCAGCAATTTAGGTATGATGAATGGTTGGGTCAAAATTGTCTAAAAGACAATTGAGTAGAAAGGGCATATAAATAGGAAAAATAGATTTAAACAATTGCTTACTGGATGGTATTAGGAAGAAAATATGCTGAAAGAACAAGACATTGAAATTTATTATAACATAAGGAACAGAAAATAAGTATTTGCAGTTTTCACTAGAATATTGTACTGAGGAGATTTTCCTCAGTACATCTTAAGCAAGCTTGCAAAAATGTGAATATAAATAATTTGACAAAGGTAAAAGTTTAAACATCTCTTATTTATATTTTTGACCTGTTTTACAAAAAGCTTCATGAAGTGTATCTGTATTAATATTACAAACTGCTTTTGGAATATTTTTGTTCGTGGTTAAATTCAGAAAGATGATCATAGCAGTGTTTCCTACATATAGACAGTTACTGCTTTCTTTGATATTTAAAATTTTCTGAAGGGAGGAAAATCATTATCTCTGACTTTGAGTTAAAAAATCTGTGACTGTCCTTTTGTTAAGGTGTTTATTGGTGAATTGAGTCTATTAAATTGTAAAACCATCCAATTTTCTTGTTCCTGTGGTTGTTTGCTCCAGAGCCAATGTGAGAGAAATCAGCATTGTAGGCAGCAATTTTTCTTTTCTTTGTAATTGTACAAGGCAAAAATATTCACTTCTATTATTCAAAGTTATACTCTTTCTTCAAACACTCCTGAGAGTTTTTAAATCATGGAAAGCTATTCAACTCACTTCCCACTCTTTTGGAAAATTAAATTCACATGAAGGACAATTCTAGTTTATTCTGCTGATACAAATATCCCAGTGAATTTCTTTGCATTTAAGTGAATTGTCTTTATGAAGTCATTCTTAAACCAGGAAAAAAATTAAAGTCAGAATAATACTTTCAATTATAGTCATCTCCTCTATAAAAATAAGAAATAATCTGTGAGACATGTGCAATGGGCACTTTTAATCATTTAGAACTTTCAAAAATGGATAAAATAATATATACTTGTTAATCATTGTAAGACGTGTTCGTATCATAAATACATATACATAAAATTCAGCATAAATGTGAAGAGCTAAATTGTACTGGTGAAAAAATACAATGACAAAACAATAGGTATAATTTTTAGAACAGATGATATATTATAGTCTTTAAAGTGACATAAATTGCCATATCAATTCTACCTCCCACACTCAGAATTCAGGGACAATTACAATCAAGCCAGTCCTGATGATCTGGTATTATGTAAGACTTACAATTGCATTTTACAACTTATTTCAGCATTCTTTTTGCAAGATTCATAACAAATAAAAGATTTCTATCTTATTGCAACTCTTTCTTCTTTTTTCTTCGAGACAGTGTCTCCCTCTGTCATCCAGGCTGGATTGCAGTGGTGCATCTTGGCTCACTGCAACTTCTGCCTCCCACCTTCGGCTCATGATCCTCCCACCTCAGCCTCCTAAGTAGCTGGGACTGCAGGCACAAGCCACCATGCCCAGCTAATTTTTATGCCTTTTGTAGAGATGAGTTTTTGCCATGTTGGCTAGGCTGGTCTTGAACTCCTGAACTTAAGCAATCTACCCACCATGGCCTCCGACAGTGCTGAGATTTCAGGCATGAGCCAACGTGCCCGGCCCAGTTCTTCCCTTTCAACATAAGCTGTTATGTGCTAATATTGTGAGGCTTATAGAAATATGACTCCCATAATTAAAACCACTAAAACCTTTCAATCTCTTATTTGTCTTCAGGATTAATAATTTTGGAGCCTTTAAATCCCTTCATACTTCATATTCTTTAATCTATCAAGTAATTTAGACACTGTTGTTGGAGTCTACAAGCTGTCATGTTTCCATGTGTAATTGTTAATTTTATGTGTCAACTTGGCTAAAAGATTACCAGATAGCTGGTAAAACATTATGTCTGGGTTTGTCTGTGAGGCTGTTTGTGAAAGAGGTTAGGATTTGAATCAATGGACTGAGTAAAGATCACCCTCACCAATGGGGACGGGCATCATCAAATCCTTTGAGGGCCCATATGGAACATAAAGATGAAGGGAGATTGAATTTTCTCTCCCTATTTAAGCTGAGACATCCATCTTCTCCTGCCCTACGTTATCCTTGCTCCTGTGCTCTAACCTTGAGACTTTGACTGGGACTTGCAACACTGGCTTCATGGTTCTCAGGCCTTCAGGTTTGCACTGAAACTACATCACTGGTTTCCTTGGGCCTCCAGCTTGCAGACTCAAATTATAGGGGGACTTATTTGCCTTCTTAATCATGTGAGCCAAGCCTTCATAATATATCTCTCTCTATGTATCAATATATATCCTATTGGTTCTGTTTGTCTAAAGAGCTTTGACTAATATATTACATGAAACACAAAATTGCAATTTTATATGGAACAGAAAAATATGTATTTATAATTCTCACCATAATGTTGTACCAAGGAGATTTTTCTCAGTGTCTCAAAGTGATATTGACCTTATTACTTTGTTTCTCATTTTTATGTGAATTTAATTGTCCCAAATTTAAGGCAGATGATATATTTTCTAATTTTATAGTACCTACTTATGTGTGTGTATGTGTGTATATGTGTGAGTGTACATGTGTGTCTGTGTGTGTGTGTGTGTGTAATGAAAAATATTCATTCTCTGAGATTTTATGGGTGTTTCCCTCTACCACTTTTATCTGGATTTCCTCTTTAATTCGACTCTATTTTCCCTGCAATGCTAAGTTTTTGTTTGTTTGTTTGTTTGTTTGTTTGTTTTGAGATGGAGTCTCGCTCTGTCGCTCAGGCTGGAGTGCAGTGGCGCGATCTCAGCTCACTGCAAGCTCCGCCTCCCGGGTTCACGCCATTCTCCTGCCTCATCCTCCCGAGTAGCTGGGACCACAGGCGCCCGCCAGCATGCCCGGCTAATTTTTTAACTACCTGAAATGAAAATCATAGATATTATAACCTACGTACATAAGTATTTTTATAAATCAATTTGCAGCCCTACACACATATAGAAAATAAGTAAATACATAAAATTCTTTATGGAATTGTATTTTATATGTATTTAATATATTATAAAAGAAACATGCGCCTGGCACGGTGGCTCACGCCTGCAATCCCAGCACTTTGGAAGGCCGAGGAGGGTGGATCACCTAAGGTCGGAGTTTGAGACCAGCCTGGCCAACATAGTAAAACCCTGTCTCTATTAAAAATACAAAAAGTAGCTGGGTGTGGTGGCACATACCTGTAATCCCAGCTGCTTGGGAGGCTGAGGAATGTTAATTGCTTGAACCTGGTAAGCGGAGGTTGCAGTGAGCTGAGATCATGCCACTGCACTCCAGCCTGGGCGACAGAGTGAAACTCCATCACAAAAAAAAAAAAAAAAAAAAAAAAAAGAAACATGTCCCCCAAAATTTCTACAGTATTTTTTCATTTATAGTACAGTGGACCCTTGAACAACTTGGGTTTGAACTGCATGGGTCCATTTATATGTGAATTTTCTTCCACCTCTGTCCTCACCCTGAGACAGTAAGACCAGTCCCCCATCTTCCTCTTCCTCCTAAGATTACTCTATGTGACTTCTTACTGTCTCTCACCTACCCTGTGTCTTTATAAATCTCCTTAATGAGTGAGATATCACAATCCATGCATGTATGTGTATTCTAAATCAGTATTGTCTGCATAAGTCATAGTCACATGAAAAAGATGAAACCCCTGACTCATCCAATGCGGACTACTCTACACCTACACAGAAACAGCTAAATGTGACTAGAGAAACATCACAAAACCATGGTGACTGGTCCTAGTTCAAAATTAAGGACCATCAGTGGGCTCTTGTTATCTGAAAGTTTTGCTATATTTCCCCAGTAATTTCATTCTAATGGGCTACAATTTAAATCTCCTTATTTAAGCCCCAAATTCAACCTTTCTAATTTTCAGTCTCTGTTAATGACTCTGCTTGCTATTGAACAGAGGAAATAAAGCAATCAGAAGATAAGTCTCCATGGTGTCACCACCGTAACTATCAGTGTACCCACATTTATGTCCACATATTCTGCCTTCTCTCCTGTTAGTGCCATTGAATTATCCATACCGCTGTTTGAAACCAATTTTCCACTATTACCTACTCAGACATTGCCCCAACAATTATTTTCTCCCTTGCTGTATTGTCTGTTTTATCATTCTAGCAAATCTATTGTCTCAACCTATCAATATGCAATATTGACCATCTTAAAACAAATAAACTAAAATAAAAACAAAAGAGCTAACAAAACAATCTATTAAAATTCCTGCTTGTTCTTATTCTGTCTCTTTTATACATTTTCTAACCTTTAAATATTGGACTACTTCTTTTCTAATTTTTTCTCATAAACTCATTTAGATTTTTGGCTTAAATACTTACACATTTTGACAACTCCTTATTATATAACTTCAGCCTGTAGTCTACTGTAACATCTTGTCTTGTATCTCTAATGGATAACAAACACCTCCCCTTGGATTTTTAATAATATTTTCAAAATAAAATATTTAAAACAATACTGTCGACCCCTTCCCAAATCTTGTAGTCTTATATTCACTGCAATTTTCTATTTCTTGATAAGTAAGTCCATTATCCAATTTTCTCAGGCAAATAATTTTACAGTCATTCTTGAATTATTTCTGTTTTCACACACCATCTAATTCAGCACCAAATTTTGTTGGGTCTAAGTGCAACATATATCCAGAATCTGACTAAAGTTCACCTACTTCCTTGCTAGCACGTTGGTCCAATACGCCATCCTCTGTCATCTGGAATATTAAAACAGTCTCATAAGTGGTTACTCCACTTCTGTTCTTTAGCTCTTACAATGTATTTTCACCAAGACAGAGTGCTCCTCTGAAAATATATTTTATATCGCACAATTCCTCTGCTCAAAATTCTGCATTGATTTTACAGCTCAGGAAGAGTAAAAGCCTAGGTATTTATGATGGTCTGCAACTTACTCTGTGTCTGACCAATCTAATGCCTCATCAACCTCATCTCCTGGCTCACTGCTCAAACAACACTGTCTTATTTGCTTTTTCTCAAACACATCAAACATGCTTTTATCTCAAGGCCCCCTTTTGCTGTTTTCCTTACACAAAATGTTTTTTCTCCAGATATCCAACTGCTTCACTGTCCTATTTCTTCACATTTTTTAGATGTCTGTTCAGATGTGACCTTACCGGTGTTTTATACATATACATCCTCAAGAATTGGTGGGAAAAAGGGAGAAAGCAGTCGAAGTATTGAGACAAGCAATTGGACTTCTCTGTGTTCTCACTGAAACTGGAACACACTGGAATACGCTTGTGGTCAGATTCTAAAGTGATAACCTAGAAGGACTAATTTATGTCTACCTGTCCAGTACTGAAAGGCTAAGATATATTGTCTGAGCTATCTTATAATATTACCATAGACTGAATGTGCCTTCTCAAGATTTCTCAGTTGAACTCCGAAGTCCCAGTGTGATGGTATTGATAGGTGAAGTCTTTGGTAGATGATTCGGTCATGAAGATGGATACCCCAAAAATGGGATTAGTGCCCTTATAAAAGAGACATGGAAAACACTTTCCCTTCTGCCATGTGAAGACACAGTGAGAAGACAGCTATCTATGAACCAGGAAGCAAGTTCTCATCAGATATTGAATACACCAGCACCTTGGTCTCAGGCTTCTCAGCCTCTAGAAGTGTAAGAAATAAACTTCTATTGTTTACAAAACATCTAGTTTATGGTACTTTTGTTATAAACAGCAAAAGTGGATTAAGGTAAACATATCTCAATAATTTATCCAGACTGTTTATTTTGAATCATATTCATGTGGTACTAACATGGACACTAGTGCTCCCTCTTGCAACGTCCACTCCAGCATTTCAGCAGGGGCTCTGGAATCAAAGTACTTCTCTGATAAGAAATTGGTCCTAACCTGACATCCTAAGATACTTTACTACATCGTTTTCAACTACTCAATAATAGTCCAGAAGTTAAGTTCTGAGAAATAAATAAATAACATTTGTTCTTATCCAACTATGAACAAAATAATTTCACATTTTCAAACTCTTCTGGCTTTTGATAGCATTCGATGTAATAAAATGTGAAGCTGAATCACATTTTCCAAACTCCTAATAGAACTCATAAGGCCTTTTATGATATTAATACTCAATATTTAAATATATAAATGAGAGTTTGTTTATAAGAACTGAGATTTCAGAGTCTGACCTACCTTTACCCAAATCTTGCAATAATATTTATCCAAAAGGTTTATTACATTTTAAACTAAGGCTGCTTTTGTCAGATGAATAATATAATAAAGGAAGCATCTCATTATTTTAACTTTCATCAAATCCAACTTCAGTAGGCTGGAAATATCTCAGTTTCAGTGCTTATCTAATACCTGATTCATTCAATTTGTGCTTACATACCATTAATTAGAGTGAGAAAATATGGATTGATGTAATTTTTTAAAATACCAAACTATTTTAAAAATAATAGTTTTAGAATTAAACTTGGGTGTAAGGTTTTTGGGAGGAGTAAAACGTTCCCTGTCCTTACAGGATTTCACCAAGATCTCAGCAGCATCTAACTAGAATGTGAGTATATAAGAATCTGATGGTTCATTAATTTTGGTCATATAGGGTTTTATGAGAAGTCAACAGGAATTCTTACACCATAACCTTCAGGATCTGTTGACTGGGAAATGTGGCCTGCAAGGGATGTCTTTTATACAATCCAATATATTGTTATTGCAAATATTATTTTCCAGTATGTCATCTAAAATACATGCTTTGAAATTAGATGTATAAATGAGAGAAGAGATAGTTAATTTTTCCCTGTACCTGTTGCTTTGTGGTCACCACTCTTACAAGTCAGTATAACATCTGCAACATGGTCATAGTGAGTTTGTGGAGTAATCAATTATCTGAATTTATTCAATTTGCCTAAAACCTAACTGTTGACTACTGGATTCTCACCAGTAAAATCCACATATTTAATAAATCCGAGTTTATTATTGCAAGAGCCAGTCTATGTCTTTCACTAGAACTTTCAAATTATCAGTTTTTTGGGGGAGAAAATTCTGGTTTCACTGAAAAACTAGTTGTGCACGATTCAGAGAATGATTACCTGTCGAGGTCTTTGCTTGCTTTTGATTTTTGCTTTTTTAATAGCTTTCACCTATGACAGGAATAACCCCACCCTCAGATTCTGTTAGGGCATAGAGTTAAGTTTCTTTTTTATACTCCAGAACAGAGTCATCAGTGCTATGTTGTACATATGGGAAGGAGATAATGTTGTGGTAGAAACAGTGGTCTATCTGCTAGTACTAATGTGCACCTGGCCTGGCTCTACTCATCCACCAGCAATCTGAAATACATGTAGACATTGTTTCACCATTTCTTTTTAACAAATTGAAAATAAGAATTTTTAACAATACTTTCATTTTAGAACACCTATTTAAAATGAAACACAGCTAATTACTGCCTTTCTAATATTTTAATTTTACTAAGCTGTTAACACAATAATTACTTTTAAAAAATGTTTCTATAATTGTCAAGAATACCCACATAAAATTGCATTTTGTATGATGTTTTCTTTGTCAATGAAAAAATTTCCTTAGGGCAATTTCATTTCAGTTTTCTGCTCCATATTATTCTGACTGAGAAAAGACCAATTGGCTCTTGATTGTCAAAGTCAGCTTTTGCTATAAATTTATTAATCTATTTATAACCATAATACCATCAAATTTTAAAATTAAAATCTTTTTCCAAAATGGCAAATTTGGAACTTTCAATAATCCCTTAAGTTCTTTTTGCTGACCTTTATCTTTCATGCTGTTAGCATTTTGCCTAGGTAGATTTTACCTCAACGGAGCAACAACAGATTAAATGATCCTCTTGTTTTAAAATGAAGATATCTTCTTTGAGGTTTCTATGCAATAAAATTGCACTTACCCTCTCATGTTATCTCTTGTACCTTTGTGGTAAACCATACTATTCAATGGACGTGTGTGTGTGTGTGTGTGTGTGTGTGTGTGTGTGTGTGTGTGTGTGGTTCTGTTTTGTCTTCCAAGCATACATAGGAAATTTAGAAAATTTTACTTTTGACAAATATTATTTCCCTGGTTGTTGAGTTTACTTGCCATAGTCATTTATATTACTTATTTTCCCAATCAGCTCTATTCAGGGAATGACCTTTCTAACTTTTGAAAGAGTTTTTCCAGTTATTTATTCATTGGCAGAATTGAAATTAAAGTATAAAAAGTACTGTGACACAATGGACAATTCTCTCTCTAAAATATGGATGATTTTATCAAGAAAAGGTGGTCCTCAGATATCAAATATATAATCTTAGTGTATAAAATTTAAATGTGGAACTTCTGTAATACAAAATGTCCTCAATTAAAACTTTGACAGTATTGCTACTATGGCTGAACTTTTATCACAAATTTTCCTTATTTTTAAATAAATGAAACCAAAGATGGCATGAAATTAGTTTCCACAGTATGAAATTATTTACAGCAGCAGTAGACTAACTTCTTAGATAAACGCATTGCAATATATGTATCTGAAAGAATGGGAATTTATGCAGCTTGACTCTGTTGCATCTAGAGATCGACAGCTGGTTATTATGTACACCTAATTTACCGAAGCAGTAAATACCGCAAGTGAAGAGATCAATTCACCAAAGGTCTATGGTTCAATAGGTTTAGCACTTCATGTTGAAAATAAAATGTGGAATAAATTAGGAAAAAGCCTTTCCATACTGCCTTAGTAATAAAAGAACCCCCACAGTGGAAAAGGCACTAAATGAAGTGTATTCTATATAATTATGTTAATGACATTAAGCCCAGTCTTTATCTGCTTTATGAAACTATTATAATAATATTAATAACATTAAACCACAAAACAAGCCCTGTACAAATGGTAAATCTATTTTTCACGTTATATTATTCATCTTTAAAAGAAAATAAATTAATAGAATTTCCTGCTTAAAGACATTACAGAAAATTTAATGAAATTTTAGAGCATGAGGAAAAGAGAACACTTTTTTTCCTAAGGAAGGAGAAAATTTTATATTCATCTTTATGTTCAGGAGTTCATGTTAACCCAGAACATTTGGCTAAAAGTTTGGAGTAGAGGTCTAGTAATTCAAGGATTGGCTTCTTTCACTGTATCAGCTACTAAAATAGATGATTATATAATGCAGTCTAGCCTTTAATCTTAAAAGAACAATTTAAAATCTTACATGTAAAAGTTTATATTTATTTTTCACCTCTTATTATTAGAAGCTTAATATGTGCAAGGTCACTGATAATCACTGATAAATGTCATTCGCAATTAAATAATACTCAGATACACCATTCTTCTTCATGCCTGAGAGCGTATATGCTTTACTTTAAAAAAAATCAAATTTATTGAAGTAAGTTTTACAATAAAAAAAGTTCAATAGAAAGTTCAAAAAAAGTTCAGTAAAATTCACTGCTTTAAAAAAGAGTTTAAAGAGTTCTGACAAATGCATACAGTTGAGTGGCCACTATCAAATCACAGGGTACAGAATACTCCTATCCCCTCAAAAAGTACTCTTGTGCCCCTTTGCACTACATCTGCTCTTCCCCACAATTTGGAAATGATCCTTTCTTTTCCCAGACCTATAGATTTTCTTTCTATAGAATGTCATTTATACACATTTAATCACGCAGTGTGTAGCCTTTTGAGTCCAGCTTTTTCACTTAGCATAATGCTTTTGAGATTAATCTATGTTGGTACGTATCAGAAATTTGATTATTTTTATTGTTGAGAGGACTTATATAATCATTTTGAAAGATGTAAACAAATTTGTAAGTCCTGACATAATTTCAGCCCTTTCTATTGCTCTGCATAAATATCTTATATATGTTATGAGTGTGCCTGGGAGCCAAATAAGTTTTCTCTTTTTCAATTTCTACTTTTATTTGAGACACAGGGGATATGTGCGCAGGTTTGTTACATGAGAATATTTAATGATGCTGAGGTTTAGGGTATAGATCCTATCACCCAGGTAATGAGCACAGAACCCAGTAGGTAGTTTTTCAACCTATGACCCTTCCCTTTCTGCCTCCTCTGGTTGCCTATACTCTCTGTTGTGCCCATGTTTACGTTCATGTGTCCTCAATGTTCAGCTCCCAGTTGTAAGTGAGAACATGTGGTATTCGGTTTTCTGTTCCTGCTTTAAATTTCCTGGGATTATGGCCTCCAACTGCATCCATGTTGCCACAAATGACATGACTTCATTATTTTTTATGGCTGTGTAGTATTCCATGTTGTATAAGTATCACAGTTTCTTTATCCAATCTACCATTGATGGACACCTGGGTTGACTGTATGTCTTTGCTATTGGAAACAGTATAGTAATGAGCATACAAGTGCATGTGTCTTTTTTTGTAGAATTATTTATTTTCCTTGGGGTATCTACCCAGTACCAGGGTTGCAGGTTTGAATGGGAACTCTGTTTTAAGTTCTCAAAATACATTTGAGAGTGAAGTAGGGGTTGATCTTTTTAAGTACAAATAACTGTTTTGTAAGGTGCCTTCAGTAGGATACATAAAACCTTGTTCTTAAATTAATTGCTGATTTTGTTCAACCTAGAGCTAATTACTTAGGTATCCTATACAATTTTCAAAATATAATACATATTTTCTCAAACTAAGGTCAACATAGTACTTTATTTAAAATATCAAGGGCTTGGCTGGGCATAATGACTCATGACTGTAATCCCAGCACTTTGGGAGGCCGAGGCAGGTGGATCATATGAGGAGTTTGAGACCAGCCTGGTCCAACATGATGAAACCCTGTCTCTATTAAAAATACAAAAATTAGCCAAGTGTGGTGGCGGATGTCTGTAATCCCAGCTACTCAGGAGGCTGAGGTAAGAGAATTGCTTGAACCCAGGAATTAGAGGTTGCAGAGAGCTGAGATTGTGCCACTGCACTCCAGCCTGGGTAACAGAGTGAGACTCCATCACAAATGAATGAATGAATGAATAAATAAATAAATAAATAAATAAATAAATAAATAAATAGAAAAATAAAATTTAAAAAATAAAAAAGTGAGGGCTTAATCACTTCTGTTTTTAAAATATTTTCAAAAGTTTCATTCTAACCTATTATTAAACTTTTCAGCTACCTTCCAGGTCAAAATATCATTTATTATTTACTGTTTTCATATTTTATACACTTATTTTAAAATTTCAATTAACTACACTCAATTGCAACATTTCTAAGATACAATTTTGTTAATAAGAACTACTTTTTTAAAAAAGAATTAAAAGAAAGCACTAATAGAAAAAATGTTCTTAACATAATTTTTTTTGTTCTTTACTAGACATCCTTAAGCTTCTGTAATTAACCTAAAGAAGTTAAGACAACAACTAATCAATGCAACTGCTTGTAATTTTTTATAAGACTCACAGTAAGGTTTTGTGTGCATATGTGTGTATGTCAGTGTGGTTTTTTTGTTCATTTTAATACTAAGCATTCCTTATTTCTAGATATGATCACTAATACATGTAAACTGAATGCTAAATATAACTGTTATGTTATACCCAGAATTTCAGTGTTACTTTTGATCTTCAAGTAGACAGTGGTCTTCCTTAGCCTTCACTTCTTGAAACCTGCCAGATGCCTTAAAAGTTGTTGAATCTTGTTATCTTCCTTTCTTTATTTTCTTTCTCTTTCTCTTCCCCAACTCCATTTTTTGTTTTGTTTTTGGTATTCCTTCTTGGGATCTTTAAAATCACACTATATTTGCTTTCCTTTTGTCATTTGGTATTTCTTCTGTGTGTCTTTTACTGGCTCTAGTCTTACCACTTTTGTCATTAATTTTTCAGCCCCTTTTCAGTACCTTCTCTTTTATTTTTAGATCTTATCTACCACAGTAGATTTATGTATTATTTCTGCATTTATAACTTACAAGTATAAATCTCTAGTCCTGAATTTTTATTCAGAATTCTGATTTTGAATGTCATACGGAATGTCTCCACCTGGATGCTTTAGCCTGAAATTCAGCATGTATAAGTCAACTCTATCTGTTACCATGAATCACGTGCTTCTCTGGGTTTCTCAGTTTCTTCTCTTGATTCTTGTGCCTGTTAATTACAGGGTTCCAAAATAATGCTGCATTTTTTCTTTTATATTTTTTTCCTGTAGTCAGCACTAGGTCCTGTTGATTTTTCCCTTCAAATTATTATTGCAGTTAAATCTATGCTTTTCTCAGTACAGTTACAATATTCACTCAGCTAAGGCCAATGTCACCCCAGGTTTGAATTATTGTAACAGACTCCTTTCTTCTTTTCCACAGTGTTTCAATTCATTCTGCATATTTTAGATACATTAATCTTCTGAAATATCACTTTCCTTGTTCCATACTTATGCCCACAAAATTTAAATGCTTATATTGAATGTCAGAGTTCAAATTAGGGCAATTTGCTAGTAGAAGCTGGGAGTTGGCTGGCCATAAATAAGAAAGAACTCAAATTTATTAAATCAGTGTTAGTAGCTGAATAAAGAATAATGGAGGTAGATTTAGCTGTACTTGACCATGTAGGCAGGTGAAGAAAGCAAGTAATAAATATACCAAATGCAACTTTTGGTCTCGGTCTTGTATATGGGGTAGGTTTTGAAATATAATAAGAGAAACATAGTCATCAGATCAAGAATGACACTGAAGAAACAGAGAAGATGAGGAGTTAGCTAAATTATATCAAGAAGTAATTGCTTGTGTATGCTCCCGAAAATGAGTTTTACTGATTCAGACTTTCTCTTAAATGCCACAATTTATGGAAGCAACATGGAATTTCCTTGCAAATCCATTTTATGGAGCTCTGTTCAGCCTTAATGAGTAGCAATCCATCTGATCAAATACCAAAAATTTAATTATATATCTGCTTAATTCATGCACATCCATGAAGTAATATTCTCTATGGCAGTGTTACTACCTAATTGAGAACCCAGTTTATTTCATTGGTCAAATTTTAAGGCCATTGCTGTTGAAATCATTCATATTGCTTAAGGCTCAGGTGGAATGTTTGAACAGGGTATAAAATGTATTTCCAAATTTTTTCTACAAAGCTGCTCTTAATTTCCTTGCAAGACTTAGAACATTGCCTTCTGGATATCAAAAACTCAAAGATATTTGAAAGTTTAAAGTAATACATTATTCTCTAATTAAAACTGTTTTTGAACAGTTCTCATACTGTATCTAAAATAATATCTATTTAAATAAAATTATCCATGATAAATAAAATACTTTTTCTATAGCTAAGTAGTTTTTAATTCAAGTCCCTCCATGTATAATGCTTTTCTTTTTTACTGATTCATAGTTTATTGTGCTTTGAAGTTTATCTATCAAATAATAAATTCTTAACCAATGATTCTATTTAGTGAACTCTTTCTCTTCTGAAATTAAATATAATATTTTTTAAAAATAGTTGTATAGAGATGAACAACTACCACTACTTATTTTTGTTGTATTTTTCAAAATTTTTAAATCCATAGGGCCTAGTTGCAAGTTCGTCAAAACAGGAATACCATATACATTATAATCTTCAGGAAGTTGCTGAGAAAAAGGTTGTTTTCATGGTTGACAGATTAATCCAAGTTCCAATAAGCTACACATCATTGCTGTTTTAGTGATGAGTTATTAACATCTAGATATAAGAGAAATGTGGGCCCTATGGAATGCAGTATGATGGCCATAGGGTACAGTGGCTATAGCATTAGAATGAAATTCAAGGTTCTTAAGTGGAGGCTTTAGTTCTACCCATAAACTATGATAATTCACTTCTTTGTCACAATTCTCTTAGCCAAAAACTCAAAAGATTATTTACTAATATAACCTTTTATTATTTTGTAGATTGAATTTCCCTGTAGCTCTTTCAGCTCTTAATTTTTTTTGTTTTTGTTTTTTAATGTCACCTACTTAAGTTGCAAAATGCTATGGCTTTCTCATTATTTCATTAATTGAATGTAATTGTTTATTCGTACTTACATAAAGATTGTTTCTTGATCATCTCAATTTGTATACACTTGTTATATATGTGCTATGCACATTTTTCTCATTATAACTGCTTAACATGTAAGCATTTACTATGTTCTGGTATTATTATTATCCAATTAGCCTTAGAAAATTATGTTATTTATATTTCTGTTAATGTTTTTGATTTAGATAACCATGATTAGGAAAATTAATAAAATATGTGTCCCTGGTATTTCTTTAAATCAACATACATTGTGAGGGAAGTTGAGGTAAAAATAAATTTTATTAGCTTTAACACATATCTTGTTCATTTCAACAGCTATGAGCTATAATTCCTGTCTTAAAGATCATGTACATTGCTCCAAATAGTAAGATAGTGTTATATATTCAAATAAATTACACCTTAAATGCAACCTGAAAGAAAACAAGCAATCAGTGTAGTGACAGATAGCTGTAATTTACTCCACATGGTCTTACGCAGATAAGGTATTACGTACTGGCAACCAAAGGTTCCCTATATTCCAAAGCTCAAGTAAACAGTCATTACCTGTTCATTACTCTCTAGGGTTGTAATCAGAATTTATATACGTGCAAACATTTTTAATAAAAGAAAAGACGGCTAAAAGCCCTGTTCTATTCGTTACTTAACAAATCACATTTTGTCAAGTTGAACAATTCTTAAAATTTTTTCTTCTCACATTTCCATGTCATTATAACACTTTGTGTTACTGTTCTTTCTTCAGTTAATGACTACTCCAAATTTAGCAATATCCATGAATTTAATTAGTGTGTAATTTAGCTTTACATAATACTAACTGGGATGGTAAATAAGGAAGCAAGATGTGACAGAATAACTTAAAAAATGCTTAAATTTATCATCGTAATTCATTAAGAACTTAAAAAGGAGGGTATGGACCAATATGGCCTAAAATCAGACTTCAAAACAATCAAACATAATCTAAACATAAAATCAGGATGGAATCATAGGGTTAGGAATTTCTTAAAAAATAAAACAAGGCTAGCTGATATATCTAAGATAATTTAGTTTTCATTATAGAAATAATCCTAGACATTCTGGGACAAAAGGAAATGAAACGGTGGGAGGCAGAGAAATCCCATATTAGGTATCCTGGATTTCATAAAATTAGGAATATAGGTGAGGCAGGTGTCATAGGGTAATATTAGAGGGTTTCTAACAAAAGAAATTTATGTATGAGAAGTTTTAATAGAATAATCAATGATAATGCAACACTCAAAACTGAGTACTGTATTTAGTTTATAAATAGCCCCTTTTTTTCTTAACCACAATATATTATCTCTACTCCCATTTATACTCTAACATATTTCCTCCTCACCATAAGAACACTGAAGAAAAATTTTAAAAAGAAAACAGCAAAAAAGAAAAAAGCAGCAAAAGCAAAGAAGAAACTTCCAAATGTAAAATAAAGAGCCTTGGGAACTCAGACACCCCTAAGTGTTTAAAATACTTAAAAACAGCAGCTGTCATCGATGACTTACTTCTGCAGCAACGCTAGCAAGCCACTATTTCAATATCAGAACCCAAACTCCTCAGTTAATTTATCAATCCCCTAGGTAGATGAAACCATCCATGGGTGCCTTCCATCTGCTCCAAGAGGTCTCTGTGTTTGTCATTTCTTAGATGGGTGCACACCATCCAACTGTGACACAAATTCACAAATCAGCTGTCAGATTTTATGAAGGAAAAGGCATAGGAAAATAATTTCAACTTTGAAAATATTCTTACTCATAAAAATAACAGAATCAAGGCTTTTATTACTAAATACTATAGTTTATCATTTATGTAATATAAGATATTTTAAATAGCAAGTATTATAATATAATTATTGCAGTCTACTTTTAGGGAAGCTCTTTGATTATTGTGGCCCAAAGGTACTCTGTGATTTACGAAATTTCATCAGGCTGCACAAATAAGACACAGCTAGGCATAGAATAAGTTTCTTTCCTTTATACCTAATCAGAAAATCTCAATTTTGCAAGCATTACAAATATTTTCTTATTTACCAAGGACAAATAAATAATTTTGGTAAGAAATTAAGGAATATATAAGTACAATAAAACACGAAATCACAGAGATAAAATTGTGACTCACTTGAGATAAGCTTTAGGAAGGAGAATGTCCAAAACATCATCATTATTTATTCTGTCTTTAAAGATTCTTAAACCATCTCACTCATTCTTACAAATTCAAATAATGGACAGCTGGGCGCCGTGGCTCATGCCTATAATCCCAGCACTTTGGGAGGCCCAGGCGGGTGGATCACGTGGTCAGGAGATCGAGACCATCCCGGCTAACACGGTGAAACCCCGTCTCTACTAAAACATAAGAAAAATTAGCTGGGCGTGGTGGTGGGCGCCTGCAGTCCCAGCTACTCGGGAGGCTGAGGCAGGAGAATGGCGTGAACCTGGGAGGCGGAGCTTGCAGTGAGCCGAGATTGCACCACTGCACTCCAGCCTGGGCGACAGAGCGAGACTCCATCAAAAAAAAAAAAAAATCGAATAATGTCTACTCTTTAACATCTCATAAATTATTTCTAACAATGCTAACGTCTTTATTTTGTATTGTTATCAGTTAACCCCATAACCATTTGTTTTCTGGGCAAAACTGTTTTTATTTTATTACATACTGTCTTGCATAACTATTTTTGAGTAAAATGTTTATCTTTCCAATTACATTACATAATCTGATCATATAAAAACTGTTGCTGAGTCATTAAACATAAAAATCTCGAATCAAAAATCAATGAATTCACTTACTTTCTATACTACCTTCAATTATCCTCTCTTAGCTTTAGTCTTCTCACTTGAAACTACTACAGTTAATAATAAATACCTCAAAGTATGGTAAAGATTGAGTCAGACAGGAAGGGGGACATCACACTCCGGGGACTGTTGTGGGGTGGGGGGAGGGGGTAGGGATAGCATTAGGAGATATATCTAATGTTAAATGACGAGTTAATGGGTACAGCACACCAACATGGCACATGTATACCTATGTAACAAACCTGCACATTGTGCACATGTACCCTAAAACTTAAAGTATAATAATAATAAAATTTACAAAAAAGAAAAGCACTCATTACCACACTTTTAATACAGTAGCTAGCTACTCAATTTAAAATAACTATTAATGTGTGGATGACATCAAGATCAAGCAACACTTGGTTTAAAACCCTATTCAACAATTGTTACAGTGCATGGTATGACATTTTAATAAGTTCTGCCTGAAAACATTCAAAACAATGGTGTATTAAAAATAAGTCATCTAAAATGGTGTGCAAGCATGATTTTAATTATCAGCTTATGAGGGCTGAGATACCTAGTGGCTCTCACCAGTGCCACCATGTATGATACCACAGATGACACTGGCAGAGGTGAGCTGCCAGACCTTCCTACCTTTCCCTGTAGAAAACGTATTTTATATAGGCCTCTGTTTCCAGATTTTCTCTGACACACTGTCTTCCCTCAGGGCTTTGGCAGAGATTTATCCTGCTGTATTCTCCCAGCTGATAGTTTTCTTGCTGACCCTTCCTAAATACATCATGTTGGAGAGAAAAGGGTAAACATGAAAGAGAGAAAACACTTGTTTCTCTATCATTCCTACAGGGTCCATCCCTACTAGAAATTATATATATATGTGTATAACATATATACACACACACATATATATATATATATAACATGTGTGTATATGTGTGTGTGGTGTATGTATGTGTATATGTGTAGATATCTATCCTCTCCAATTTACCACATGACACAGACAGTAGTTTGGGATCTTTAAGACTAGAGCCTCTTTCTGATGATCCTTCTCCCACAGTTCTCATCTAAACTCCACTCGCCCTGTTCCCTCCTCCTGCCCCCAGGCCAAATATGCTAAGACTTCCAATTTCTAGGAGTTCTTATTAAGTACCTCAGCAATGCTTGCTTATTTTCTATAACTTTAACTACCTTGAAATTGTATCTTCATTAAATTATCTTTGTTCATTTTGAGTATATATCTGTTTCCTCTTCATCTCAATTGAGTATGCCAGGTCCCATGCCTTGCTAGGATTTTGACACAACATTCATTTATATCTACCAGGGGCTATTTATTATAACTCATTGAGATATTTCCCTTCCTCCCTTCCTTCTTTCCTTCCTCCCATCTTCCTTCCTTCCTTCCTTTTTTCCTTCCTTCCTTCCTCTTTCTTTCTTCTCCTTCTTTCTTATCTCTCTCTCTCTTTATTCCTGATTATCTTATCACACCTCAAGCTGTATTTAGGTAAAACCTGTTCCCCATGAAGATCTCAGCATTTTATTTAAAGTGTAATTCCAACCAAGCCATTCTTCTTCTTAAAAGCTTTAAATGATACAATATTACCTGGAGAAAAAGGTTCAAATAAGCACATCTCCTATTTCTTTCTTCTTGCTATATCAATGTCATATGAATCAATGTGATATTGAGAGTGATATCTAGAAGATTCAGTTCTCTCTATAGTATTGCTGAAGGTTGATTTACAACAAAACTGTAAATGTATATTGTTGTCCATTTCATGTGAGTGCTGTTTCTGATCTGTTTTCTAATCAGAATGGAAAATAATTATTTCTCAAATTGGTGGCTTTTAGCATGTACTGGAGATTGTATTAATCTTCTTGAGAAAAAAACATACAACATATGACACGGCAGTTGCAATTGGGACTATAACTTGACTAAATTTTGGATAGTCTGTTGTCATTCTCTGGGATCAATCTGGTTTCTGCAGCAACCAGATGATAAATTTATTAAAGAAATGTTGAAGGCTACCACCCCTGTATTCTTTAGACCCTACAAGGTGCAATGATGTCTGCCATCTTACCCCATGATGTAATATTACTTTTAGTTTATTATCTAGGTTATTAGTTATAGAGGCTTCCATTTGGTATCACTCTTTCTGATAGCTCTTATCTTACAGCCCAAGTGCCTAATGTGGGAAGTACATCAACAACTAGTTATAAAAACCCCAATCATAAAGTCTTGAACCTGGGAAATGACTAACAGATGGGTTTCAGGACCTAGTGGACCCACTGTTTGCTGAATCATGTCAGGGAACAAACTTATTACCTGGCATCAAAAGTCTGTAGTCTAAAAGGGAGCCACAGTGGTGCTTCAAATCTTCAGGTATTAATGTCGAAGGATACCCTCAGGAAAACAATTCTCTAAATGTTTGGGCATTTTCCTTTTTTAAATGGAGTTACCCAAGTAAATGGTCATGAGTCCTTCTTAAGGGAGGCTGGAAGAATCATTAGCATGTCTTTTTGTGATGGTGTTGCAGGCTATTTCTTCTGAAGATCTGGCCTTAATTCGATAAAATTGTCATGGGTCTGAAAATGAGATCAGATCTGAAATCTTAGCAGGTAATTGTGGTGCTTTAAAATATAAAAATCAAAGGTCATCTCTCCTTGATTTCTCTTCATTGTACAGGCTAAATAATACTCTTTTTTTGCTGTCTATGTAATTATCTGTGGGTTAGGTGGGGCTCTTGGCTGCTAATCTAACCCTGCTGCTCTTTACAATAATTGCACCCACCTGGCTTCTGGTGGCTAAGCACATTTACTGTATCACTACAGTTTTGGCATTCACTAATTTCTACTTCTGTTATTGTTCCTGCTTTTATAACTGACTCTCCTGCCATCAGCCCTGGGTTACTGATGGAGAGGAGAGAAGTCAATGAACATGCTGGTGCCCTTCTCATTAATGAACATTTTAATGATTCTATTTCTTATGGCCTTGACCAATATTGACTTTTCCAGGTCTTCCTATGGAATATAATCATCTGGCAAGACTTTCTATAGTATAACCATTCAAGCAGTTCAATTTCCCTGACCCTTTAAATGACTTCTTCTAGTATCTGCAATGGGAATGTTGGCATTTTGACTTCATTTAGCATGTTTATTCCTTTTCCACCTTCTAGATCTACCCTAGTAACTACTTTATACTATCCCTTGGGACCCTTGACAGAGTATTAAAATTTGTATCTCGAAAATTTTATCCTAAATAGTAAATTATGTCATATTCAACCTTGTATTCTATTCCTCGGATCAAGAATTATCAAAATCAAATTCTACTTGTGCTCCCCCAGCTACATACTGACTAGATATTTTTGTGATACTGTCACTTTCCTTCCTCATGAGGCTGCACAATTGTCAGTTAGGTTATTTTGTGACTTAACATTAGTTAATTCCAGTATATAGCAGAGAAGGATGGGGCAAATCCTGAAGGAAAAAATATTATTTGATAGGAGACAGCCCTTTTCACTGCCTTTAAGTAAGGATTCTATACTTACTTAAGAGAGATGAGCTACTTTTCCAAGCTCCAATAGTTTAGGAGTCCAGAGTTTCAAAATTTTCTTAGGCATCCGTTTAGATATGTACTCATTTCAGTTATCAGAGTTCTATTAGGTTGTTGCAAAAGTAAATGCAGTTTTTGCATTGTTGAAATTTGCCATTTGATATTGAAATACATTATTAAATAAATGTGGTTATGATATATATCATTTTAATATACGTTTCTAGCTTTTTTTTGCTTGACACTTATTACTTGCTGTTTATTTTATATTTATTTTGGGCTATGAAAATGATGTTAGACAAAAAGCAAATTTGAGAAATGTTCTGATTCAAGTTCAAAATGGGTCATAAAGCAGCAGAGACAGCTCTCAACATCGACAATGCATTTGACTCAGGAACTGCTGACACATGTCCAGTGCAGTGGTGGTTCAAGAAGTTTTGCAAAGGAGACAAGAGCCTTGAAGATGAGGAGCATAGTGGCTGGCCATTGGAAGTTGACAACGACCAGTTGAGATCAATCATCGAAGCTGATCCTCTTACAACTGCACAAGAAGTTGCCGAAGAACTTAACACAGGCCATTCTACGGTCATTCAGCATTTGAAGAGAATTGGAAAGGTTAAAAAACTCAAAAAGTGGGTGCCTCATGAGTTGAGCAAAAATTTTAAAAATCATCGTTTTTAAGTGTCATTTCCTCTTATTCTACAGAAAATCAATAAACCATTTCTTAATCGGATTGTGATGTGTGGAGAAAAGTGGATTTTATGCAACTACCAGCAATGACTGGGTTAGTAGTTGGGCTGAGAAGAAACATCAAAGCATTTCCCAAAGCCAAGCTTGCACACACACACACACAAAAGTTCATGGTCGGCCAGGAGCGGTGGCTCACACCTGTAATCCCAGCACTTTGGGGGGCCGAGGCGGGCAGATCACGAGGTCAGGAGATCGAGACCATCCTGGCTAACACCATGAAACCCCGTCTCCACTAAAAATACAAAAAATTAGCTGGGCGTGGTGGTGGACGCCTGTAGTCCCAGCTACTTGGGAGGTTGAGGCAGGAGAATGGCATGAACCTGGGAGGCGGAGGTTGCAGTGAGCCGAGATCGCTCCACTGCACTCCAGCCTGGGCGACAGAGCGAGACTCCGTCTAAAAAAAAAATAAAAATAAAAAGTTCATGGTCACTGTTTGGTGGTCTGCTGCGGGTCTGATCCATTACAGCTTTCTGAATCTCATCAAAGCCATTATATCTGAGAAGTATGCTCAGCAAATCTATGTGATGCAACAAAAACTGCAACCCCTGTAGCCAGCACTGGTCAACAGAAGGAGCTCAATTCTTCTCCATGACAATGGCCCACTGCACATCACACAACCAACACTTCAAAAGTTGAATGAATTGGGCTATGAAGTTTTGTCTCATCCGCCATATTCACCTGACCTCTCACCAACCAACTACCACTTCTTCAAACATCTCGACAACTTTTTGCAGGGAAAATGCTTCCACAACTAGCAGGATGCAGAAAATGCTTTCCAAGAATTCATCAAATCCCAAGGCCTGAAATTCTGTGCTGCAGGAATAAACAAATTTATTTCTCATTGGCAAAAATGTGTTGATTGTAATGGTTCCTATTTTGGTTAATAAAGATGTGTTTGAACTTAGTTATAGTGATTTAAAATTCATGATCTAAAACCGCAATTACTTCTGCAACAGAAAAGCTGGACTGTGATACACATAACAGAGCTTCCTTGGTTGGGCATTAACCATTCTTAGAGTTTGGACACTCTGACTATTAGGACCTAGGCCTGGCCCACATAATTTCCTGCACCTTAGGCTAAAGAAAATCAGCACTTGTACTTTGCTGAAGGTTGATTTTAGTTTTCGTTAAGGAGAAAGTACGTCAGTTTTGCTTTAAGTCTATTTGAACTGCATATATTTTCTAAACATTTTAAGCTATTGTGGATAGAAACTGAAATTTTTCATATGCTTTAAATTCTATTCACATACATATAAATCTGGTATGGCAATAGATGGATAATAGTTTTTTCTTTTATTTTCTATTTACATTTTTTTCAGTTATAGAAAGTGATCTTATATTCAGAGAAGTGAGATGGTAGACTATATAAAGATGGAGAAGAGTTTAAAATATCATATTGAATTGATTATAGGACATCGTAAGATCATCAGGCATTGTTCCAACTCACCCAGGTATAAGGGAAAGACAAACTAGATTTCATCCAGCATTAAAGTTTAGCCATATATAAAAGAATAAAGGGTTCACATGAAAAGTGCAGGTAAGACAAGGCAGGTTGATGAGAAAAGAGAGGTGCCTCGGAATAATTAGTATAATGAAATAGCATTTGGAGATAAAAATGAAGATTAGACTGGTATACAAGTAATAAATAACAGAATGCTTTTAAATACTTATTGAGCACTTCCTGTGTGCCAAGTAGTCTTCTAGATTATTTAGTTAGAGTAGAGAATCCATGTACTGCTCAACTTAGGTAGATTATATTCTTGTTGGCAAGGGGGTGGGGAGAGACATAAATAAATAAGATACTATGAGCTTTCTGAGAAGGGATTATGTCTTTGAACAAGTGAACTAGTGATTTTTTATTTGTCTTTTTGTGAAATATCTTTTTTCATCTTTTTATTTTGAAACATTCTGAGTCATTATGTTTAAGAGATCAGTCTTGTGTCCAGCATATATTTTTCAATCAATTCCAACAAATTCCAACAATCTTTGTTTTATTTTTGTGCCTGTATCTTAATGTAAGTACTCCCATATTTGGGTTAAATCTGTCATATCAATATTCATTTCCTATATGTCAAAAATATTTTTGTTTCTTTCACTTTTCTTGCCTTGTTTTTGATTCATCAATTCATTTTTCTCTAGCTCTCTGTTTGGTATTTATTTAGCAATTTCTGAAAAGATAACAACGACATTGTCTTATTACAAAGTGTACCTTATGTTGGCATTTTTACTGTGTTTCGGGTAATGTAGGAACCGTACAACATTATATTCCATTTGTTCCTTTAATGGTTGCTGTGCTGTCATTGACATGTATTTTATATTTGTTCCACCTACAGTTTAAAACTCACCATAAATTTCTAAATATTGTTTTAAAAGGTCAATATTAATTTACACTTCTCACATATTTACACTTTCTGGTAATTTACTTTCTATTCTTTATTATCACATTTCTATTTGGGACATAATTCTTCTGTCTAATGAGCTTTCCTTATTAGTCTTAGGGAAAATTTTTCTGGCTATTAATTTTCTCAGATTTGTTTATTTTTGAAAATGCCTTCATTTCATTTTATATCTAAAGTATATTTATTGCATATAGAATTCTATTTCAAAATTTAATTTTTGTCACCATTTTAAAGATACAACAGCAATTTCTTTTGCCTTAGATCACTTCTTGAGAAGTTGGCTCGTAGGCATTTTATTACTACTTTGAAGGTAAATTATCAATTTCTAGCTTTTTTTTTTCCTTTCCTTTCCTTTTCTTTTTCTTTTTTTTTTTTTTTGAGACAGTCTCACTCTTTTGTGCAGGCTGGTATACAATGGCATGATCTTGGCTCCTGGCAACCTCTGGCTCACGAGTTCAAGCAATTCTCGTGTTTCAGCCTCCTGAGTATCTGGGATTACCTGCATGAACCACCATGTCCAGCTAATTTTTTGTATTTTTAGTAGAGATGGGGTTTCCCTATGTTGGCCACGCTGGTTGGGAACTCCTGTCCTCAAGTGATCTGCCCACTTCAGCCTCCCAAAGTGCTGAGATTACAGGCACGAGCCACCACACCCAGCCTCTTGCTAGTTTTTAAGATTATTTTTCTCTTCTTTTCTTTGGCTATCAGAAGTTTTATTTAATGCATGTTAGTGTGCTTTCCTTTGCATTTATATTGCTTGGGGTTCATAAACTTTCTTTAACTTAAATCTATAGATTTGTGTCTTTTTTTCCTGCTCATTTTGGAAAATTATGTGACACTTTCATTGATAATGATTATTTTTCTTTGAGTTATCATTTATACATATTGGTAGATATCTAACCCATACATCTCTTACCTTCTTATCTGTATTCTTTCCTACCTTTCTGTGTGCTGCAGTTCTGATATTTGCTACTGAAATTCTGAGTTTTCTAATCTATTAAACCCATCTATCAGCTCCTTAATTTCCTTTATGTCATTACTCACCTCTATTATCGTCACTGGCTCTATTTTATAAATTAAGTTGTCTTGATATATTTTCCATGTTTTATCTATTTGTTATATTACTCTTAGTTATTTTGAAGCTTTTATTAAGTAACCTGCTATGCAGAATAAGTATAAGCAAATAACTTTGATCATTTCAAAGCTAATTTGAGGTTTCATTGAAACTGATCTTTGCCTTTTTTGCCCTCACATCCAGGGTATAATCCTTTCTTTTAAGCGTAGAATTGCCCTTAGGGCATAGCATTATCTGGTCTCAAAGAAAGCAAGGGTGTTTGCCAGGGTCTGTCTATTTCATAGCAAGCTCTGTCTTTATTAAGTGAGACCTTGTCAAGTCCCAGTCGGCCACTCTTTGTCCAACTTTTATTCTCTATGATAAGAATTGGCAAAAACCATGGAGAATAATTGCTTCTCTTTTCTCTGGAATCATAACCTTTCAAGTCCTCGCTGTTTTTATGCTCTCTAAAGAGTTCATATATCAGTTCCAAATATTGTATCCAGTTTTCATGGTTGATATGTATCTCTGTGGGGGAGTTAGTGAGTTACTCTGATACGATCTGCTCCATCATGGTTAGAAGCACAAGAATGTAACTGACAACTTAATGATAACACAAAGGCAACTGTGGCAATCTGAGGAAAGAGCATATCACATAGAAGGAAAGCTGAGTACAGAACAATGAGTTATGAAAACGTGAGTACAAGAACAATGAATTAGAAGAGTTTTCTGTTTGAAGGTAGTAAGGCCACTGTGGTTAGAACAGAATTGATAAGTTGAAGTTGTGGTACATGAGTTTGGAAAAATAATCTTATAGATCTTAAAATAAAAACTGAGTTTGAATTCATTCTATATTTATTAATATGTTATTGGCAGTTTCAAAAAGGGGTCGATTGAAATAACTTATTTTAATTTAATTTAATTTTTTAGAGATAGACTCCCACTCTGTAGCCCAGGCTGGAGTGAAGTGATGTAAACATAGCTCCCTGCCTCCTCAGCTTCCCAGGTTCCAGTGATCCTCCCACCACAGCCTCCCAAGTAGCTGGGACTACAGGCATGTGTCACTACACTAGGCTAAATTTACACTTTTAACGATATTGATTTTTACTTGCATTCAAGTTGGAATAACCAGTACTAGGATTACCCTCCAGTCTGAAACAACAACAACAAGAATGAGAAAATGTATTTTTTAAGACATTGAACCTAAGAAAATGAAGGGTAGTGATCCTTGAAAAATGGGAAACAAAGGAAATTAGCCCTACAATTGCTGCAGCTTACTACGTGAAAGAGTATCCAGGTTTCAGCAAGGGGAAGGGAAACACACATTGAGCACAATGGTCTCACTGGGTCAAAAATACAGGACTGTGTCTGAGAAGGCCAAAGGGGCTGGGGCTTACAAAGGAGAGTTCCAGATAAAAGGAAGTTCAAAGAAAGAGGACCCAAAGGACTTGCAGACTAGACAGCAAGTGTTCAGGTGAGTAACAAAGCCTAAGGAAGAAATATCAAAGATGATTTATATTCCTCTATAATCAGAAACAAACAAAAATAAAGATTTCTGGGCACCAGTTCAGACTAAGTTAGCACATCTAAAAGTCATCACATTGCATGATTTCGTTTATATAAAATTGCTAAAAATATAAAAACGTATCTCATTGACAATAACTGTATTAGTAGTTGCCTGGGGTTCCAGTATGGGTTGCTGAGATACAGAATTTAGCGATTAAAAAATGGGCACAGGAGACATTTGGAGTGATGGATGTCTTCATTAACTTGATTGTGATGATAGTATTATAGGTGTTTACACACATCAAAATGTAAATTGTACTTTAAGTATAATTTGTTTTATTTCAATTAGGCTTTAAGAAAGCTGTAAAATATATATTTATAGCTGGTAAATCTCTAGGTTAGTGGGAAGAAAAAGATCAATCAGAAGTGTTTTGCAATAGTTCAGATAATAGATGACAGTAGCTTTGGTGAGGCTTCAAGCCATAAAAATGTTGAGAAAGCTGAATTTGGGGACTACTTTGGATACTGTGGCCATTTTCAGAAAATAACATAGCTGGATACCATTTATTCATTTAACAGATATTTAATTATAGTCTATTTTATGCTAGCCAAGTTTAAGGTACTAGGACTATATAATCCACCATAATTTCAGGGAACTTTTGCAAGTTGGCAGTTATATAATAAGTCTTAATCAGGATTACAGAGAAGGAAAATCAGGGAGTTGATTTTCAATGCTGAATTAAATAAAATGCAAGATGGGCCAGGCACGGTCACTCACACCTGTGATCCCAGCACTCTGGGAAGCTAAGGCGGGTGAATTGCTTGAGGCCAGGAGTTTGAGACTAGCCTGGCGAACATGGTGAACCTCATCTCTACTAAAAATACAAACATTAGCCTGGCATGGTGGTGTGTGCCTGTCGTCCCAGCTACTCCAGAGGCTTTGCCACGAGAATAGCTAAAACCCGGGAGGTGGAAGTTGCAGTGAGCCTAGATTGCCCCACTACACTCCAGACTGGGTGACAGAGTGAGACTCTGTCTCAAAATAAATAAATAAATAAATAAAAATTTAAAAATAAAATAAAATGCAAGAGAATGACAACAATCTACTCAAGAAAATTATTAGAAGAATGTTGGGAATGTGGCACAGTTAGAGGATATATAAAGAAGGATTTAAAAACTCACTTAACTACCACAATGACCACAGGAATTAAAATCAATAAAATAGCATTAGCAGTAATATTATCTTCATGTAGTGTATATACTGTATTATATGTAAAGCATGCTCAGACATGCTTTCGTATCAGTCAAGAAAACAGCAAAAAATGTATGCAAGAGTCCCTGCTCTAAATCTTAAATAAGTATGAGTGAAAGCCATCCACAAAACACAAAGAATAATCGATATCATTATTCTATTTTCCATGCCCTTGATGTGACAGCTTCTAACAATAATCCTGAATTAACCGATGAGTTTTCAATATATGTGTTCAATTATCTTTATCTATATTTAACACTAGCCTGTTGATATCATTCACTTTAAAGACTCTCCGCCTGGAGAATATTTGCCACTATATCATGGATTTCCATATTTAGTTTTTATACTTTTTTTCTAGATGCAATAAATTTATGGGTATTGTTTTATTCACACATGATCACATTGCAATTCAAAGACCTTGGCAGCACTTTAGAATTACAACAAAATTATCATTGAGACCAGATATGCATTGCCTTATTTCTTCAAACTGTCAGTAAACCATTCGAAGTAGAAGGGAGCGTACACATAAATACATATATTAAATATAAATTTAATTTAGATTAAAACTGTGGGGATATGGAAAAATGGTGGAGTAGGATTAAGAACTGAATTTGAAAGAACAACTCCACAGCTAACACCATCCTGAACAGGGAAATGCTGAAATCTTTCTCTGTAAGAACTGGAACAAGAAAAAGATGCCCAGTCTCACCACTCTTATTCAGCATAGTACTGGGAGACCTAGCCAAAGGAATTATGAATTTGAATTTATGTTTTAATTATTGAGGGGACTTGAAATTACCATTGTTTATTATTTACTTATTTGTTTATTCCTTAAGTGTTATGTATTCAAATTATAAATTCCTTAAGCATATTTATGTTGTGAAAAACCTTCATGTGAGGTTCAAATCAAATACTTTCTTAATGAAATACATGAGCAGTTTCATGTCACAATAGCAAATTCATGATGATCTACCTGATAACAATTATGTTTGTATATATCAAGGGGAAGGGCTGCAATGGACAAGTACTTTTTTTTTTACTGCATCATGTTATTAGTTTCTGTGTACGGAAGGCTCAAAACATCTAAACATATTCCACATTTGCTTGAAATTTTTGACTAATAAAGATCATATTCTTTATATTAATTAGTCAAAAAAAAGAGAAGACATTGATATGAAGGATTGATACGGAGAAAGTGTTATATTCTCTGGTAGGTTAACTTGAAGAAGGTCATTTGATCAACTTCTAGGTGTTTTTAAAAAATCTAGTATAAATTAAATTTTAAACTAAAATCTAAATTAAAGTTTATACTCCATCCCTCTTCTTATCTCAGGCCTGACAGACAGCATGGGAACAGCTCTGGGAAAGAGGGGTTATTGTCTATACACTTGCATTGCTCCACTGGGCTTCCTCTGCCGCTCTCCATGATTTCTGCTTATGTTACTTAAGGTCAGGCACAGAGAGTGCAAAAGAGGAATATCAACATACACACATGCATGTGTGAAGGGATGTCAGCCGCTTCCCAGAGAAGTTAAAATGGCCAGACACTCAATAACGTGGCCTGATAGTATTTTAGCTACAATTAATACTCTCCTCTTTTTTAAATTTTTTTTGTGCGTAGGTAAAATATAATTTGAGGATAACACTACTGCAGGGATAAAATTTTCAGTAGTTTTATAATTCTAAATAATACAAAAACAAAATGTATGGATATTTTGGGTAAGTTGTGAATAAACAGCCTAATGTGTACAGTTATATGTTTGCATAGCACAAGCAGAAAAGTCTAGATTTTAATCTGTCCTTCCTGTTTCTTCTTTTTTCAATGCTGTTTTCCATGCTATCATAAATATGGCAAGTTCTGGGAACCAAAAGTTGAGTAAGGAATATGCCAACTCTTAAGCCGCTCCATTTCCAGAGTGGGATAAAAATTAGCATGATAATGTACACATGTTCTTTAACAGATTATGAACAGATTGAGATCTTACTGATGTATGATATTTAGCCTGTTGCCAGGGAACCTCACTGCTCTAGTTTATTTTCCTTGTATCTTATTCAATCATTTGTACAAATATGTAATGAGTTCCCACTATGCACTCCTGTAGTAAATAGTACAATCTGTCCCCAATTTACATAGTGGCTACAGTCTTGGAAAATTCAGTGTTTAGTAAAACTGTGCCAAAATGTCTTATATTAATATGTAAAATGGAGTTAGGCTTAGCGGGTCTGGCAGATGTTTTGAATGTTTGGCAAGGATTTAACTCTCATGTGGGACGTAATGTAAGCCGTTGATTAAGGAGGGGTTTTCCTATCTTGCACATTTTCTAGCATTCCTGTCCTAAAACTACTAAATCCAAGTGACATGATCAACAATGTCCCCATACATTTCAGAAGTGCAGCCTGTGAGGCAGTTTTTTCCTGTTTAGATGCATGATCTAATAATAATTTTTTTTAATGGTCAGTATACTTATTCTATAAGGAAAGAAAATTTGGATTTGCATTTTGGTATTCCTATGGGATGTTCCAGTATGTTGATTCACCTCAAGCTTTTCCCATCAAAACAAAACATCTGCCCCTGAATAGCAGGCACTCCAGATGATCATTGGCTACTGTGGACTTAGTAGTGTATACATGTAGGCATTTTCATAATTAATTGTCACTCTCCATAGTTTAGAAATGTGAGTTTTAGGTGAAACCTAACATGCCTCACTCTCAAGAGAAATTTATTTTCCTAAGCTATTCATAGGCTTTCATTACTCATCCATTACACATTACAGCCCTCCCTTTCACATGAACACAAAAATCCTTCACTCTGGGAATAAGCTAGAGCTCCTCTGATTTTCTGAGAGGAGAGAACTTTGTCATTTGTTGGAGGAAAGCAGCAGCAAGGGGGAGGTGGAGTAGATTGGGTATACAAGTATATTGCATTTTTTGAAATGTAAGAAGAACATGGGATTAAATGTGATTTTCTTCTAACTACTTAGGAAAACATTAACAATTTGTATAATGTCTTCAATTTTTCAAAGGGCAATCAAAACTTGGCATGGTTTTGCCCTAAAAATTCAGAAGGCTTTTATAGTATCAATAAGGTGAATTTTTATACAAGTAGAGATATATATATATTCAAAATCTAAAGGTCCCTAGCATTATTTAGCATGTTTAAATATTAAACATCTTCATAAATTAGAAAATTGTTAAATGTAATATAGATCATGTGTTATTAATATTTTGCCTAACCTACCGATTAAGATATTGAGAGATCAAATATAGTTTCTAATGAGAAGAAATTACTCATTAAGAAAATGGAACTCATTGATAATGAAACTAAAAGGTCATAATTTTAATAAGGGAATAATACTTTTATGCAACTAAAAATTAAAATATACTTAATATATCTTATTTGTCTCTTGTGAGTCTACTTGGTGAAGAATATACTATATTATTTTATGGCCATGTAGTCACAAAATAATGCAACAAAGTAAGGCTTTATCTTCTCAATACATGAGATAATTTTATAAATTTTATGTTCTCCTGGTGCAGTATTTCATTTACTCTCAGAGTTGCTTAGTAGAGCTTTATGAGAACTGAATTAAGATGTGGATCCAAATTTGATTTATGTTCAGAATAACTTTGTTTTTATAAAATTATTTTATATCTCAGCAAGTACTTAAATAATTTATAGTAATGAATATAGCATGTTGAATTTTCATTTACTATGTTGAATTTAAGATGCCATAACAAAATTAGTGAAGTCGAATTAAATATAATAATGTATCTTACTAATGTCCCTAATTTAAATTTTTTAGTATACATGCAAAACATCTAATGTAAATACCGTTAAATAAAATAGAATATTTCTGTAGTTGGATAGTCTTAAAGTGAAATCTATTTAAAATCAACTATGCTTAAGTAAAAATTAATCTAACAATTCCGAAAACATAAAAATGTTTGAATTTAATGCTTATTTCGAAAAGTAATACATTGTCCTCAAAAATGAATTTATGATTGTGAGAATGAATACATTTTGGATTGCAAAACGAGAGATGTTTTTCTCTTCTAGCTTTTGCTTTCTTTCATTATATTTAGAATTATCAAGATAACATCATTTGAGAGGGCAGTTTTTCTCTCCTGGTGGGTTTTATTTAACATTTCAAATAGCATATTGGCTGAAGGTGCAAAGTCAGTTTATGTCTCAACTCTACCACTTACTAGCTCTGCAATCTCAGTAAGTTATTTAAACTCTATTTGCCTAAGTTTCGTTAACAGATATCGTGAATATGGATTTTAGCAATGGATGATGTCCAAAATGTACTCATTGTCACAACTGTAGCTTTCTTTGTGCCTAGAACATTGGACTGCACTTTACTACTAAGTTTGGTGAGGAATGTGGGGGAAAATTTTAAATAGTGAAATCACCAACAAAATGCACAAAAAGGCAGAAGAAAGTGACACCAAGTAGGATGAACAAAGAACACTTATTTACTCTGGAAGAGCTGAAATAGATGCATGTTAGAGTATTCTTTTCAATCGTGTTTTCAAATGTATTGGCAATGGTTACATAATCATGCTTCCCACTTTTTTTTTAATAACCTGAGAATGTGGTGAATTATTTTGATTGATTTTCAAATCAATCAGTCTTGCATCCTTTGAATAAACCTGATGTGGTATTGGGAATCATTTTAATATTTATTTTGTTGAATTCTATTTGGTATTATGTATTGTGTGTTCCACTACAACTTTACTAATGGACATTGAAATTTTAATATTTACATATCAATAAATCTTCTTAAATATGAAACTAATCTTAAAGCAGTACAAAAACAGACAACAAGCCAGATTTGGCCTACAGACCGTAGTTTGCCCACCCCTGCTTTTTCGTCCTTTTTCAAAGACAGATTCCTGGGTTTTACTCTAGATTGACTCAAACAGAATAACTGCAGGTAGGGACTTTGAATGTGGATTTTTAAAAATACCATATTAGGTTTACAGAAAAATTGAGAGCAAGTACAGAGATTTTGCATATACCCCCTTCCCTAACACATGCAGAGCCACCCCCATTGTCAACATTCATCACCACAGTGGTACATTTGTTACAACGGATGAACCTACATCGACAAATCATAATCACCTGAAGTCTGTAGTTTATATTATATTATGGTCTTTAATAGGTCTGGTAGTCTATAGATTTAGACAAATGCATAATGACATGGATCCACCATTGTAATATATTATACAGATTATTTTCACCGCTCTAAAAATTCTCTGTGCCCTTCCTAGTGACCCATTCCCCCAACACACTAACAAAACAAACAATAACTGGTGATCACTTTTTTTTTTTTTTTACTATTTCCTTAGTTTTGCCTTTTCCAGAATGTCATATAGTTGGAATCATAAAGTATGTAAAATATGTAGTTTTCTCAGATTGGCTTCTTACACTTGGTAATGTGAATTTAAGATTCTTCCATGTCTTTATTTTTTTGTCTTGACTTCCTCATTTGTTTTTAGCACTAAATAATATTCCATTATCTAGATGTACCACTGTTTACTTATCTATTCACCTCCTGGAAGAACATTTTGGTTGTTTTCAAGTTTTAGCAATTATGAATAAAGTTGCTATAAACATCATGTGCAGCTTTTGTTTGGAAATAAGTTTTCAACTCCTTTGGGTAGGTAACAAGAAGTGCACTTGCTAAATCATAGAGTAAGAACATGCCGAATTTTATAATAAACTACCACAGCTATCTTTCAAAGTGGCTGTAACATTTTGCATTTTCATCAGCAATTATTGAGAGTTACTGTGGCTATGGCTCCAGTCTTGCCAGCATTTGGTATTTTCAATGTTCAAGGATTTTGGCCATTCTAAAAGATGTGTAGTGGTATCTCTTTGTTGGTTTAATTTACATGTCTATGACTTGGAGAATCTTTTCATATATTCATTTGCCATCAGTATACCTGTTATATGTAGCTTTTTATTTTAGCTTTTAATCAAATAAAAGTATATACATAGTTTAAAAGAAACCAAATTATACTGTTGGATTGGTAGCAAAAAACCACAAGCCTTTGGTGTTTCTCTGCCTGCCCCGATTTAATTTGCCCCAGAGACAACTAACTACCTTTAACTCTTAGCAGTTCTCATTGTAGTTTTTTTCTTAAAAAAAATTATACTGCTTTTTTGGGCTTTTCCATATTAGATCTTGATTTCCACCATCACACACACACACACACACACACACACACACACACAGACACACACATCTCTCTTCTCTCCCATCCTTCTAATGTTATAGAATCATTTATTGTTAAATTAGTATTCAGTATTTACATAATTATGACTGACTTTACATTACTGGTATTGTTCACAGTTGAGGTATACAAAGTAGTTTTTGGATTTTTAGTATTCCTGGATTTCATAATTTTAGATCTTGATTTCCACCATCACACACACACATCTCTCTTCTCTCCCATCTTTCCAATGTTATAGAATCATTTATTGTTAAATTAGTATTCAGTATTTACATAATTATGACTGACTTTTCATGACTGGTATTGCTCACAGTTGAGGTATACAAAGTAGTTTTTGGATTTTTATTATTCCTGGGGTTCATAATTACCTCGGTTTTATTTTCTTAATTTTGATAAATCTGTAGATTACTAATTTTCTCCACACTCTCTGAAAAATTAAAACTCTTTAGTCTATATTCAAATACATCAGGTATTCTATCGCTTTATTTTTTAAAACTGCCCACCTGAACTCTCCATCTCTAGGCATTTCCTGTTGACTTCATACCGTTCTCCCATACCACTCTCCCTTTTTAATATAGCTGTATTATGATTTTAGAAATGGTCTGGCTATATTGTAATAAAATGTCTTTTTTTGCCTCAGGACCAGAACATATCTTTCAATTTTCCACTTAATAAGGACATTACAACTGTTTCATTTACCTTCATCTCCCTCTCAACATTCCCACTTGTATTTTCAGCTGTATTTTTAAAACATGGTGAATAATATGTGCATTCTACTTTGTAACCATAATTAAGTGTGCCCTTAAACAATAAAAACCATAAATAGTATTTGTATTACTGTGATTAACTGAATCTTATTCACTGAATAGCCAAGCTTGGTGCTATGATGAAACTTCCTTTTCTTTGGGTCCAAGGTCTTGATCCACCTGCTGTCACAGGAGCATTGAAATGAGCCCATTTTCTTAGAAGCTCATCATTTGTTCAAAATCCTGCAGCATTTTATCTCTGGTACTTGGAGGATGCTTTTTCTGTACAGTTTTACTTTTTTTCACCAAAAGTTTCTGACTATCTTTGTTTTTTCTTGTGGGATGAAGAAATATATGCCTTCTATGTCATCATTTATATGTGGTCTTAAAATATATTTTGGATAACAGTCCTTTATGAGATGGGTATTTGCAAATATTTTCTCTCGGTATATGGTTTGTCTTACTCTGTTAGCATTGTCTTTTGCAGAGAAGAAGTTTTTAATTTTAACGAAATTTGATGTATGAATTGTTTATTTACAAATTGTGCCTTTGGTACTGTATCTAAGAAATACGTAATAGCAGTTTGCTCTTTAAGAAATTCTGTCTAGACAGATGAAGCAGGTATATAAACCTACTGAGATGTTCTACAAATAACCATTAAAACTACTCTCATGAATACATTCTCTACTCCTTCCCCACTCTTACTTCATTGCACTTTCTTAACAAGATAACAACTCTGGATAAACCAATGTTCTGCTTATCACATACCTGTACCCATGAAGGTAAGTGTGGCTAAACAATAATAATAATAAATGTCAGAGTGCTTTCTATTTAAATGTTACTTCAAACATCAACAGGATAATTAACATTATTAATTTCTGTAATCTATTAATTTTTCCACTCTCCTGACTACCACACTCTTCTACTCTCTTGCAAAACCTTTGACATCACTCTATAATCATTACACTCAACTGAAGACCATTTTTCTTCCTTTTAGAAGAGCACTGAAGCAATTATAAGTACACTTTTATTAAGCTACCTTGCAAACTATACACCTGCCTTTCCTCTTTGTCTTTGTCCATTGTGTGCTGCTTTAACAAAATACTACAGACTGGATAATGTATAAGCAATGGGAATATTTTTTTTCTCATGTTTCTGGAGGCAGGGAAGTCTAAGATCAAGAGGCTGGCATCTGGCAAAAGCCTTCTTACTATGCCTTCCCATGGGAGAAGGTGGAAGGGCAAGAGAGCGAGAGAGCAATATGGGGCTGAATACTTCCTTTTATAAGAAACTCACTCCCATGATAAGGACATTAATCTATTTATGGGCTGAATACCTCTTAAAGGGCCCACCTCTTAACATTGCTACAATGGCAATTAAATTTCAACACAATTTCAGAAGAGCAAGTCAAACCATAGTACTCATGTTACTATAGCTGAGCTTCTTCTGCTCCTATATAGCCCATTTCTTTTACTTGTAGGTATGTCCCTTCCAATTATGCTAATTCAAGAATGTTACTCATACTTCTTCCCTTTTCATTTTCATAATTTTCCTTCTTTACTGAATAACATTAGCTAGCATATAAGTAATTTATATTTTTGGTTATTACAAGAAATACCTTTTTTCTTTGATCTCCATTTCCCTGGAGCTCTCAATTCATTTATTTGTTCATTTTTCAGCAAAACTCCTAAAGAGTTGTCTAGCCTTTCTGTCTCCAAATTTACTTTTTCCATTTTTCTCTTAAACGATCTATTAAGATTTTCCTAAACACTCCTTTAAAATTGGTGTGTTCATGATGACCATGACTACCATATAGCTATGAAAGGTGAGATCTTCATCTTTATGTTAATTGAGCAATAAGTAAGTAGTATTTAACATGGAAGACATCTTAGAAACCTGGAAATTCATTTGGCTTCCACAGAAGCACTCTTGGTTTCTCATCCTTCCCCCTTACTTTTCACTGTTCTATATCTTAGTAAAAAACAAAACAAACAAACAAAAAAAACCAAAGAGAATCAACATCTCCTCTTCCCTCAGTAAGTAAAACCAAATGAGTGCAGTAGTAAGAGAAGCTCGAAGAGCGAGTCTGGCCTGCACTAACTTCTTTCTATACAATTTTTTTTTTTGCTGGTATTTTTTCTCCCAGACTTCATAAAATTAGAGTGCTCAGCTTCCACACGTCTCTATCTGCCATCACTCTGTTAGTAATCTCATCCAGGTTCTTGGCTTGACAGGATTTACAATTGGCTTCAACCCATATTTCTGCAGAGAATTTCAGACCTGATATTTCCACTTGAATATCTGGTAGTTATTTCAAATAAAACATGTCAAATTGAACTCTTCATATCGCCTTCATATCTCTTTGCAAATCTTCAAAATCTTTACCGTTCCAGTTAATGATAATTCTATACTCTTAGACCAAATACTTACTTATTATCTCAAGGTTCTATTTGTGTTTCTTCTGATTCTACCTCTCAGTGGACCCAAATATGAAGCTCTGACATTTCTTTGCTAGAGAATATAATCATTGTGCAGATAGGACTTTACTGAAGGTTTGGAGTATAGTTGGGTTGGCAGGGGTATGCTCAGGATGCCCCACTGGTGGCTCTTGCCATCTTATTGGCATCTCACAGTTATCCCCCTCAGAGCCCCTCGGCTCTATCTCATCCATTTTCTAAAGCTTTTTGCCTGTGTATCATCCCTCCTAGTGACAGGGTTTGGAGACATTTAGTCCATTCCTATAGACTACATTTGTATGATATCATAATCATTTCCTGAATAAGCAAAAGTGAAAATCAACAAACCCATTTTTAATTTTGAAAGCATATAAATGGGTCAGTTTGTAGAATAATATTGAATACATTTTTAATAGAAACAGTTCAACTGTATTTTATTACCCGGCACAAATACTGGTTTTTTTTTTTTTTTTTTTTTTTTAAGAACTCCCTGTATTTCTCCCAGAAATTCTGGTGCTCCCTCTTATTTATTCTCTATTGTAGTGATTGTTTCCAAATTAAAATTCTCTACCAGAGGACAAGTGCCCTAGCTCGAGCCACAGTGTGTATGCCAGGAACTCTATTAATATTTTCAAATTTATTTAATAAATGAACAAATCAATATTCACTAAAGCAGCATTAAATTTCATTAATATGGATCATTTGCTCCAGGCAATGAAACATATTCAAGAATTGGCAAGTGTTGTTTTCCTTACTCACTTAAAAAGGCAAATGTACTAAGCCATTCACAGTGTAAGGCTGGAATGACCTCCTGAGTTTCCAACAATTTATGAAATCCCATTTGGATTGCTATAGATAGCAAATTGCTAAACCACAGTCCCCGTCTAGAAAACACTTATCAACAGCATAGAAATGTGGAATGTCAATAAAGTCAGCTCACCAACAATCCTCTGAAAATTTTACCTTTTTATTAGTATATAATAAAAAAGTTCTTTCAGTAACAGCCCCAGTCCTTTGAGGCATTTTTAAATTATCAATTACTCTTGAGTTTCATGCTAAATAAATAAGAAACATGTTGATTTGACACTTTAATAAGCAATAATGAGGTTTAGGACTAAAGTAGAAATCAATTGTATGTACTCTTTATCTACACTGCCATCAACTTAATAACGTGACAATTTTATTAACCTAGGAGTCTCACTTGTTTATTTAATTGTTCTCCAGAATGACTACTTTCTGATTATCAGTGATTTGTCCTTCATATTTAGATAATTAAGTATTCTGTCTCACCTCTTTTGCTTATAATTTAACTAAAAATTTTATCCTGTTATGGCTTATTTTTTTGAAAAGCTAAGACATGAATTTAAAAATTGATTAAAACTATCTATGAAAGAGAAGCATCTCTTTGTAAAGCAGCTAATCCCTGGGGAAAGAGAGTCTAACTTACTTAAATTTAAGACTTATGCAATGCAATTTCAAAATCTGACTAAAAATAGAAAGCTATGGATGGTATTTTCAAGTAGAAAAATGTTAGTAGCGACAAGCTTTAGAAAGTAACATCTTTTCAAAATGTTGAAATTACTTTTATTCTACAATAATATCTAGTTAACATAAAATATTTAATTATTGGTGCCATGATAGTACAGAGTAGCTCATGGTATTCTAGGCTAAAATTGCAATGTAACTTCAAAATAGTTACAGTGCTGTTTATTAGTTTTACTACTTAACAAACTGATTGTGTCAGATAAAGAACAAACTGCTAAAGTTGTGCAGATAAAACAAAGAATAAATCAAATTTTTATTCTTAATGAGAAAGTCTTGGGTGGCATATTTATAATAATTATCAGTGTAATTTAAAAAAAAACTGATATCCTAAAGCAACACTTGTTAATTGGCATATTTGGTAACTTCAGGTTTGAGTAACTCTATGCAATTTGTGATTTCACAATGCTCTGCATGTTAACTGAAACCTTGTTGAGCTTAGCAAAGTGCAATTAAAAATTTAGCAAAGCAAGAGTGCTGCAGCAACTTTTGGACCTTTTACCTCATTTCACGGATACCTCATCCAGATAACAAATGTCAGTGTCAGTTCTGCAAGTAAACTAAGTTGCTACATTTCATAAGTTGTCATTCTAGTCATCTCATTCATTTCAGAATATATTTACCTACATTCCTCATGATTGTGCTTAGCTTTTCCATGTCTTGTGAATCCTGAATCAGTTTCATTTAAAAAAAATACCTTCTGGGCACATTATTCTTCTCATGAGTTTGGCCTTCAGTTCTACAAAATCAAGTTGTTTTTAATTTCAGGATATCAGGCACAGCTAACATTTTCTTTTAGCTCTCCTTAACTTACTCTGTGCTTCCAGCTGGAAAAGAGGTGATGAATCATTCTTGATTTCTTTCTGTCTTGCCTCTCCAAATCCTATTCTGTAAAGTCTCCTCATGGCTGTCCTCTAAAAATATATTTAAACAATGTTTTTCATTTCTACTGCTGTGATTTTAATAGCTTCTTCCTGGGATCTTGATTTCAACAGCCTCTTCCTCATGCTATTCTCAACACTACTGTCAGTGAACTTCTAAAAATGGATTCTGTGTTTGACCGTAGGAAACATTTCGATATTCCATATCTTCATTAACCTCTGCAACCCAAGTGTCTCTGCCCAAAGTGTCTTCAAGGTAATGTCAAATACCATAACATATTTTTTAAGTTTTTGTATACTTCCTAGGAATATATGTCATAGTATGTAAAGAAGATCTGATTCATGTGATCTGTACTGTTAAGAAACACTTCAAAGGAAAACAACCTCTCATAGATCTTCAAATCCTGTTGTTCTTGAGTTGGAATGTACAATATTAAGGTAGAGATGCTGGTACAAAAAAAGACCGAATCATCAGGCTATTAGAAAGATAAACTAGGCCTCTAACATAGTAACTTTAACAATTTGTATTTACACATATTTCACATTGAAATATAGTTTTATTAATGACTTTTTTTGTTTTAGCTTCTCTGTCTTCCATTATTTCAAGCTGTTAAAAATTAAAAATAACCTATAGCAAAGGGCAATGGCATCTACCTTTTTGTAAAAATAAGGAAAGCAGGGTTTTTTGATAAAAATCTGTTGAATCAGCACCACATTACATGCTACACTAGGGTCCCATTTGTATCCTATGCAAAAACTTCCTTCAGATTTATAAAAGGATTTTCTCTACAGAAAAATAAAAACTAAATTTTAATATTTGAATTGGGCCTCAGAAGTCAAAATTGGGCTCTTTGTTTCTAAAAACGTCTGTATCATAAAGCACATGTACATGATTTGTGAGTTACTATAAAGGAGGTTTGGCTTAATATTAAAAGCCTTATTTATGTGGTTCTGTTACTCATCTTCTTTAAGTTTTACTTTTATGCTGTTCCATTCTTTGCATCCATATTTGATTATTCAGGTGGATTATTAAGAATAATTCCATAACGTTGTATGTATAAAAGAAATGAAATATGTGCCATGAATGCACATTGTTTAGAGAATCTGAAGTAGTTAAGTGAATTCAGTAGTAATAAACTTGAATAAAATATGTTATAGTTTTTTTACATTTTATATTTTGCTACATGTGTCTCAGGCTACTAAAAACATTATTAAGACCCTTAAAAATAAGGAATTAATTTAAGATTCAAATGGGTGACTAATGATGTCATTCTCTGAGCTAACAAGCAAATGTGGAAAAACTAGCTTGTGGTAGGAGGATTTAATAAAAAATTTTTAGCAGGATATGAGGTCATCTACAGAACTATATAAACTACAAAAAGAAGACTTAGAACAAAGCCCTGATGACTGGTGACAAGTTAAGAAGACAAGTACACTAAAGCCAAGGCTTAATACAAGGGACTCAGAAAAAGTAGCCAGAGAAGAAGAGTAAATAGCATATTGAAAATCAAGAGAATATTTATGCAATAAAATAGCCTGTATTTTAAAATGGTACAGATGAATTAACCTATATAAGAACAAATATAAAATGTTTTTATTGCGTTTGGCAATTAGGAAAGTGTAACCTTGCAAAATCAATTTAATTCTAGGTTACGGATCGATGCTATAAGGGGTAGATTGCAGGCAGAGGATGATGAGTGAAATGAGTGAATATATGAAGAAAACAGAGTTTTTTGAATGAATGTGGAGCTAAAGAATATTTTGTTTATTAATTTGTTAGGTTTTGTTTTCATTTAATGTAAAAATAAAGGAAGAAGACTTGGCTTCCAGTCCAGCATGTTGAGGAGCTTGGAAGTTATCAATCCCATGATCACAATAATAAAAAGAGGTGAATAAACTGAAAATCAACAACTCTTTTTAGATTCATCAGAGATTTAAGGTTGCAGGAAAAATTGCTGCCTCCAAAATTGGAGAGAAAAACAGTTGAATACAGAAAATCACAACTTACCATAGCAGAAGCCCAGGAGCAAAAATATCTACAGGAATCAGTACAAAGAAAAACCTCAAATTATATTGGATGAAATTATTGGAGGCTCAACATGAACACATTTGAAAGCGAAAAACTTCTAGGAGGGTCAGTTTTATCTCACTCAACATACACATGCTTTCGTTTGTTCCAGGAGCCCTACCAGGTTCTCAGAGCAGAAATGTGGAAAAAAATCTCGTTATGCTTCCATTAGGGACAGAAAGAAAAAAAAAAAACAAAACAAATGTCTATTTTAAAATACACCCAGAGCATTTTAGTCTTCTTAACCAAGACTGCTTCAAATAAAATTATTTTACTAAAGCCAAACACACTGGAGTTTTCCCCAAACCTAACAAAGCTAGGGGAAGGGAAATACTCAATTTTAGCTTCCTCTAGTCTTCCTTTCTCACTTGAGTCAGGAGTAGGGGGTGAGCAGCACTTATGGAAGTCACAGCTCAAACTGAGGTCTAGTTATAGCTCTATAAAACTGCAGGTATGACCGGGCGCGATGGCTCACGCATGTAATCCCAGCACTTTGGGAGGCCAAGACAGGCGGATCACGAGGTCAGGAGACCGATATCATATTGGCCAACATGGTGGAACTCTGTCTCTACTAAAATACAAAAAAAAAAAAAAAAATGGCCGGGCGTGGTGGTGCGTGCCTGTAATCCCAGCTACTTGGGAGGCTGAGGCACGGGAATCGGTTGAACCCAGGAGGCGGAGGTTGTGGTGAGCTGAGATCACACCACTGCACTCCAGCCTTGTGACAGAGCAAGACTCCGTCTCAAAAAAAAAACACAAAAACAAAAACAAAAATACAGCAGGTACTGCAGGTACTCACAGCATATTCAAAAAGAAGTTTCCAGGGAAACCCAAAGAAAAAGGGGGACTTAAAATGAAGGATATCAGAGAAAATGTTAGCCTCCAATGCTGATAGCTACAGCAAAAAGTAAACACAGGCTAACTCTTTTATCCAAATATACATGACTCCTCTCACAAAAGGCCTAGGTACCTTAGTGTCCTTTTTCCAGTATCTCATACTTGAATTTCAAGAAAAATTATAAAGCATGCTAAGAGATAAAAATATACACACACAATTTAAAAAGACAGAGCAAGCCTCAAAACCAGATTCAGATAGGACAGAGATGGTAGAATTATCAGAAAAGGAGTTTTAAACGACTGTGATTATTATATTCAGTGATTAATACAAGAAGTTGACCTTGTACAAAAACAAATGGGCCATTTAAGCCAAAAGATAACAACCTAAAGAAAACGCTCAAAAGGAAATGTTAGAAATCAAAAGCACTATAGCAGAAATAAAAAAAAAAATGCCTTTGATGGGTTCATCATTAAGCAGAGCACATTCAAGGAAAGATTTAGTGAACTTGAAGACATATCCATAGAAATTTCTAAAACTGTAGTAGAAAGGAAAAAAAGGAAGAAGGAACAGAATATCCAAAAATGGTGAGACAATTACAAAAAGTGTAACATTAGTATAATTAGACTAATGGAAAAAGAAGAAAAGGAAAGGAATTAAAGAAAATTTGAAGCAATGATGACTAAAAAACTTTTCAAATGTAATTATAGACACCAAATCGCAAGTCCAGGAAGTTCAGAGAATATCAAACGGGAAAAGTACCACAATACCAAACTGAGCTGTGGTGATGAAGATTATTTGTCCACTTGGATAGGCTCTGTACTCAGGTGCTTAAACGCAAGTTTAGATGCTGCTGTGAAGTTATTAATATTTGACATTGAAAGTAAATCAAAATAGAATTTATATTAGTACTCCTCAAAAATGAAATGCTTAGGTGTAAAGCCAAAAAAGTATAAGCTCGATGTGAAGAAAACTGATGAAAGAAATCAAGGAAAATTTAAATAAATCCATATTCTATGCACATGAATAGGATGACAGCATTGCCGAGGTATCAATTCTTCCCAACGCAGTCTATAGATTCAGTGTGTTCTAATCACATTCCCAGGAAGTTATTTGTATATGTTGGCTGGGCGCAGTGGCTCAGGCCTTTAATCCCAGTACTGTGGGAGGCCAAGGCAGGTGGATCACGAGGTCAAGAGATTGAGACCATTCTGGACACAGTGAAACCCTGTCTCTATTAAAAATACAAAAATTAGCTGGGCGTGGTGGCAAATGCCTGTAGTCCCAGCTACTCTATTTGGGAGGCTGAAACAGGAGAATCACTTGAACCTGGAAGGCGGAGGTATGGGAGGTACAGGAGCAACAGGAATTCTCATTCATTGCTGGTGAGAATGGAAAATGGTACGGCCACTTTGGAAGAAGGTTGATTCAGAAACCTAAATATACTCTTACCATATAGTCCAGCTATCGTACTCCTTGGTATTCACCCAAACAAGTTAAACATGTTTGTATTCACACAAAAAAGCAACTGCATACAAATATTTGTTGTAGCTGTAATCATAAAATAGAAATAAAATATATTAATAATAGATCACAATATACACCAAAAACACATTATAATTATTTGTTCTCTGAGAAGAGAGGAGAGGATTAGAAGATGCTAGCCAAAGGAAATTTCATATTACCTAAAGTAGTCTCATCTTTTTAATAGAAAAATGTTTTTATACTTTACAGATTTAATATACATGAAAAGACTGAAAAATAGGGGGTTGAAACATTGACAGTAATAAATTCTGCTTAGTGAAGAGCCTTTGTTAATTTATTCTTTGTACTCTTTTATTAAAACTATGAGCTGCTTCTCCAAAGAGATGTATATAAATTTTTTTGACCAAAGCTGTGTTAAAAAAAACAAAACAAAAAAAGAGGCAAGGTAAGCTAATGAAGACTATATTAAAGATGCATGGGTGAATTTACAATCTATAAGGTGATGACGTTGAAAAGACAATAGTGATAGAATGTGAGGTACAGATAGACATGAACCTCAGCGTGGAGGCGGAATGCCTTTTCTATCTACTATAATCCAACAAAGAAGAAATAAGTCACTCCAATTACACTAAGATTGTAGATTTTATGAAAGGCTATTCAGGAGTACTATACAGCTTTCTTTTTGTAAAATTGGGGTAAAATTATCCTCAGAGCAGTTGACAGAATGAGAATTTAAAAGAAAGAAATAGCAATATGATGATTAGAAGAGTATACAGACCACACAGAGAAACTAAACCACAGATTGCAACACAGAGTGCCTAGGTGGGGCTGGCTGTAGGCCATCAAAGCATTATAACAAAAAATTGCCTTCTCAGGAAATTTTGCACAGCAGAGCTCAGTATCCCCCTATGTACACATGCATAATCAGATTTATATAGGTTTAAGTATCTGTTAACAGGCATGATAGGAGAATAGAATAAATTTTCTGAGGGCTGTTGTATAAGAAAGTGTTTGCATTTCATTAGAATTATAAAATAACCTACACAAGAGAAATGAGTAAACCATGTGCTAAATATTTATATTTATTAAGGAGAAGGATGAGGAGAGAAAAGTAATAATGGTGGAGTTATTTAGGATTACCCTTCAATTATTTCAGAGTTTGAGAAAGGTTGGTATTCGTTTTTTAAGTTTGGTAGAATTCAACTGGGAAACATTCATTTTAGGATTTTCTTTGTTGGGAGATTTTTGATTACTCATTCAATATTCTTACTTTCTGTTGGTTTGTTCAGGTTTTCTATTTCTAAGAATTTATCTATTTCTTTAAGTTATCCAATTTCTTGGTGTATAATTATCCATAGTAACCTTATAATCCTGCATATTCTGTTGTATTGATTTTAATGTGTTCTCTTTTATTCTTGACTTTATTAATATTTATTTGAATCTTCTGTCTTTCTTAGTCTAGATAAAGGTAAACAATTGTGTTTCCCTTTTCAAAAACCCAACTGTTGGTTTTACTGATTTTTCTCTATTAGTCTTTTCTAAAGGTCTCTGTGTTATCTATTTCTAAAGGTCTCTATGTTATCTATTTCTATGATATTTATTATTTACTTTTTTTCTACTATCTTTGAGCTTAGTTCTTTTTCTAGTTCTTTGATGTAGAATATTAGATTGTTTATCGGAAGGTTTTTTTTAAATTTTTTTAAATTTTTTGAGGTAAGCATTTATTGCTTTTGCTGCATTCCATAAGTTTTGGTATGTTGTGTTTCTATTTTTGTTTGCCTCAAGATAAATGTGCGAGTATGTGTATATATATGTGTGTGTGTGTGTGTGTGTGTGTATGTGTATACATTACAGAATGTATGAACTTAATGATGAACCCATCAAAGGCTTTTATTTTATTTCTGCTACAGTGCTTTTGATTTCTAACATTTCCTTTTGAGTCTTTAAGTTCTTAAACTGAATATACACACACACATATGTATATGCATACATACATGCATACAAACACATACATATATTTAATTTCTCTTTTGATTCCTTCTTTTATCCATTGGTGGTTCATGTTGCTTAATTTCCACATACTTGTGAATTTTTCTAAATCCCTAATATTACTAATTTATAGTTTCATAACAATGTAATCAGAAAATATACTTGATATAGATTCAAACTTTTTAGAAAATATACTTGATATAGATTCAAACTTTTTAAATTTATTGAGACTTGGTTGATAGCCTATGCGTAATCTATCTGGGAGAATGTTCCATGTGAGATTGAAGAAGAATGTGTACTCTGTTGCTATTGGATGGCATGATCTACATAGGGCTGTTAGTTCCATTTGGTCTAAAGTATAATTCAAGACCATTATTTCTTTATTTATTACCTTCTATATGTGTGTCCGTTGTAGAAAATGGGACATCGAGGTCTTCTGCTATTATTTTATTGCTATCTCCTTCTTCAAATCTATTAATATTTGCTTTATATATTTAGGTGCTCTGAAATTGAGTGCATATGATATGTATAGTTGTTATATCATCTTAATGAATTCACTGCTTTATCGTTATAAATTGGGCTTCTTCCTTTCTTTTAACATTTTTTGATTTAATTAAACTTTGTCTGATATAACTCTAGCTGTCCTTGCTCATTTTGTTTTCCACTAGCATGGATTATCTTTTTCTATCCCTTACTTGTAATCTGTGTGTTCTTAAAGCTGAAGATAGTCTCTTGTTGGCAATATGTATTTGTTTCTTTGTTTGTTTGTTTGTTTTACAAATCCATTCGGCTAGTCAATGTCTTTCGATTGGAAAACATAACCCATTTACCTTCAAGATAATTATTGATAAATAAGAATTTATTATTGCCATTTTCTCTATTGTTTTCTGGTAGTTTTGTTGATCTGAGTCACCTTCCTTCTTCTTTCTGTACTCTTCTGAGCTTCAGTTATTTTCTGTGGTGGTATTCCTTGGTTACTTTCTCTTTTTCTTTTGTGTATCTTCTATATATTTTTGCTTTGTGGTTTTCAAGGGGCTTACATAAAACATCTTAGAGTTATAACAGGCTATTTTAAGTTGAGAACAATTTAAGTTTGATAATATACAAAAATTCTACACTTTTGTTCCCCTCACACACCCATTTTATGTTTTCAATGTCACATTTTACATCTTATTATTTCTTCTGCTTGATGAATTCTGCTACTGATGTTTTTATAGCATTTTTATTCATTGTGTTATTTAATTCCAGAATTTCTGTTTTTATATATTTATATATATGTTCATATATAAACAGTTTATACATTCATATACATGTGTATAAAACATAAATCATATATATGATATCAATTTATGTGTTAGACTTTTATTTTTTATGTGTATTGTTTTTCTCATTTTATTGACTTATTTTTCTGTGTTCCCTTGAAGTTTAGTGAATTAATTAAAACAATTAGTTTGAATCCCTCTTCAGGCAATTTTTAGATATCCATTATTGTAGTCAGAACGTGGAGAAAAGTGTATTCTTGTTCACTGTTTATGAAAATGTAAATTAGCACAGCCATTACGAGCAAAAGTATGGATAGTTCTCACAAAGTTAAAAACAAAAACAGAACTTATATGTAATCTAACAATTCCACTCCTGAGTATATATCCATAGAAGGTGAAATCAGTATATGGAAAAGGTATCTGCACTCCCGTGTTCGTTATGGGAGTATTTACAATAGCTAAGATAATGAACTAACCTAAGTGTCCATAAATTAATTAATTAATTACAGTATATATACTCAATAAAATACTAGTCAGTCTTAAAAAAGAAGAAAATTCTGTAATTTGTGACAACATGGATGAACACAAAGGATATTTTGCTAAGAGAAATAAGCTATTCAAAAGAAAACAAATACGGCCTGATCTCACATATGTATGTGATCTAAAAACATTGACCTCATGAAAGTAGTGGGTAGAATGGTGGTTACTAGAGGTGGGAGGAAATTCGATGATGCTGGTCAAATGGTAAAAATTTTCAGTTACATGGGAGGAATAAGTTCTGAAGATCTGTATAACATGGTGAATATAGTTAATAATAATGTATAGTATACTTGAAAATTGCCAAGTGGATTTTAAATGTTCTCACCCCTTAGTAATGATAAGGATTTGAGGGACTGGATACATTAATTAGCTTTATTTCATCATTATACAATGTATACATATATTAAAAAATCATATTGTACCCCATAAATATATAAAATTGATTTGTCAATTAAAAATAAAATTACTTGAAAGTGTTAATATTGATTTAAAATTTGGCATTATTGCCTGACTGTGGAGGAATATTGACCTGGAAGAAGTGTGATAAATGAGAGAATGTACACCCTTCACTTAGCAAGTAACACAGCAAACAGTAGGAAACTAAATTTAATTTATGATAAAAATGGAACTAAACACTTATACTACACTATGTGTATAAGTATGAATATATAATTTATCATATATACATAATGCATATTGGAATGAATATTATTATATACACTTTGAATTTGATAATAAGTATTTAAATTTGATAATAGGTATTTCTAGAGAATAATAAAGTAGTGGAAGGCATATATCCATTAATACTCAGACAAAAACTCTTAAAATCATTAATGCATAGAGCAAAAGAAAAACCACTTAAGCACCTTCAAAGTTGTTTGGAATCCTAGTATCTTTACTAATGAATTTATTTTATTTGTGTTGGTCACGACTGGGCCAGCTGCTTAGTTGCTACTTAGGAAAATGGCTTGTGAGAAGATTCCTTCTGAAGGTGAGAATAAAAATTTATTTTTAAGACAATCAGATCTATAAACAGAATATTAAAACTATTAAATCAGACATTGTTTTAATTCTAAGTCACCTAGATGGTTATTTCTCAATAATTATGCTACAGATGTCTTAAAAGGAATAAAATACTCAATGATATCAATGTTATCAAAATTTAGAAATCTTACATCTGGAAGCCAACATGCCTTTTATAAAAGTATGGAAATCTAATTTAATAATATTACATTTTAAATTATTAGATAATATTAGATAAGAAAATTATATTTTAAATCAATTCTTTTTATTTTTAATAATATTATGTTTTATATTTTGTATTACCTTCTTTGCCATTGCAACACAAGCAGGACTGGATTATTTTTAGTTTGCTGAATTCTCTGGGCATTTCAAATAACTATTTTCTGCACAAGTTATTTCTATATTCTGAATCTTCTTTTTCTGTCTACATGGCAAAATTTATCTTTTATCATCTATATAGCAATAATAATGCTATATATAAATATTTTATATTTTAGTTTGAAATTTAACGTATTCTAGATTTTTATACACTGACTTTTGAGCAGTGTTTATATAAATTGATGTTGATTTTACTACTTAGCCTACAGCCTCATATATTCTTGTAATTTCTTCTATTTTTTAGCTGAAAATGTAATTTTGTATGGTAGCGTTCATGATTTTGATATACACTTTACTGAAAACAGACAAGCTGCTTCAGAAATCCAGAGGAAACTATTACCAAAGAGATAGATCTGGTTTATAAATATGATCCAGTGTTTTGTTAATAATCTTTTCTATTTTGATTTCTCTTTCATCTTTAAGTTGGAAAAAATGTCATTACAAAGAAAGGTCTATTTTTGCATAATATGTCATTAAGTACATTGTTACTACTAGTCTCTTAGTATACAAAAAGAAAATTTTACTGAATTTGGGACAGCAGAAAAACTAGCTATTGCCAACTCCAGTTGACAATTAGTGGCAACCAAAGAACTGTTCTGAGACAAATGCTAAGATCACAACTGTTCAGAGAACTGAGATCAGGGAATTCCACAGTGTATTCAAAAGTGTATATACACATTACTCCTTTTTACACATCCAAAAATGGATGGTTTCCTATTATCAGAGCTCTAACAACCTATGAACTGTGAACTTAAGATCAGCTTTCAGTCAAATACATAAGAATAATGAATGCAAATGATAATTACAGCTACCGCACCCATTACATGCTTCTATCTTTCCCCACTTCACCTTAGTTCTCTGAGTTAAAGATGATTATCCTCCTCCATTTTACAGGCAAGGAAAAGAATACATAGTTTAAAAATTGTATGCTAAAGTTGACATGTGACATAAATAACTTAAATGGGAGTGCTGTGTTTGACAGCAGTACAACCTATCTAATAGTGGAGAATTTATGAAAATTCATTGTTCTCTTTGTTATGAAAAGTGTATTCATGGCCAGGGTACTAAGGAAATATTATCAATTTAGAGTGATAGTGTTTTCTCAAGAAATTAAATTATATTTTAAATCATTTTTATTTTTAATAATATTTTGTTACATATTTTATATTACCTTCTTGGCCATTGCAACACAAGCAGGATTGAATTATTTTTAGTCTGCTGAATTCACTGGGCATTTCAAATAACTATTTCCTGCACAAGTTTCTATATTCTGAATCTTCTTTTTCTGTCTGCATGGCAGATTTTTATTTTATCATTCATCTGCTTTTTGATTTCTCTTTCTGTGGGAACTTTCCTTGGATCACTCCTTCAATTCAAGCAAAGTTAAATCAATCCTCTTCCAAACTACTTCACTGTCTTGTGAATATATTTTTGTTTTCTAAAATATTGCAAACTTGACATTTTTATAATTGTCTATGACTTATTAGTCACCTTGAGATGTGAAATTATGATTTAATTGTTATTACATCCCCGGTATCATGTATAAATTATTGCAAAGGATAAATATTAAAAAATCATTAACTTAACATATAAAGTCTTTAATGAGAAGCAGAATCAGAGTAAGGGAAAAGCTTTACAAAGTTCTTTCAAAATGTGGTTCTAGAACCACCAGTTCCAGAAATATGTGTTGTATTTGTTAAATGTACAGATTCATGTGTCCCATGACATGCTTTTTGTAACAAAATAGTTTCGTGTGGAGGAACTCTATTGTTAGCAGGCTTCCTGATGATACCTGCATATTCCATTAGTAGTTTGGTTCTTAATTATCAAATATGTTCTTCCATAAGCTATATCGAGCACCAGACTATTAATAATTTGCATGTTAGCACAGTATTTTATGAGCTTTACATGTCAGCTCCTAGGACAATTCTAGCTATTGATCTATTCTTAAATCTCTTCTCATTATTGTCACTATCCTTCAGAACTTCATCACTTTTTTTCAGAAACTACTATTACTGGTTTTCATGCCTAATCCTCTCTCAATGATTTTACTGCAATCTAACACCAATTCCAAATAGATGTATGTTTTTTTTACTTCAAAAGAAAACTAATGGAGGTATAATGAGGAGTGAGATTTTTTTTTTTTTTTTTGCTAAACCAAGTGCTTATCTGAAGGTAAAGTCAGTATGCAGAAAAAGTACCTTTTCTCATTTGTTCATTCAGATAGTCAATTTTTGTGACCAAATGTGTGTATTGTTGTTATTTATATGATGGTCTTGTGTATCTAGCTCAGATTCTGTTATCAGTTACTGAAATCTAGGGCCAGTTACTGTACTAAAATCTTTATTTTTGTTTTCTGATTCAATCCTCAAAATAAAATTGACATGGTGGTTTTATCTATTAGAGTAGACCAGGTGCTGTATCAAAACAACCAAAAATAAACAGTGAGTCTGATAGAATAGGACTGTTTCTTGTTCCTGTAAATAGATCAAAATGATGCAAAGTTAAGTGAAGGGGTTGTGTAAGATGGATGTCCACAGTTACTTAGGGACAAGAACATATGAGGAGTCTGCCATTTACATTCTATTATAAATGAATTTTAAGAATACACGTGGTTGTGACATGCAGCTGTAGAAGGAGAAGAATTGCCCATAGGATATTCATTTGTTTGTCTGTTAGTGATTCTGTATTTTAAGTGTTGCACATCACTTTGGGTTATCATTCATTAGCTAGAACTCAGTTCAGTGCAATATGTAACTGCAAGAATGTTTGAAAAGTAGGGCAGTTGTATTTACGGAAAGAAGAAATGGGCTTAATGAACAGCTGACAGTCTCAGCATCATAGGTAGGATTATTTTGGCAACTGAGTAAACAGAGGCCTAATAAATTACTGAAACTGGATTATCCTTAAGTATTTAACAAATTTTAGAGTTGGGGTTTTGATCACTCTTCTGCCTTCCAAAGTTAGTACTATTAAGCATCCATTGATGGATATTTCAAATTTTAACTTTAAAAAGTCACTTATGAAGGCATTTCTGAATAAGTTAATTTATAGAAGGCATGAAATATGCCACACACTGTGGTAAGCTTTAAGAATTCTTTATGAAAATTAAATAGAAAACAGTAATGTAATTTTAATATAGTGTGCATCTTAGACTCTTTAATTCTATTATTACTTGGAAGTGGTCCTGATTTTGCCAGAATTTTTTTTTCTTTTCTTTTTTTTTTTTTTGAGATGAAGTCTCACTCTGTCACCCAGCCTGGAGTGCAATGGCGCTATCTCAGCTCACTGCATCCTCCACCTCCCAGATTCAAGCTATTCTCCTGCCTCAGCCTCCCAAGTTGCTGGGATTACAGGTGTGCATCACGATGCCCAGCTAATTTTTGTATTTTTAGTAGACATGGGGTTTCACCATGTTGGCCAGGCTAGTCTCCAACTCCTGACCTCAGGTAATCCACACTCCTAGGCCTCCCAAAGTTCTGGGATTGCAGGCAAAAGCCACCACACCCAGCTGAGAATTTTAGTAAAATATAATATTTTAAAAATTGTTCCTATGGGGAAAACTAATCACCAAGTAGCTGCCACTAACAACTTATTTACTTGTTTATATCTTATAATTTTACTGTAGACATGGAATAGATAAAGTACACATTCAAGTTTATCATCATGGAATGTTTCGTGCAACCATGATTCACTTACGTACGTGTTCAAATATTCTGAAATGTAAGTTACAAAAAATAATATAACACAGTTCATCAAGAGGCCTTAAATTGGTACTAAATTCTATTGATACTTTATGATAATACTTTTCTAATCCTGAGAGCTTCAAACTGTCAGTGAAAAATAACTATCATTTTCTTCAATAAAACTGATTTTCTTCTGTGCCATGGCAAAGTATACGTTTGAATCTTGACAAATTATTTAAGTTGGAAATTTTAACTGTTTTACTACAGCAAGCAAAGTATTACTATTACTCAGGTAAAACAAGATATGTTTACTATTAAATCAATTGCCTATGAATGACAACTAGAACATTTTATCGTAAAAAGTAGAAAACTGTTCTTTTACTTAATTATTGGCACAACATTTTCTTTTGGAAGAAAATGTGATATGGTTTCAGAAATACACACAAACATGCACGTACACATACTTGCTGTCATTTTCTTTAAAATTGTATAGTTTGTATTTATATTTATTTTTCTCTATATCATTGTACATGCATATGTGTGTATGTATATACATGCATATGTGTGTATGTATATACATGCACACACATACATACACATATACATATGTTTGTGTAGTGCATTCATATGGTCTGATTCTGTGTCTCCACCCAAATTTCATCTTGAATTGTAATCCCCATGTGTTGAGCGAGGGACCTAGTGGAAGGTGATTGGATCATGGAGGTGGTTTCCCCCATGCTGTTCTCATGATAGTGAGGGAGTTCTCCTGAGATCTGACGGTTTTATAAAAGTCAGTTTCTCCTGTGCTTCTCTGTCTCTCTCTTCTGCTGACTTGTGAAGAAGTTGCCTGCTTCCCCTTTGTCTTCCACCATAACTGTAAGGTTCCTGAGGCCTCCCAAGCTATGCAGAGCTGTGAGTCAATTAAACCTACTTTGTTCATGAATTACCCAGTCTCCGGTATTATTTATAGAAGTGTGAAAAACAACTAATACATGCATATATGTGTGTGTGTTTATGTGTTTAAATGTAAACAATTCTTGTTTTACTTTGCCATGACACTGAAATAATTGACGTTTTATACATCTTTATGAATCTGCCGTATCACTTGCAGGTATAATTGAGTGGAAGATTCTAGTTTTACAGTAAAATTGAGTTATATTTTCATTGTTTCTGTGATATATTGAGACATATTGAGACTGTAAATTAGGATATCTGTGCTCTAAAAATTACTTTTTAATAACTAGCTGTATAATATTAAACAGTTCTCACTCCTATTCCAGACTCAAGTTTCCTCATTGTTATTTACTCCAAAATTAGGACATCTGTGAAGTCTGTTCTGGGTCAAATCATTTAAAATGTTTTTTCGATTGTAGCCCATGTTTTAAATAGTTATTTATTTAAACTATTTTCTTATTATAAAGGTTTTGAATATTTTTAAACACATTTATAATATTTGGAAATATTCTTTTGTCTTAACATATATGTATTGTTGGCCAAGAACTGTGCCAGGCTTTTGGACAATTATTCTGAGAATATTGTTTTTCATTTTATTGTGTTACAGAAACAAGAAATATTTAATTTGAGGAATAATAAACAATTTCAATACTAATTGATATTTCACAACTTAAGTAGCCTCTCTGAGCCTCAGCTTTTTCATTTATAAAAAATAATAGGTACATCTTAAGGATTTAATGTTACTTACATGTTTGAATGGATTTTTGACTAGTTCAAATAAAAATGTTTCTTTATTAATAACATGCAATGTATATAACACAATGAAAGTTGTTTTTTGCAATAACAAGATTGTAAAGATGGTACTGAGAGAGGAGGCAGGTAGGGGCTGGTTATGCAGGTTCAGAGGCAGGGTCTCTGGAGAGGGACTAAGCCTGTGGGAACACACCTTCACTGCCCTGTTATAGAGCTAGCAGGAGAAAATATGGTTAAGAACTTCCTCTTATACCAAGATGCTTACTCAGAAAGGACTTTCCAGCCACCTGCGCAGGCACATACAAGGACCAAGGTGTCCTAAAATGACACTGAACTCATTAAAATGATATTAGCATTGTGGTTTTAGCTCCCCCATGGGTTTTGCTTAAGCACTCATGACTAATAACCAAGAAGGAGTCACTATGGCCAACCCCAGGCATGCGCAGATGCCACAACCCCAAGGGGGGAACTTTACCCCTCCCATTAAGTCAGAACTCACCAAAGACTTCCTTGTTTCTGCCACATAAAAGAGTCAGAAATCAGCCCCATTTTTGGCAACCCTCTTTGGATCCCCTCTAATTGCTGAGAGCTTTTCTGTTGCTTAATAAAACTCTGCTCTCTTACTCACTCTCTGGTGTCTGTATGCTTTATTCTTCTTGGCCATGGGACAAGAACTCAGACCTACCTGAACTAAAGAGTAGGAAAAATGCAACAGTACAGAAATTTCCTATATATTTCTCACCCTGTTCACCCATCAACGTTGTACATTATAGTAATACATATATTACACTAAAGGAACCAACATGGAAAAATAATTATTAATCAGTATTGCTTATCTGTCTCAGTATGCAATCCACAATATGACATTACATTTAGTTTTCAAGTCTTAGTCTCTCTTGGCTGTGATATTCTCTCTTACTTACCTTGATTGTGATGTCCTTGCCACTTTAAAGGAATACTGTTTAGGTATTAAGAATGCCTGTCTAGGCCTGGTGTGGTGGCTCATGCTTGTAATCCCAGCACTTTGGGAGGCTGAGGCAGGCAGATCATGAGGTCAGGAGTTTGAGACCAGCCTGACCAACATGGTGAAACCCTGTCTCTACTAAAAATACAAAAAAAAAAAACAAACAAAAAAAAACAAACAAACTTAGCCAGGCGTGGCGGCACGCACTTGTAATCCCAGCTACTTAGGAGGCTGGGGCAGGAGAATTGCTTGAAGCCAGGAGCCAGAGGTTGCAGTGAGCCGAGATCATGCCATTGCACTCTAACCTGGGTGACAGAGTGAGACTTTGTCTCAAAAAAAAACAAAAACAAAACAAAACAAAAAAAGAATGCCTGTCCACCAGACACACGGAGTCATGCCTGTAATCCCAGCACTTTGGGAGGCCAAAGTAGGTAGTTTGCTTGAGCTCAAGAGTTCGAAAACAGCCTGGGTGACATGGTGAGACCCTGTCCCTATAATAAACAATGACAAAAACAACAACAAATTAAAGTAGCTGTGCATGGTGGCAAGTGCTTGTGGTCCCAGCTCCTTGGAAGCTGAGATGGGAACCTGGGAGGTGGAGGTTGCAGTGAGCCATATCACATCATTGCACTCTAGCATGGGTCACAAAGTAAGACCCTGTCTCAAAACAACAACAACAAAAGAATGTCTGTCAATTATATTTGTCTTGTTTGTTTTTTCTATGATTAGACTGGATTACATGTTTTGGGGAGGAAGAAAACGGAGGTAATGTACTGTTGTTATCACATCATATCAAGGGGGCATAATTTCAACATGACATTATTGTTGATGTTAACCTTGATCATCTGAGTAAGATAGTGTTTGTCAGGTATCGCTATGCAAAGTTTTTCTTGTTTTACCCCTTTTCTTGTTGCACTTTGTAAGGAAGTCATTCTGTGTGGTTTACACTTAAGGAGTGCTGAGTTGTGCTTCACCTTCCTTTTTATTTTTAATTTTTGAGACATAGCCTTGCTCTGTCATCCAGGCTGGAGTGTGGAGGTGTGATCACAGCTCACTGCAGCCTTTACCTCCTGGGCTCAAGCAATCCCCCCATCTCAGCCGCCCATGTAGCTGGGACTACAGGCATGCACCACCACAATAAGCTCAGCTTAAGCTTTTTTATTTTTATTTTTGGAAAAAATGTGTGACTCACTATGTTGCCCAGGCTGGTATGGAACTCCTGGCGACATGTGATCCTCATGCCTTGGCCTCCCACAATGCTGGCCTTTCACCTTCTTAAAGGCAGAGTATTTTTATAAACTGTTTTTGATTGCTCTACTCAGATTTGTCCTTATGTATTTTCCTTATATATTTACTAATTCAGTTATTTATTTAGGAATAGATTCATGGATATTTATTTTACACTTTGGTTATAATCCAGTCCTTCTTTATTTATTTTGTGGCTTAAGTTGCGCAAGTTTTAGCCACTGGTAACTCTTTTAGTTGTCTCCTATAACCTTTTGACACACTTGCATTATTGTGGATTATTTTGTTTTTATTCTAGTAATTCCTTACTTTCTGCACTATAAGATGCAGCAGGATAATTTTGTATATTTCTTCCCCCAGTCCTAGAATCAGCCATTCCTCCAATTGCACTGGTTACTTTTATTGGAGAATAGCAAGATAAACCATGATTTGGGTACTAAGGGCTTGTTGTTAATGTGGAACATTGCCTCTAGGCTCTATCTGCTGATAGAGCAAGGAAATTTATTTTTATATACTAACCAGTACATATACACATGTCCAGAAATATTTCTATGCATGTTCATCTGTACATTAAGCTGAAGGTCAGTTCATAGTGATGTTTCCAACTCTTATCTATTATCACATGGATTATTCTAGATTTTCCCTTTGCTTACCTTTTAATTCTCACTCTAACAGTGGAAAACCTAGCTTCCATATTCCACCACCCATTTTTTACCCATTTTTTCAATTCCAGAATACATACATACCACTGTCAGAATTATTAACCGGTAACCCTGTGGGAAATAACTTTATTAAATGGAATATAGTGCTTATGCACAGTTTGTTCCTTTTAGACTTACAGTTTCCACTTATTTCCAAAGACACGTAGGTCAGAACTTTTTCCTTCATTGCCTTCAGTGATATTGATTCATACATTTGTAATGCATTTATTGTTTTGACATTTTCTGTATTCCATCCTGGAATACATATATTGCATAGGTACAGTAAGATTCATGCTGTAAAGTTCTATGTGTATCATCAAATTTATAAGTGTCATGTATCCACAAGCATAATATCATTGGGAATCCTTTCACTATTGTAAAAAAAATCCCCCTTTGTCTTTCAGTATTTAACCTTGTCTCAAGATTAAACACCTGGTAACCACTGACCATTTTACCATAACTATCGTATTGCATACTGGTAGTTATTCTTTTAAACTTACTGCTATTATGTTATTTTCGTATAAGTCATCCATTTTCTTAGAAATATATGCCAAATTTGAAGTCATATACATGGATGTACCTACTGTAGCAATGATGAAAAACAGAAACATTAGAGTTGAATGGATTCATAAATGCAAAACATTTATGTCAAGGAAGCTCAGTGTTGTATTGAGAAAGCAAAATAAATTCAAACTTCTAATAGAACCAGGCAAATTCCTAAATTTATAAATACACCAAAATATTATATATAAATATTTATTTATAAATATAAATCTCCAAGTATAATTAGATATTCCCTAGATGTTTATGTTGCAAACAAAATACAATATGTTAAGAATTTAAGAAATCTAGTAGGTTTTTCGTTCCCTCTATTGTTAAAGAAAACATAATTCATAATATACTAGATTAAATTTGTTTTCAAGAAAGATGAGATGAAAAAATAAAATGTTTTATTAAAAATAAATCTGTAACCCATGATTAGAAAGTGCAACACACTTGCATCAGCTTTACTGGATTTAACAGCATTGTTCTAAATTAGATGTATATTAGTACCATTAATGAAATTTATATTAGTTCCATATATATTAAAATATTTGGTTATAATAACCTTAGTTATATGTGACCTTTACTGAACACTTTCTAAGAGTCATAGGTTCTGCTAAATGTTTTATGTACATTGCTTTTCCAAAAATAAGCTAACAGAAATATTTTTAAAAAGCACACAAACTTGAAATAGGTACAAGTATTTTCCTCCCATATTGAGGAGGAAATTCCTTGTCTCAGCAATGTTGGTTACCTTCCTGAAAGTCACACATCTAACAAACTTCAATATCTTTATTCCCCGACCACTTCAAACATTTTTATCTTGTGTTCATAAAATTTCCATCTTAAATTTTATATTTAAGTAGCATTAATGACAATTTCAAAATTCCAGCATTGCCTGGTAATGCTTATTATTATTAATTTTTGTAATAATTATTATTGTTTTGTTTGAACTTAAGTAAATTGACTTGTTAATCATTTAACCTGAGCTATTCCTAATACCCAAGACTGGGTAATTCACAGTTTAGCTTGGTTGGGAAGGCTTCAGGAAATTTACAGTTGTGGTGGAAGTGGAGTCAAAAACGTCCTTTACTTAGCAGCAGCAAGGAGAAGTGCTGAGTAACAGCGGGAAAAACCCTTTATAAAACCATCAGATCTCATGAGAACTCGCTCATTATCAAGAGAACAGCAGCATGGGGTAACCACCCCCATGATTCAATTTACTCCCACTAGGTCCCTCCCATGACACAAAGGGGTTTTGGGAACTACAATTCCAGTGAGATTTGAGTGGGAACACAACCAAATTGTATCAACATCCAATAATATGTTGTAATTTAAACTGCATGTTGAGTGAGGTAGATTACTACTTGTTGAATGATAAATCACTCAATGTGAGAAAATGGTACAAATCAATTAAAATAACTGTTAAAAATAACCTCTAAAAAAGATATAACTTATATTTCCAAGAATTTTGATAAAACTTTTAAGCAGGAAAGACTATGATTCCAGATGGATTTAAAGTGATATTAATACTGTAATGATGAAAAAGAAAGAAGGATGTTGTTAATGATGGGAAAAAGATAAATGTATTATTTTGATACAGATATATATATATTAGGTAATATAACTTACAAAAATATGGCTTTAAATTCTTGTAATTAACATGAGAATGATGATTTAAATTTTTAATATTCAATCATGCATACCAAGATAAGGACATTACCAAGATAAGAACATCCATGTAGACAACCTTACTGAAATCAGTAATGGTAAAATTGAAGGATATTGATAAGCTTTTAATACCTATGATTGTAAGTGTGCTTAAGAAAAATCCTGTGTTAGTGAAACTAGTACATTCAGAGTTGTGACTTGATATTTTTAATGTATTCATATTTTATAGCATATTTTCACAGTTTCTTACTTTTGGGGTTACACTCCAATGGATTTATGATTTTGCTAAATGTTATTTATTTTAATTTTTAAAGAATTATGAAATAGAATTTAAGAGGAAAAAGGGTGACAGTTCTGACATTTCTGGCATATACTTGCTAAGTGATGTTAGGAAAATATATCTAAAAACTTTGTCTTAGTTTCCCAGACTGTGAAATAGAGGTAATATTAGTGCCTACCTCGTTAAGTATTTCTCAGTATTAAGTGAGCTAATAAAGGTGTGTTTGGAAAACTGCCAATAGCATAAGCCTGCAATAAATTATAGTTGTGTTTGCTGCTGTTACTTTTTTATTACTATTGTCACTAATATAATCACCACTAGAATCATCCTCCCATGATAAAAATAATTCTTGGAAGCTTAAAAAAGGTAAATTTACCCACCTTCCAAGATTTCATATGAATCTGCATTCTAAATAGTCCAGGAAATACTGGCACTTTTCAATACTTTAAATTTTGGTTTATCTAATAAAAGAAAATATTTTATTTATATTATGTAGTAATTTGTGAAGATACCTAAATTATCTCATAATTACAATGATTTGCATTTCTACTTTTGAGTTGATTTAAATGTTTCTAGTATTTATTTTGGATAGATTTTAATAAAATTATTTTGGATTTACAATTTTTTAATAAACAAGAAAATTAATCCTTTGTCATTGTTGTCATTTTCTAGTTTGTCATATTCTTCTGTCAGCTTTACTAATAGTATATTTTGTCTTATACAATTTAATGTGTTTAATAAATCATCCACATACTGTGTAGCTTCTGATTTTTATTATATGCTTACAAAAAATGCCTGATAGCAATACTATAATATTTTTTACCCATTTTACTTCTTTTTTTTTTTTTTTTTGAGACGGAGTTTCGCTCTGTTGCCGAGGCTGGAGTGCAGTGGCGCAATCTCTGCTCACTGCAAGCTCCGCCTCCCAGGTTCACGCCATTCTCCTGCCTCAGCCTCTCCGAGTAGCTGGGACTACAGGCGCCCGCCACCACGCCCGGCTAATTTTTTTTGTATTTTTAGTAGAGACGGGGTTTCACCGTGGTCTCGATCTCCTGACCTCGTGATCCGCCCGCCTCAGCCTCCCAAAGTGCTGGGATTACAAGCGTGAGCCACCGCGCCCGGCTCCCATTTTACTTCTAACATATTTTTTAAATTTTACTTTCAATTTTTGGTTGTGGTTTAATACTTGAAATATATTTTTATGTAAGGAGTCAAGGAAAGATGACATTGTCATGGCACCTTTCTTAGTTTTTATTTACCTCAGTGATTTGAAATACCTTACTAAATTCTCCTATAAAGCTGAGGCTTTGTCTTTGTTATCTATATTAGTGTCTTAATATAACAGATTTTTTAAAATGCCTACAAACAAAAGGTCCATTAGTTTACATGAATTTTTTCTTAACGTATAATGAGAATCTCATGTAGTTATTTTATTAGCAGTATTTTTATTTATCACTTTATTTTGGTAAATTATCATTTCTTTCCTTTGTGTTCTCATGCCAGTTTTTTGTTACTCTTCACTTGGGGACTGTTGCTAAATTTATTCTTTATTGTTATATCTCTATTGCATTGTTTCTATATTCTCGTGAATATTTACATTCCTTTTGTATTTTCTCTTTTACAATCTACAGTCTTTTTCTTACATAATCAGTGTAATCAATCAGTTAATTAATAATTATTATGTAAATATTTCGTGAAATAATGCCAAATAAAAATAATGCATTCAACAAATATGTGTTGAATTAATGGATGTGTATCCAAAAATGAAAGAAATCTACTATAGAATTAGTGCTTCATTTCTGTTTTTTATGATTTTTATTGTATTGACTTTAAGTTTCAAAATAATGGAAGAAATTAAATATATATATGTGTACACACATATTTTATTTGTATACACTTATTTTTAATAAATATATCATATATATATATACATCTTTCAAAAAGATAGGTGTTTCATAAAGAACTCCAAGTAGATAATTCATTTGTTTTCCTCCTTAAACCTCTAATAAAATGGATTTCCTTTAAAATATTTTCTTCGGGATCCAAAGTTAGATTTGCTTTCTGTAGGTACATACATCATTGGGAAGTAGGGATTAAAGGGATTACATAAGGAGTTTGCATTGAAACATTTATACACAGTAGTATGTTATAGAAATTATTTCAGAAATAAAATAAATGTGTGCACATATATGTGTGTACGTAAATGTATAAATTGATCTATGGACTCATATCTCCAATTCTATTAAAATGGGTTGTAGAGCAATACATATACAGTCAAGGTGTATGCATAAGAATTTTCAGCTTTTTTAATGAGCCTTATTTCAGATCATAATTCAAGCCTTTTTTCCAGCACGTTGATTTTCTTTACAATATATTTTGCTATGAATATTGACAATAAAGACAAATTTCATTCATAATTTCAGCAAGTCCTCTATATTTTTCATAAAGGTGACAGTTTTAGGAGATATGTTTCTTCAGCATACACTGCACTAGATTTAAGTACTGAAGATGTTAAATCTTAAATACCTCAATGATGTTTAATAATGGGTAATAACGCTAATGAGTGGTAAAAATTTCACTTTTCCAGTCACGTGAAACCTAACCATTATTTTTTCAGTAATGCTCTGTTAAAGAAATGTGTGTCAGAGTTTTAGTTGCTAGGGAAACCATCTTCTATGAAATTGAATATAAAATACAAAGTTTTGGAAAGTTATCCAAAGGACACACTGAATGTTTTGTATTGGTTTATTTTGAGTTTGTTGTTGGTATTGGTGTCCGTTCCAAAAATTTTTATCTGTGGCACTAAAAGCATGCAGTAGGATTTAAAGTTTTGCTAATATAATGGATATGAACCTTAAAATATTTTGTAAAACAAATGTTTTTAAACAATGTGAATTTAGCTGTGCCAAAGTATGCTAGGACAAAGTTCTTGTAGAAGAGTTTATAATATTTCTACATTTTCTGTTCTTTATAATACAAACTTCCTTAAAATTAGTAGTCCTATTTATTCATGTCATTTATAGTCTGAGTTTCAGGTCTAAATACATCATAATTATTATTTAAGTAAAGATGAGACTAACATTAAATTGAAGGCACAACTTTGGGTTTAATCTTTTTGAAATTGCAATTGATTTCTGAACACTTTTTTATTCTTTTTTTCTGGAGACTGTAACTATAAGGAAATAAGTAAGGCTAAAAAGGCCTTCAATTTACTGTTAGTCTCATCTTTACTTAAATAATAATTATGATATATTTAGACATGAAACTCAGAATATAAATGACATGAATAAATAAGACTTAATTTGAAGAAAGTTTGTATTAGAACAGAAAATGTAGTAATATTATATTTTGTCCTTAAAATTTTAATATTTTGTGTAAAAATTGCACATGTAATATAAAAATATACTACTTTGTAAAAGAACTAAACAATGTAAGCAAAGATATATTGCTCTTTCTTGACTAGCCCAATATAATAATAATTACAATAATCATATTATTATAATACAACATAGTAATAGCAGTAGTAGCCTGAAGTGTTAGTAAAAAAGCTCATAGCATTTCATATATAATTATATTCTCAAAATTCCATGAGAAAAGATGAAACATAGATTATCCTATAGAGGCTGAGAGAGATAACAGCTGGCCAACCCCTCCGTTTTGTTCCAGGAAGACTCATTTCAGAATTTCGAACTTCATTATTTATATCTACACATATATATTGCATATACATAATCACATTTTATGTTATGGCTGTGTGTGTATATATATATATATATACATCTTTTTAGATATATATGTTATATATTATCACTGTTTTTATATATTATATATAGGATCACAATGTTTATCCATTTATCTGTCAATAGGTACTTAGATTGTTCTCCTGCCTTGGCTATTGAGAATTATGCTGCAAAGAACATAGGGGTGCAAATGTAAATTAGTGCAAATTAGTACTTCTCAGTTCTCATTTTATTTCCTTTTGATACATACCCAGAAGTGGAATAGCTGAATCATGTGGTAATTCTATTCTTAATTTGTTAAGGAACTCCATTTTGTTTTCCATAACAGCAGTATCAACTTACGTTCCCATCAACAGTGTGTAAGAGTTCCCTTTTCTTTGTACCCTGTCCAACACTTGTTATCTATTCCTTTTTTGGTAATAGCCATCCTGGTGTGAGGTGATATCTCATTGTGATTTTGATTGTCATTTCCCCGATGATTGAAAAGAAGGCAATCTTGTCATGGATCAACCTGTAGCATATTATGCTAAGTTAAATAAATCAGACACAGAAGGATAAATACTGCATGATCCAACTTATATGTGAAATCTAAAAGAGTTTAATGTGTAGAAACAGAAAATACAATGGTTATCAGGAGCAATGTGCAAGGGGAGTTACAGAGAGATATTTGTCAAAGGGTACAAAGTTGCTTTATACAGGAAGCATAACTCTAGAAGTCTCCTATACAGCATAATGACTATAGTTAATATTTTATTGTATACTGGAAATTTTAAAAGACAGATTTTAAACTTTCAGACATGCTTACTACACATATTCACACACAGACATACACATGCAAGTAACCATATAGGGGATGCATATGTTAATTTGCTTTACTTTACTAATAATTTCACTATTTATATGTATGTATATTAAAATATGTTGCACACCTAAAATATATATAATTGAAAAGATTCTGACATTCAGATCTGTACAGTAATCAATATGTGTTCTTTTAGCCTACAGAATTTGTGGAAATTTGTTACAAAAGCAATAAGAAACTAACTCACTACTTTCAATATTGTTACATTATATTGCATAGTTCATATACTCCATAAACTATTTTTAAAATTTGCTCATGTCTAGTTAACGCTTCCTAATTATTAAATCTTTGAAAAATCCAACAGACACTTCACAGTTCAGAATCATTTAACACTAAAATGATGCTTTCCTTGGAAATTAGATAGAAATTTGTAAAAGCATTTAGACTTGGTGTCCCGTGAAGAACAAATAATTTTGATGTTCATTTCTTCTTTTTTTAAATATGAACCTTTCACTTAAAACAGCTTTAGATTTCCAAAATTGATACAAAATACTACAAAAAATTTCACACCTCCCACAACCAGTTTGCCTTATTATTGAAATCCCACTATGATACATTTGTAACATTTGATGAACAAACATTGACACATTATTATTAACGAAAATCCATACTTTATAACGATTTTCTTAATTTTTGACTAATATCCTTTTCATGTTCCAAGATCCCATCAAAAATGCCACCTGAAATTTCTTTGTCATGTGTGCTTAGGCGCTACTTGGTTGGAACAGTTTTTCTAACTTACCTTGCTTTTGATCAACTTGACAGTTTTTCATTTATTGATCAGATATTTTAAGAAGTCCAACAATTGATATTTTCTAATATTGTTCTTGCGATTAGATTGACTTTATGTGTTTTGGGAGAATAAGTACAGTGATAAAGTACCATGTTTATCACATCGTATCAAGAGTGTACACTATTAACGTTTCTTGATCTTGATCTCCTGGATAAAGTAGCATTTGGCAGTTTTCTCCACTCTTACTACCCCATTCCCCTTTCTGTGCTATACTCTTTGGAAGGAAGCCATTCTGTGCAGTTGTCTCCTATATCCCTTTAATATATTCTCATCATTGTGAGTTGTTGGCTTCTTATTTTTTTTTTTTTCTTTTTGAGCACTTTCGTAGTTTGTGGCATAATAAGATGCTTCTCCATATAAATGTTTATCTTGTATATTGCCTAATGCAGTTTTAGAATTAGCAATTTCTCTAAGAAATTCTGGTTTCATCCATCGGAAGAGGGTACTAAAAATCCAAGATCTGGGTACATCTACTGAGGATTTGTTCCATTCCAGTATACGCTTATAGTGGTACCAGAATTAAGTCATACCCTCCTGGCAAACATCTTTTCACCTAGGATAGATTTCTTATGTACAGTTTCCATTGCATTTGCTCTTACAGACTTTACTCATATCCAAGGTTATTTGGGTCAATACCTTTAGCCTTCATCCCCTTCTAATAACAGTTTGATTATTCTGACAATTTCTACATTTTATTCTGTGAAACCCCAGCTAAATGAACTGTTAAATTTTTGCCTGTCCTAAGGTTTAATGTCTGTGTGGAAGGTTCTGTGGGTTTTTGCAAATAAAGTGTCATTATTCACTATTAGAGTCTCATATAAAATTGTTTCACTGTCCTAGCATATTCCTATACTTCATATATTCAACTATTCCCCTTCACCACAAATACCTGGTAACAAGTGATACTCTTATCATCTCTATAGTTTAGCCTCTTTCATAAAGCCATATATAATTGAAATCATGGAAGACATAGGCTTCCAGACTGGTTTTCTTCACAGAACAATTTGAATTTGAGATTTGACTGTCTTTTCATAGCTTAAAATAATTTATAAATAATCATCCATTTTATGAATATATCATGGCTTATCCCTTCACCTGTCTAAGAGTATCTTGGTTACTTAAGTTTTGGGTGATTATTTATGACACTAGCACTGAAACAGGAGTTAAGAAGACATTAACTTAGGCAGATAGTGAGGGTATAGGAGTCCTCAGTAAGGGTATTCTTTTTGATGAAAAGTAGCCCCAAATTATTTTTTAACAAAGAACAGCCTGTAAAATCGAGCTGCAGACATAGACAAGCAAACTAGAAGCTTGCACAGGTGAATGCCCATAGGCAAGAACTACCTGGGACTAGGCCTGTTCAAAATGGCGGCTCTATCTTGCATGTGTACAGCAAGGAGCAGAAAAGATGGAGCTGCTCCAGTGGAAAGCCTATTTGCATAATAAAATTAGGGTGGGGTAGCCAGCCTTCTTCTCATGCTATGTAAACATCACACCTGATCAAATCAACATATGGCCTTACATAAATCAGACACCACCTCTTCCAGCCTGCCTATAAAATCTACTGTGGTCCACCACCTTTCGCTCTTTAACCCACTCACGTGTTTATATGTCTTGAATTCTTTCTTTCTCTCTTTCAAGGAATTGCTGTCCTCTCTCCTTTCTTCTATTAAGCTTTCCACTCTTTAACCCACCCACATGTTTCTGTGTCCAGAATTCTTTCTCAGAGCAAGAAAACAAACATGGGTAAATCCTCAGACAACAAAATTGTTTCTGTATTAACATTCATGTGCAGGGTTTCATGTGGAAAGAGTTTTTACAATAACAGAGTAACTAGTCGTATTTATATAAAGATATAGCATCATATCATTATAGGTCATATGGTGGGACTATGTAGAATTCATAGGAAACTGCCAAAATCTCCTTCAAAGTGGTTGCACCACTTTGCACTCAACCAGCAATAAATATGAGTTTGTGTTGTTTTGTATCCTCACTAATAATTGATGCCAGTATTTTAGATTTGACATTTTTAATAGGTGTGTAGAAATATCTGATTGTTGTTTTATTTCAAAAACCTTTACTGAAAAACACTGTTGAAAATCATTTCATATGCTTATTTGCAACCTATCATCTTTGGTGTGGTGTCTTTTCAAATCTTTGGCTCATTTGTTAACTGATTTTTGTTTTCTCCTCATTGAGTTTTAAGTGTTCTTTGTATATTTACATGAGAATCATTTGTTAGGTATTTATTTTGAAAATATTTTATCCTAGTATAATGTTGGTCTTTTGATCTTCTTAACAGTATTTCCATAGGACAGAAGTCTTAATTTTAATAAAATCCAACTTATCATCTTGTTTATTTTATTGATCATGCTTTTGGCGTTGCATCTAAAAACATTCTCAAAACTGAGGTCATGCATTTTTCTCCTACATTATCTTTAGGAAGTTTTAAAGTTTTGTATTTTACATTTAGGTTTATAATTTCTATTGATTTAATTTGTGAATGATACAAAGTCTGCATCTAGGTTCACTTTTTTGCATAAGTAATACCAATTGTTCTAGCTTTTGTTGAAAGACTATTCTTCCTTTTCAGAATTTCTTTTGCTACTTTGTCAGTATCAGCTAACAATATTTTGTTGTTCTGTCTCTGAACTTTAATATATTCCATTGATCTATGTGCCTAATATTTCACCAGTTTCATGCTGCAGTGATTACTGTAGCTTTATAATACATCTTGAGGTTTGGTATTGCACGCTTTCCTTCTTTTTTTCAATATCAAGTGAGCTATTCTAGGTCTTTTGCCTTTTCAAATGAACTTTGGAGTTGATTTGAGAATAACTACAAAATGGCTGGCTAAGATTTTGATTGGGATTGTGTTCAATCTATAGATCTATTAGGGAAGAAATTGCATATTAATAATATTGAATTGAATTAACATGAAATATGCCATCACATATTTAGATCTTTAATTTCATTCATAGTTTTGTACTTTCCAGCATACATATATTTTATATATTTTATTAATTTTATAACTGTTTTCATTTTTGCATGTCATTTATTGTTTTTTAAATTCTAGATGTTCATTTGCTGACTTATAAGCAAACAAATGACTTTTGTATACTAATCTTGTGTTCTCCAAACTTGCTTCTCAATTTCAGGAGTTTTTTGTTTAATTTTTTACTGAAATACCAGGGGTTCAGTGACTTTTTTAGACCCAGGAATCAAAGCCCTATAACAACAGCACAAGGATTAGTTAATAATGTATTTATACTACAGAAAGTCCTATCATTCTAACATTTCAAAAGTTAAAACACTGTGATATAATGTCCAGTAGTTACTTCCGGCAACACTGAAAACATTGTGTTAGTTAGATTACTCACTGCATATGTCTAATTGCTAGCTTTCTAGTGACAGAACTGTGACCAAAGCACCAAAAAGTGATAGATCATATGCCAAACTTTTCGTAGAAAGACAACCAACTTTTCTTTCCATCAAAAAAATGGTTAAATGCAAATATCAGTTTTGGAAATTCAATATTAGGATAAATAAATGAATAATCTTCTTTCACTTAAATATACTACAAAGCATGGTCAAAGTAAGAACAATTAAACAAGAGTTCCTTTTCAGTAATTTAAAAGAGCATCATCACACATTTCCAAGATTGGTTTCTAGATACAGTACTGACAATTGATTAGGTCAACTTTTACCACTAAAATCTTTGAACCAGCACAACAGTTGTACATATTTTGTTTTCAAGTATACATGTGAAGGCCCATCAGTGATAAACAGCTTTAAATCAAGAATTACTAGAAAGTCTCACCTTTTAAAGATTACTATTTAATCCTAGTGAATGCCACTTAATTTTGTTAATGGTCAACACAACTAAATTTGAGAGAAATCCCACCAATATAATTAGGTTAATGCAAGGTGTTGGACGTTGGCAGTTGTACTTATATCACATTTTTACCTCCTTAAAGGAAAAATCTGAAACCAACTCAAATTATCAATGTAATTGAATTACCTTGAAAATAAATACCGTTTAAACATTTCTACTCTCATATACTTTTCCAAAAAAACAAAACAATTAATGTACTGTTTCTGCTTCACCAGCGATAAATATGAGTTTTTTTTTTTTTGCATCCTCTCTAATAATTGATGCTGCCAGTATTTTAGATTTGGCCTTTTTAAGAGGTGTGTTGAAATAGCTCATTGTTGTTTTAATTTAAATTCTTTAGTGACAAATGCTGTTGAGCATAATTTCATATTTTTAATTGCAACATATGACCTTTGCAATATATCTATAAAAATAAGTCTTTTGTTTTACCCAAGAATCTTAAAGCTCTTATAGTTCTCTAGATAAGAGGTCTACAGTATTACCCAGAGCCTTAAGGAAATACATGATAAATATTTTATTATGATATACAATTTAATATGTTTAAGTCCACCAATGTCACTCTACATTTTGTGAAATTAAAAATTCTCTTTAGGTATGTGACCAGTATTAGTGCTAGGACTATCTATGAAGAATAGCGAATAGAATGTGAAAATGTAAGCATGTATGTGAAATATGGCTCCATGCGAAATCTGCTTTCATGCTTAGCTATATTTAAAAAAAAAAAAATCAAACTGCCAATTTATTTCTTTATAATACATCTTAGTTTACCTTAAGACTAAGAACTTAAACTATGAGAAATGGTAATTAGCCAAATTTCTGCAATTTTTTATTAAGTTTTAAAGAATATTTTATTATCTGAATGTGTTCAACGTTCTATTTTCTTTGTATGTGCATGAAGATAGACACATAAACAGGAGAAAACTACATATGATTTACAGAGACCATCTATGACATGCTTGAACTTTCTGTTTTGTCCTACTGAAAACATTTTACTTTGGGACAAAAATTTACCGTAAAAGATCCTTTCTCATACAAAATTATTTTCTTTTCTTTATAACCTTCCTTACCAAAAATACATCTTTATAACCATAACTTTCTTCACATCTCTTTCCTCTACTTGCTGGTTCCTTACTACCTTGTTTCATGAACAACCTTTTCAAGTTCATAATTTGGATTAACTATTAGATAACTTCTGAATTAGAATTTTTTTTCAATAAGAATACATCTTCTTTGGCATATTTTCTATACAGAATTATTATTAAATAGAATCTTATCCTTAAATTTTAGTAACCTTGAATTTTAGTGAAAACCAGGGAAGCAAGAAATCTTGAGCTATATATGAGGTATCAGCATGTTATAGATGAAAACCATTCCACATTTTTTAGAAATATTTTCCCCATGTCATAACCTTTTATTAATTGGAAATGATACAGATATTCAATAAGCATAATTTAAATTGCACAAAAATTTCACTTACAGCTCTAATACATTCACATTTTATTTATTTTTAGCAATTTATCTAGATTATTTATACATCACATTCTTGTTAACCATTTTATAAACTGTGAATATCCGGTGTTCATCTAAGTAAGAACCTTAAAAGTTAAATATATAAGTATATAGGCCAATAATTCAAAAGTTTTAACTAGCAACGTTAAATAAGTCTCATTTGTCAAGGAAGTCACACAAACCAAGATCATTTCGCTTTAGCTGGATTTATAGTTTTATAGTTTTAATTATAATATTAATGGACTTTTTAGCATTTTCCATATATTAATAAATGTGGCATTACTTTTTTATTGATAAATATTGTCTTTTTTTAAATAAAAAGTAAAACATACAAAAAACTTTGAAACAATTTGTCAGAGGATCACTTTAATGCTATTACCAATAATTTACAATATTGCACTATATTTACTTTACCACATATCTATTCATCTGTCTAGTTTTTCATCCATCCTTCAATCAATTCATCTTAGATACACATCAACATAAACTGAAGAAATCAGTAAACTTCACCCCTAAACAGATCAGCATACTTATTATTGATAGTAGCTTAATGTTTCTTTACAGTTTCCCTGGGGAAAATTTACTTAAAGAGAAGTCCAGGAAACTTGCCTATACCCTTTGTTGAGTTTTTACAAATTTGTACACCTGTTAACACCAATAACTATCAAGATTTATGACTTAAATCACCCTAGAAATTTCCCTCATGTGGATTCCCAGATAATCCTTCTTTTTCTGGACCAACCTGTGTACTTTTTTGTTATGCCATAGATTCATTTTGCCTCTTTGGAATTTAATAAAATGTTAAAATGGAATTTAATAAAAATGTTAATATTAGGTATTTACCATTTTATGTTTCAGAATTGCTCATATTGGTGAATGAATCAATTGTTATTTATTTGGTTGTTTTTTTTCTGTTGCTGGCTAGAATTTTATTTTGTGATTTTACTACTGTGTGTTTATCCAGACTCTTGTTAATTAACATTTGGATGATTTCCAGATTATAAATAAAGCTGCTAAAATCCTTCTTGTGAACACATTGTTACAATTTCATATTTTTATTTCTTTTTTATGAACATTTGTTTTTTTTTTTGGTAAATACCTAGAACTGGAATAATGTTGTCATTGGACACTTTAAAAACTGCTAGGTGTTTTTTCACAGGCTATTTAAAAATGTATGCAGGTTACCATTTTTTTTACAGCTTCATAACTAGTAGTATTGTAAGATTTTAAAGTTTATATGTAGCATCTCAATGTAGTTTCAATTTGCCTTTCTCTGGCTACTTGTGATGTTTCAATGTGCTTTTGACTATTTGTATATTATTTTGTGAGGTATAAGCTCAAGTCTAGTCATTTGTTTTTTTTTTTTTGAAATTGACCTTTTGTTTTTTTGTTACTATTATAAATTACTTAATATAGTCTGGATACAAGTAATTCATCAAATATGTGTCACGACCACTTAATTCTTACCCGAGTCTTGATATTTCACAATCCTAATGGTTTGTATATGAGGCCAATCCATCAGGTTATTTGCTTGTTTTGGTTTTGTTCTGTTTTGTGTTAGCACTTTTTGTACCCTATCTAAAATAATGTTTGTCTATCTTCAGTTCATGGAAATGTTTTTCATGTTTGCTGTACTTTCCTTTGTGACATTTATATTTGAGTCTATAACCTGTCTTGAACCAGTTTTTGTTGCTGTTTAAGACAAAGATCATGTTCTATTTATATTTTTCTACAAATATTCCACTTTTCCGTCATGGATGGTAAAAAGATTTGTCTTCTCCCATTTTATTTCTTTCACATTTTTGTAACAAATCAAGATAGCATATGTGTGAGCCTATTTCTGATTAGCTGTTCTATTCCGTTTATCTGTTTTTTTCTTAATGTTAATCTTGTTGTCATTCTTTATGCTAATCCCATGTTATTTTATTTACTTCAGTTTTACATTGAATCTTGAAATCAAAGATTTTACTGGTTCTGCCATGTCCTTTAAATTTCCATTTAATTTTATAATTAGAGTATAAATGTCTACAAAATGTTGCTAGGGTTATGAATAGAGTTGTAGTGAATCTGAAGATTAATTTAGTTAAGAATTGACATTTTTAAACAATGAACACTTTAATTCTACAAATAATGCTGTATACTACATATATGTTTATTGTTCTTTAATTTCTCTTAATATTTTGTAATGATCAGAATCGAGGTTATAAAAAATTTTGTTAAATTTATTTCTAAACCGTTTATGTTTAATGCTAATTTAAATGGCATTGTTTTCATATCTTACTGTATTTTTTGAGTGTTAGTTTTTAGGATGTGGGAGTACATTTTTTGCATAATCACCTTGATTCCATGATGTCACTAATTTACTAATTATAGTAATTTTTCTACACATAGTTTAGGATTTTCTACTTACATTCTCTCTAATCATTTTTCTTGGCTTTCTCTCACTATATGTAGTAGCTATGATGTCTAGCATAATGTTAAATAGAGGTGGTGAGTTCAGACATCTTGATATTAGAGGAAAATATACGGTACTTTACCAGTAGGTATGATGCTATTTATAGTATTTTTTAAAACATTCTCACCTTCCTATTTCAATATTTCTGCTATACACATTTTTATCATGATCTGTGTTGAATTTTGTCAGTGTCTTTCCTGTGTCTGTTAAGATCATATTTTTCACTATTCTGTTAATATTGTAATTTAATTATTTTTAATATTAAATTAATATTGCTAAAATACCATAAAGTGATTAAATGATTAAAACAGACTCACATCAATCATGGATTATTTCTAATTTTAGAAAATAGTCAAAGAATTAAACAGCATAGAAGCACCAACTCTAGCATTTCTTTCTGGAGAAGGCAAACACATCCGAAGCAACTTTCTAAGTGTTCTTTTCTCCAATATTGGAATGATAGAAACATGCAAACTTAACTATGTCTGCAGGAAATTTTGTTAGAAAAAACTGATTTCAGTACATTTACTCCATCTGCTTGACAAACTTTCATTCTCCAGCTGGCCATGTTCCATAAATCCTTAAATTCTCGGTTTATTTTTAATAAGAGAGTCAGACAGCCATGTTGTTTCTTGCCAAAATGAATTTATTTATAAGAACTTCCAATTATATTTTCATTAGTAAATGATATTAGCTTATTTACAAGGGTATGTGGTCTAGTTCAGTATTGCCTCTGAAATGCCCAGGCAGGAGAAAATAACTCATAACCCAACTTGTAACTTTCCTTTCTAGTCCACTCTCTGATTTTGATCAATATCTTCTTGCCAAATATTTCTAGGTGTCTTTTTATACTTTGCCTTAAAATAAATTTCTTAAAAATATTTCTTCCAATATTTTATTCAAAGACGCTCATAAATATTCCAATGACCCGCAGAATATGAGCCATCTAATAGAAAGTATAAATTATTCTTTTTATAAATTATGTTAGTAATGACTATATCTCTGTCCAAGCCATTTGATATTTTTCATCAGTTTAATTATTACCTTTATCTGTAATCAAGACTTATTTAGACATGTTTATATACGTTTATTTTGATGCATTTGTGAATTTTCTCAAACCTCCTTCTTCTGGCCAATCTATATTCATATATACAAAATTAATTGAGGGCTTCAAATAGTCTCTCAAAATATTTTTGTAGTCTGATTGTAATAAAATATTGATTTTCATTTAATCCTAAAGTAAATACAGTAAGTTAGAGATTTCAGCATAATGATTAACACACTATACATAAGTTAAAATTATGTACATTTACATATGTACAAAATGGTACACTTTTCCTTTCATACACTTATTCTATGTACACATGATTCCAGGGGCAGTAACTAGAGGCTATTTTTCCAAAAAAAACTAGAGATTCCTTCTGGTCTTTGGACATAATCATAACTATATTTCTCATACTACGCTACATGTTCTTATTGACACAGACTTTCAGGTAATGCTATATAATACAACTTATATTTCCCCAATAGAGATGACATGGGTTGATGCTTAATTCTGCTTTTAATTCTGCCTCTTTGAAATATGAGTAACATAATTTCACTTTTTATGTTTAATATATGGATAATTAGAGAGCAATAAAAAAGGCTACACTGTCAGATACTGTTCTCCCTCAGCTTGGAATTGTAATATTATTTCCACAAATGCATTTCCTTGGTATAGACTGCTAATACTTCTGGCCACTGACATTTAAGGAGATAAGGATCCCAGGTAATTACATTATCCAATCATCTGACCTGACTCATGGTACAAAATTTTCCTAATATTGTTAATGTATGTGATGATCCATAAGCTGAGTGGCTTCTCTGGTTTACTCACAAATCTCCACCCTCTGTAGCTAACTCCTATTTCCAAACAGTCTTTGAGAAAAGTATTCCTTTTATCATCTACATTTAGTTTAAAAATTATTTTCATCATGACAGTGAGCCTACAGGAATATTATTACTGCTTGATCTAAGTTTACAGTGTAATTTTTTCTTTCAGCACTACACACACACACACACACACACACACACATGCACACACACACATGCACACACACACAATTATTCCTGGCTAAATTGTTTTTGCTGAACGATAATTTTTTTTTGTTGTTCCTCTAAATTTAAAATTTATTTTTTCTCTGTCTTTGTAAGATGTTCTGTCTATGGGTTTTCAGAAGTTTTACCATGAGGTTTCTAAGTTTTTCTTGTTAGTTATTCTGTTTTTCATTCACTGGGCTGAACTTGTTGGAGATGTTAATTGTGATTTTTAGACTAATTTGAAAAGTTTTCATCTATAGTATCTTCAAAAAGTTTGCTTCTTCTTTTCTATCCCTCCATTTATTTTGGACTTTATTTATATTATGCCACTTGTTAGTGCCTAAAAAGTAACTGATGCTTTGCTTTTTATTTTCTTTTCTCTTTGTATTATCTATTTATAATTCCTATTGATTTTTACTTGTTTTCTATTTCTTATTTTTATAAGTCCATCCAATAAATTTCTGATTTCAGTTATTTTATTTTTCTGTAGTTTACACTGCTTTTTAATTTAATAATTGTTTTATTTTTAGAGGATATATTGTTCCCCTAAAATATTCCCAATCCTTCACCTTTTATATCTTCCTTCTTCAATTAATTTGTTAATACATGTAAATATTTGTTTCGTAGTCCTCATTTGATACCTGCAATATCATAGTCATTTTATATCTGTTTCTGTTGACTGTTTTGTTTTGATGGTGTATCATATTTTCCTGTTTCTTTGTATACACAATATTTTAACATTTTTCATATATTGGGTACAATGAAATCTAAACCTATAACTTTTGTGTTCTTGTTTATTACAGAACGTAGGGGCCCTTCTTCTCTTTGGTAGCTAGGTTGAGGTGTTGATCACTCTGATTCTACCTGAAGTGGAATAAAGATGGGGCTATGCCAGTTTTGATTCAGCTTTGTATTAAACTGTAGTAGAGCCCAGATCTCATAATCAGAGGTCCTTTGTAGCTCTTCCTTCGCTACTGCTTTGTAAGCGTATTTTTTAAAGCAGGGGTTGAGGGACAGTGGGTGGGGGATTGGGAGGAATGGGATTGTCGAGACAAATGATTTATTTTTGTTTTTTGAGCTTTTCCAGATTCCACCTTATCTCTCCAGCCTGTCATAAAGAGCTCATCGGCTTTCTCAGCTGTTCAATGTTTCTCCATCTATGGCAGGACCTCATTTTACCTGCCTATATCCAGTAATGGCACTTGTGCCTGTGATAGATACTGATGTGTTTCTATGATTACTTGTGAAATGTAGAATTCAAATTACAGATGGCTTCTTCAATGGCCACGTAGAAAACGATGAATTTATTTATTTTTTTTTATTTTGTTATTATTGGGAGTGAAGGTCTTTAACATTCCTGACCACTATAGCTTCAAGCAGACGTCTTCTCTGTTACTATACTGATTATTGCTAAGGAGAGGGTTTTCTCCAATATGGCTAATAATGGGAAACATTTTACATAAGGACAAGAATGAATATATATTAAAAATTTGTCAATAGACATCTCCCCCTAAAAATGTAGAATTTTTTTCCTATCCTAGTGGGACACATTTCTTTAAGATAATTAGAAACTAAGACAAATTATAGGCTTTCATGAACTACAAATTAAGAGTTAACTTTGAGATTAATGTTTTGTGGTCAATGTAACATCAGACATAGAAATATTTGAGGCTTTATACAAGCTTTTATTTCTCACATAGAAAAAGTAAACTAAATCATATTTCTATAGGTGTTATAAAGCTTAGATTATTATCATTTATCAAGACAGGATCCTAAGAGAGCTTCATGAGAAAATTAATTAGTTGATAATTTTCTGGAGGTTTTAAAAGGAGAATCCCAAGATATCGAGTCTGAATTGATACTTCTTATTTATTGAAGATACTCAATATAAAAAAAATCACAAAAAGCCATCATTTCCTGATGAAATACCTCAAGGATTTGACAGATTCATATGAAAACCTTCTATACAACAGGATACATAATACTTGGAGACAAAAAAAAAAAAAGAAAAAAACACAAAAGTACAACATAAACAAAAACCTTTCTGAAGATGAGCTCATGAAATAAAAACCATTTAAGTAAATATATCACCATGAAAAATAAAGACAAAGTCAACAATAAAAATTAAGAGGGAGGCAGAGCAAGATGACCAAATAGAAGCCTCTACCAATTGTCCTCTCTGCAGGAACACAAAATTTGACAACTAGCTATACAAAAAAGCACTTTCATAAGAAACAAGTATCAGGTAAGCAATCACAGTACTTGGTTTTAACTTTATGTTGCTCTAAGATGCACTGAAGAGGGTAGGAAAGACAGTCTTGAATTGCTGAGGCCACATGCCTCAGAACTGGCCACATGGCATTGAAAGATAATCTGTGCGTTTGGGGGAGGGAGGATGCAGTGATTGTAGGACTTTGCATTGGAACTCAGTGCTGCCAACACCAGGCAAAACTCAGCCAGCATTAATGGAAGGAGCATGTAGACAGGTCCTAGCCAGAGGGAAATCATCCATCCCAGTGGTTGGAACTTGAGTTTGGCCAACTTCACCATGGAGGGATAAAGTGTTCTGGGGTTCAATATAAACTTGAAAGGCAATCTATGCCACAAGGACTGCAACTCCTGGGCAAGTTCTAGTGCTATACTGGGCTCTGAGCCAGGGTACTTGGTGGGCATATGACCTAGAGAGACATCAGCAGTAGCATCTGAGGGAGCACTTGCACCACTCCTTCCCCAAGTCCAGGCAGTGCAGCTTGCAGCTCGAAAAGAGACCTCTTCCTTTAGATTAAGGAGACCATAAAAAAGAGTAAATAAGATTTTGTCTTGTGTCTTCATACCAGCTATGCCACAGTAGTATAGGGCACCAGGCAGAGTTGTAAGGTTCCCATTTCATGGTCTAGTTTGTGGATGACATTTCAGGACACAATCGGGGTCAGAAGAGAACCCACTGCCTTAAAGGGAATGATCTAGTCCTGGCAAGATTCATCACCTGCTGACAAAAAAACACTTGATCCCTGAATTATCAGCCACAGTAACCAGTAGCACATGCCATTGGCCTTGGGTGAGACTGAAACTTGCTGGTTTTCGTTGTGTCCCAGCACATTCCCAGCTGTGGTGACGATAAGGAGAAATTCCTCCTGCTTGAGAAAAGCAGAGGGCAGAGTAAAGGAGACTTCATCTTAAAGTTTATGTACCATCTAGACCACAGTGGAGTAGAGCAATAAGCAGTCTCTCAGAGTTTCCATTTCCAAGCCTTGGCTCTTGGATGGTATTTCTGCACCTTACTTGAGCCCAAGAAGAGCCCATTGCTTTGAAGGGTGTGTCCCAGACCTGGCAGAATTCAACACAAGCTGACTGAAGAGCCCTTGGGCCTTAAGAGAACATTGGCAGTAGACTGGCAGTACTCCATGTGGACCTGTGGTATTGATGGACAACGGGAAAGACTCCTCTGCCTGGGGAAAGGGGAGGAAGGAGTGGGAAGGAATTTGTCTTGTGTCAGCCACAATACAATACAGCATCCGGTAGACTGCTAGGGTTTCTGACTCCAGCCTCTGACATCTAGACAGCATATCTGCACCTGCTTGGGACCAGAGGAATTCATCACCCTAAAAGGAAAGACACAAGCCTGGCTGGCTTTGCCACCTATTGATCATACAGACCTAGGGCCTTGAGAGGACATGGGCAGTAGCTAAGTAGTGGCAGTGGGTACAATTGGCCTTTCATGAGACCCAGTGTCATGCTGGCTTCAGATATGACCTAGCACAGTCTTAGTGGTGGAGGGGTACTTGTGTCACCCCTCTCTCAGCCCCGGTAAGCTCAATCCTTATGAGATTCAATTTTTGGTTAAAAAGTAAGGTAAGAGAACCAGTGACTCTGCCCGGTTACCCAGATAATTTTTCCAGATCTCATCCAAGACCACCAAAGCAGTACCTCTATGAGTCTGCAAGAAGCACCGTGTTATTGTCTTTGGGGTGTCTGTTAATGCAGATATGGCTGCAGTGACTGAAAATTGAGATCACAATACCCAAGTCCCTTTGAATACCTGGAAAGTCTTTCCAAGAAAGATAGGTACAAACAAGCCCAAAGTGCGAAGACTACAATAATTACTTAACTCTTCAATGTCCAGAAACTGATGAACATCTATAAGCATCAATAACATCTAGGAAAAAAATATGTTACCAAACAAACTAAATAAGGCACCAGGGACCAATCCTAGAAAAGCAGAGATATGTGACCTTTCAGACAGATTAGTCAAAGTACCATTTTGAGAAAACGCAAATAAATTCAGAATAACAAAGAGAAGGAATTTGGAATCCTCTTAGATAAGTTTAACAAATAAATGGAAATAATTAGAAATAATGAAGTGGAAATTTTGGAGTTGAAAAATGCAATTGACATACTGAAGAATACACCAGAGTCTCTTTTTAATTTTTTTATTATTAACTTTTATTTTTTTTATTTTATTTTTAATTGCTGATTTATTTTGTAAAGACATGGTTTCACTATGTGGCCCAGGATGGTCTTGAACTCCTGGGCTCAAGCCATCCTCCCCCCGCAGCCTCCCAAAGTGCTGGGATTATAGGTATGAGCCACCACACCCAGCTAGAGTCTCTAATAGCAGAATAGATCAAGCAGAAGAAAGAATTAGTGAGCTTGAAGATAGGCCATTTAAAAATACACAGTCAAAGGAGATAAACTAAAAAAAATGGAAAAGAATAAACATGCATACAAGATCTGAAAAATCATCTTAAAAGGGCAAATCTAAGAGTTATTGGCCTTAAAGTGAAGGTACAGAGACAGATAGGGGTAGAAAGATTACTCACAGGAAAAATAACAAAGAACTTCTCAAACTTAGATAAAGTTATCAATATTCAAGCACAAAAAGGTTATAGAACACAAAGTAGATTTATACCAAAGACAAGTACTTCAAAACATTTAATAATCAAACTCCCAAAAGTCAAAGATGAAAAAAATCATCCTGAAAGCAAGAAGAGAAAAGAAATAAATAATATACAATGGAGCTCTAATATTTCTGGCTGCAGACTTTCCAGCAGAAACCTTACAGGCAAGGAGAGAGTGCCATGACATATTTAAAGTGCTGAAGAAAAAACCTTTCCTAGAATACTATATGCAGTGAAAATACTCTTCAAACATGAAGAAAAAATACTTTCCCAGATTAGTGTAAGTAGTGTAAGGACACTAGACCTGTCCTACAAGACATGCTAAAGGAAATACTTCAGTCAGAAAGAAAAGAATGCTAATGAGCAATAAAATGTCATCTGAAAATACAAAACTCACTGGTAAAAGTATGTAAATGGAAAAACTCAGGATATAATAGCACTGTAATTGTGGTGTGTACACGACTCATATCTTAGGTCGAAAGATTAAAAGAAAAATCAATCAAAAATAACTATGACTCTTCAAGACATAGTTCAATACAATATAGGTAGAAAAATCAAAGGTAAAAAGCAAGGGGACCAATGTAAAATGTAGTTTCATTAGTTTTCTTTGTGCTTGTTTATTTAGTTTGTTTATGCAATCAGTGTTAGGTTGTCATCAGTTTAAAATAATGGGTTATAAGATGTTATTTGGAAGCCTCATTGTAACCTCAAGTCAAACACATACAGTGGATACAAAAAATAAAAAAGCAAGAAATTAAAACATACCACCAGAGAAAATTGTTTAACTAAAAAGAAGACAAGAATCAAAGAAAGAAGACCACAAAATAACCAGAAAATCAAATAACAAAATGGCTGTAGTAAGCTCTTACTCATCAATAATAACATTGAATGTAAATGGACTAAACTCTTCAATCAAAAGACATAGAGTCACCAAATGCATAAAAAAAGACCCAATGTCCTGTTGTCTATGAGAAACATACTTCCCCTAAAAGATACACATAGATTGAAAATAATAGCATGTAAAAAGATATTCCATGCCAAAAGAGAGCATGAATAGTTATATAAGACAAAATAGATTTAAAGACAAAAAGTATCATAAGAGACTAAGCAAGTCATTACATAATGATAAAGTGGTAAATTCAGCAAGAGGATATGGCAAGTGTTAGTATATATGAACCCAACACTGGAGCAGCCAGATGTTTAAATCAAATATTAATAGAGCTAAAGATGGAAAAAAAACCCAAATAAAATAACAGCTAGAGACTTCAACACAGACTTTAAGCATTAGACAGTTTATCCAGATAGCATTAATAAATCAAAAAAGAATCATTGAACTTAATCTGCACTATACCAAATGGGACTCATAGATATTTACAGAACACTTCATCCAGTGGCATCAGAATACACATTCTTCTCAACACATGGATTATTCCCAAAGATAAGCCAATGTTAGGCCACAAAACACATCTTAAAACATTCAAACAAATTGAAATCATATCAAGCATCTTCTCTGAATATATTGGAATACAAATAGAAATCAATAACAAGAGACATTTTGGTAACTATGTAAATGAATGGAATTTAAGCAATATGCTTCTGAATGACCAGTGATTCGTGAACAGATTAAGAAGAAAATTTAAAAACAATATTGAAATAAGTGATAATGGAAACACAACATACCAAAACCTATGGGATACAGCAAAAGCAGTACTAAGAGGGAAGTTTATAGCTGTAAGTGCCTAGATCTAAGGAGTAGAAAGACTTCAAATAAATCACCTAATGATGCATCTTAAAGAATGAGAAACAAGAGCAAATTAAACCCCATATTAGTAGAAGACAATAAAAAAAAAAGATCAGAGCAGAAATAAATGAAATTGAAAAGTAGAAAACAATATAAAAGATCAGCAAAACCAAAAGTTGTTTTTTAAAAAAAAGATAAATAAAATTGACTAAATATGAAAAAAAGAAAGAAGACCCAAATACATAAAATTAGAGATGAAAAAGAAGACACTATTACCAATGTGGCAGAAATTCAAAGGACAATTAGAGGCAAATATGAATAACTATATGCTAATAAATTGGAAAACCCAGAAGGAATGGATAAGTTCCTTGACACATACAACCAATCAAAATTGAACTAGACTAGAAATAAATCTATAACCTGAACAGACCAGGAATGAGCAAAAAGATTCAAACCATAATAATAAGTCTTCCAGCACAGAAAAGCCAGGGACCCAATGGCTTCACTACTGAATCTTACCAAACATTTAAAGAAGAATTGAGTAAGATTTATATTAACAAATTCTACTCTAACTACTCAGAAAAATGGAGGAGGGAGTACTTCCAAATTCATTTTCCAAAGCCAGCATACCCTGACACCAAAACCAGACAAAGGCACATCAAAAAGAAACAAAAAGAGCAAACAACAACAAAAAAACTACAGGTCAATATGCCTGGTGAACATTAATGAAAACATCCTCAACAAAATACTAACAAACTAATCCCAAAAATACGTTAAAATAATTATTCATCATGAACAAGTGCAATTTATCCTAGGGTTACAAAAATGATTAAGCATATGTACTTCAACAAATGTGATAGATCATATCAACAGAATTAGGGACATAAACCAAATGATCATTTCAATTGATGCCAAAAAGGCATTTGATGAAATTCAGAATTCTTTATGATAAAAATCCTCAAAGAACTGAGTATAGAAGGAAATACCACAACATAATAAAAACCATATAGAGCAGACCCACAACTAGCATCATACTGAATGGGGAAAAATTGAACGCTTTTCTTCTAGGATCAGGAACACAACAAGGATGCCCACTTTGACCACTGTTGCTTAACATATTACTGTAAGTTCTATCTGGAGCAATGAGGCAAGAGAAAGAATTAAAGTTATCCCAATTAGAAAAGAAGAAGTCAATTTTTTTCTTTTGCAGATGACATAATCTTATACTTGGGAAAAACTCCACCAAAAAAAAAAAAAAAAAAAACTACTAGAACTGATAAGCAAATTCAGTAAAGTTTCAGGATACAAAATTAACATACAAATATCTATAACATTTCTATATGCCAACAGTGAACAACATGAAAAAGAAATCAAGAAAGTAATTCTATTTACAATAACTACGAATAAAATTAAATGCCTAGGATTTAATTTAACCAAAGAAGTAAAAGACCTGTACATTAAAAACTATAAAGCATTGAATAAAGAAATTGAAGAGGACACACAAAAATGAAAAACTATTCCATGTTTATGGATGGGATAAATAAATATTGTGAAAATGTCCATGCTACCTAAAGCAATCTATAGATTCAATGCAATTCCTATCAAAATACCAATGACATTCTTTTCAGAAATAGAGAAAAATTTCTAAGATTTATGTGGAACCACAAAGGATCTAGACTAGCCAAATCTATACACAGCGAAAATTTTTTAAAAACTGAGGAATCAGATTAAACTGACTTCAAAATTACCTCAAATTGTACCACAGAGCTATAGTAACAAAAAGAGCATGGTACTGGCATCAAAGCAGACACATAGATCAATGGAACAGTATAGAGAACCCAGAAACAAATTCATACATCTATAGTAAACTCATTTTCAGCAAAGATGCCAAGACCATGCATTGGGGAAAGATCAATCTCTTTAATAAATGATTCTGGGAATACTGGATATCTACATGCAAAAGAATAAAACTGGACCCTTATCTCTCACCATATACAAATTCAAATAAAAAAAGATTAAATACTTAAACCTAAGACCTCATACTATTAAACTACTACAAGAAAATATTGGGGTAAATCTCCAGGACGTTGATCTGGGCAAAGATTTCTTGAGTAATATCCCACAAGCACAGGCAACCAAACTAATAGACAAATGGCATCACATCAAGTTAAAAAATCTTCTGCACAGTAAAAGAAACAATCAACATAGTGAAGAGACAACCCACAGAATGAGAGAAAATATTTTCAAACTATCCATATGACAAGGGATTAATAACCAGAATACGTAAGGAGCTCGAACTACCCCGTAGGGAGAAAACTAATAATCTAATTTTTAAATGGGCAAAAAACCCTAATAATCTAGTTTTAAAATGGGCAAAATAGATATTTCTCATATGAATGGCATATGAATGGCAAACAGGTATATGAAAGGTTCTCAAAATTATTGCTCATCAGATAAATGCAAATCAAAACTACAATGAGATATCATCTTACTACAGTTAATATGGCTTTTATCCAATGACAGGCAATAGTAAATGCTGGCAAGGATGTGGAGAAAGGCAACCCTTGTACAGTGTTGATGAAAATGGAAATTAGTACAACTACTATGGAGAAAGTTTGGCGGTTCCTTAAAACTAAATATAGAGCTGCCTCATGATCCAGCAATCCGATTGCTAGGTATATACCTAAAAGAAAAGAAATCAGTAAATCAAAGTGACAACTTCACTCCCATGTTTATTGGAGCACTATTCACAATAGTGCTGTAACAAACCAATAGCCAAGACTTGGAAACAGCATAAGTATCCATCAACTGATAAATGATTTTAAAAAATGTGGTACATATACACAATAAAGCACTATTCAGCCGTTAAAAAGAATGAGATCCTGTCATTTGCAACAAAATGGACAGAACTGGAGATCATTATGTAAAGTGAAATAATACAGGCACAGAAAGACCAACATCACATGTTCTCACATTTTGTGGAAGCTAAAACATCAAAAAAATTGAACCCATGGAGACAGAGAGTAGAATGACGGTTACCAGAGGCTGGGAAGTGTATTGGGTTATCGGAGTGGGGAGAATGTGATTGGTTAATGGGCACAAAAAATTAGAAACAATGAGTAAGATCTAGTATTTATAGCATAGTAGGGTGACTATAGTAAACAATGATTTAATTATACATTCAAATATAACTAAAAGAGAATAATTAGATTACTTGTAACACAAAGGATAAATGCTTGAGGTGATGGATACCCCCCATGTACCCTGATGTTCTTATTACATGTTGTATGCTTGTATCAAAATATTCCATATACCACATAAATATGTACACCTAGTATGTACTCACAAAAAATAAAAATGAAAAAAAGAAAACATTATAAAAGAAACACTGTTTGGACAGAATTCTTTAAATTGACTAGTCTATGTTAAAATACAGAGATTAAAAGGATATTGCCTTGGAATATTATGAATAAGACTAACAACAAGAGACAGCAATATTTTAGAATAGGTGTCTTTACGGAATCTTTGCAGTCTGTTTGGAAGATGTTTTTTGATGTTTGGGTGTTATGGAAGGAGGAATGTGGCCCTCAATGATGAATTAAAATGTAGCATGGAAAAAACATATCTGAAAGATGATTTTACATAAAAGTACCAAGAATTGTGTGTGTGTGTGTGTGTTCAAGATTGTCCTCAAAATGCATGTGGGGAAATTCTTCAAATAATATTGCTGGATCATATGCAGATATATGGAATCCTGTTGGTCGGATTGGGTTGTGAAAATGATAGAGTCCACTAGTGATATTAGCAAGCGTGGATGCTAAAGATCTGCAATGCAGGGGCAGCCCTTCACCATCTAGAAATTCTCTCATCCAAATTGCCAATAGTGACCCCCCCATTAAGAAGAATAATTTTATGTAAGTGCTACACCCATATACTATCACACTTTCTTTAGGGTATGTTAACTACTGGGATGCATAAATATTTCTCTGGTTATAAGCATGCTGTCGAAATTTTCCATTGCTAATAGGATCACTTTATTTAATTGACAGTTGTTTTATCAGTAATCACATACAACCATTTCAAGGTCAGGAATATATTTATGTTGTATGCTAAAAATCCATTTCTTATTTTTAAAGCATATTTTTATAAGAAATAGCAAGCAAAAAGAAGGGAGAAGCCAATAATAGTTATTGATAAATTACAGATATTTTAGTTTTAAATGAAAGTAGCTGTCCGTGGTGACTCTGGACCACATGGGTCTCACTAGTCTCTGGTTGTCATTGCCTGTACTTTCTATTTCTAACAACACAGTGCTTTATCATATTGTTTTGCTATTGTTTAACCCATTGAGGTGGGCAAAATTCTCATCTTTTCAACAAGAATATAATTTCCTTAAGAGGTAAAAACATATCTTATGCAACTTTTGTATCCCTCTCATCAGCTTGTACATAGTGTTTTCTTTTTAATTAAAAATAAATAATAGGCCAGTCATGGTGGCTCATCCCAGCACTTTGGGAGGCCGAGGTGGGCAGATCACTTGAGGTTGGGAGTTCAAAACTAGCCTGACCAACTCTTTGAAACCCCGTCTCTACTATAAATACAAAATTAGCCAGGCATGGTGGAACATGCCTGTAATTCCAGCTACTCAGGAGGCTGAGGCAGGAGAATCATTTGAACCTGGCAGGCAGATGTTGCAGTGAGCCAAGATCGCGCCATTGCACTCCAGCCTGGACAACAAGAGCAAAACTCTGTCTCGAACAAACAAACGAACAAACAGAGAAAAAATATTTGAAAGTGAAAGAAAATAGGATTTTTAACAAAATCAGTTGTTGTTATGTTTATTATTCATGATATATAATGTCATGCTTATTCCATTTAAATGTATAAATTTGATAGCATCCAAGTTTTTCCAATACATTAAAATAATGTTTGTCACATATTAAGTATCATAAAAGAAACTTAATATCAAGACTTACTTTAATATGTCTTCTTTCATATTAAACATATTTTTCCTGGCCAGGCACGATGGCTCACACTTGTAAACCCAACACTTTGAGAGGCCAAGGCTTGAGGATCACTTGAGCCCAGGAGTACAAGGAGCTAGGATCATGCCACTCTATTGGAGCCTGGGCAATGGAGAAAGACCTTGTCTCTTAAAAAAATACATAAATAAACAAAATAAAATGTAAAAACATGTTTCCTAACTTTACACAACGCACACACACAGACACACACACGCACACACAGTGAAGCGAGAATAGTCACCCTTATAAGAATGAAGGGATTAAGAATTCAAAAGTTTACGTACCTCGTCAAATAGGAAACATCTAATAACCACCATAGCCAATTATCTCTGATTCTAGAACACAAACGTTATGTAGGAACTTTCATAGTTTTCAAAGAATGATTAATAAGAATCTTTAGTAAGAATGCGACCAGGCGCAGTGGCTCATGCCTGTAATCCCAGCACTTTGGGAGGCCGAGGTGGGTGGATCACCTGAGGTCAGGAGTTCAAGACCAGCCTGGCCAACACCGTGAAACCCCGTCTCTACTAAAAATACAAAGATTAGCAGGGAGTGGTGGCGGGTGCCTGTAATCCCAGCTACTCAGGAGGTTGAGGTAGGAGAATTGCTTGAACCCGAGAGGCGGAGGCAGCAGTGAGCTATCATGCCACTGCACTCCAGCCTGGGCAACAGAGTGGGACTCCATCTCAAAAACAAAGAAAAAAAAATCTTTAGTAAGAATGATGTAATCGTATCTACTCTTGAATACATTAAGGAAATCTAACTGAGAAATTAAATTATTTATTTCTACCACAGTCTTTTTGTATGGATTTGCACTTCTGGCTCCTGACTTATAGATAAACATATAAGGGTTTCATTAGGTACCACAGACTAAATGCGTATCTGTTGAAAGTTTGGGGAATTCTCTAAAATGTCTTCACAAAGACAATTTAAAAGTGAAACATTGTCTGAAATCCATTTAGTGCCCTTTAGGGATTTTTTAAATTCTTTGAAACTTCCTGTAAATTTTTTCATATTTGAAACTAAGCAGATCTTCATTTATTTTCTCTCAACCAATGTTTTTACTTTGTCTGACAAACACACACCAGTTTTTTGCTTTGGCTAGAATTAAACAAACACAGGTGTTAAAATTTTCAGTTTCTTCATATTTTTTCTATTTACTTGTGCTATGGAAAGTCATTATGCTTCTGTAAAAGACACATTTTCCCAATTCATTACACCTAAAGGAACTGCCAGGCAAAATCTGCCTCCAGTATATGAGCCTTTGCAGACTTTCCCATATGTATTTTGCAAGCAGGTGTTTCATTTGCAGTTTTCCAGAAGCAAACTGTTTTTCAGGTAAATAGAGAATATCATGTTTGTATAAAAAAGGAACAGTAGTAACTACTCCTGGTAGAGCCTTGCTCAATATGAGAGCAATGTAAAGTTGTTGAATAAAGGGTTGAATTGAACATATAATGTTTAAACAGCCTAAGTGCACCCATCCAGTCAGGACCATGTTAATTAGTCACCCCAGAATGGATGAAGAAAAAACATGAGCACAGAGCTGGAAGATGGGGGTTAACATTGGTCAGATACCTTTTATTTAAAAAACACAGTACTTTACCACATCCCTGTGAATTAAGCTCTATTATATCCACTCAATAAATACAAAATCATGAATAAAATTTTATGCAACTTTCTCAATGTCACACAATTAATCAAGATTGTGCCAGAATTCAAACCCACATCAGTATAATAAGAAAGCCTAATTTTAAGTACCAAAATTCCGCTTTGGTTTCTGGTCTCTTGTCTTGTTCCTGGAAGCTGTACTCCTAGAACTAGAACACTTCATATGAAATCCAAATAGTGAATAAGACTGTGCCATTGTATGGAAAGACTGGCAAAAAAATGGCCATTTGCCTTTCTACTTTCCCAATACTTTGGATTATAGACCGAATCATTCAGATACTGTGTCTTTGTTCATTTCATTTTTCCTTTCTTGCTAATCATGACCCTACAGCTAGGTTTATTTCGTAGTTCCTATGGTAGCATAGAGTCTAATGGAAACTTATATATGGTTTTTGTTCTAAATGTATGCATATTTCGATTAATAATTGTTATATTTTGCAGAGGCTTTCAAGATACCAGTTATATTATCTTACCCAAAAGTAGATTATTATTGTACCTACCTACAAGGAAAAGGCATTATAGTAGAACAATTTAGGACAAATTTCTGATTAAATGGACCTAATTTTTAACCCAACTCTACGACTAACTAGTAGTGAACATGACTAAATTACTTAATATTTTTATGCTTATTTTCATTTCCTATTTAGTGAATCTGAGGGTAATTTCAACCATTTTGGGCTCTTTTGAACATTAATGATATATCTAAATAACTGATGAGACTACATCTTATTGGCTAGTATATAATGATGCTAATAAATGTTCATCATTTTTATTATAATTAGAATTTATATATTTAGATTTTATCTGCATTCTTGTGCAATATTAACAAAACCATGAGAAAAAAATGATAAAACTTATTCAAATTTCTCAGTTTACCTCTCTGTATAACACTTCACAAATCTTTAGCATTTAATATGGATTGCCAGTTTAAAAAATAAAATAAAAGGAAGTTTCTAAATGCCAAATTGAAACTGATAAGCTTTCTGTAAATACTATGTTCATAGTATCTGCCTCATTATTAAGGCTTGTATTTTCCCAGATTCACAAAGTTGAAACTAACAGCCCAGGCAGAACACCTTTAGGTCCCCTAAGTCAGTTTTATTTTGGATTACCATTTTCCATAGAAATGAGAAACTTAATACTGCATAGTCCTGTTTAACACTTTTCTACTTTTTGTATTACTTTCTTCTTATAGTCTACTTGTCAATATTTTGCAAACTCCATAATACTTGTTATTCTGTTTGCATCAAAAATCAATGTATATACATGCATTTAAAACATAATAATGCTTATGTTAGCCCACACATTTAGCATTTTCTTGCTCTTCATCTTTTTCTATGAATCTGGGCTGTCCTCTGAAGTAATTTCCTTTAAGTTTAACTAATTTCCTTTAGTCAATTATTCATTTTATCTTTTTGTTTTTTGAATTTTTTAGTTCTAGAATTGCCTTTGGTTTTTATTTGAAAAGAGCCCCCTTCACTCTGCTAAGTTTTTCTTTCTTTTCACCTATTTTGTTTATCTTTACCTCTATCTCTTCCTGATTTGGCTCTCAGCTTTACTGTTGGTATATAAGAATGCTAGTGATTTTTGTACATTGATTTTGTATCCTGCAACTTTACTGAAGTTGCTTATCAGTTGAAGGAGGTTTTGAGTCAAAACTATGTCATTTTCTAGATACAGAATCATGTCTGCGAACAGGGTTAGTTTGACTTCCTCTCTTCCTATTTGGATGCTCTTTATTTCTTTTTCTTATCTGATTGCTCTGGCTGAAACTTCCAATACTATGTTGAATAGGAGTGGTGAGAGAGAGCGTCCTTCTTTTCTGCCAGTTTTCAAAAGGAATGCTTCCAAAGCTTTTCCCCATTCAGTATGAGGTTGGCTAGGGGTCACAGATGGCTCTTATTATTTTGAGGTATGTTCCTTCAATACCTAGTTTACTGAGAGTTTTTAACACAAAGGGATGCTGAATTGTATTACAAGCCTTCTGCATCTATTAAGATAATCATGTTTTTTTTTTCTTTAGTTCTGTTTATGTGATAAATTACATTTATTGATTTGTACATGTTGAACCAACCTTGCATCCCAGGAAGCCTACTTGATCATGGTGGTTTAGCTTTTTGATGTATTGCTGGATTAGGTTTGCAAGTATTTTATTGAGGATTTTTGCATCAATATTCATCCAGGATATTGGCCTGAAGTTATATTTGCTATGCATGTGTCTCTTCCAGGTTTTAGTATCAGGATGATACTGGCCTCATAGAATGAGCTGGGGAGGAATCCCTCTTCCTCAATTTTTTGAAACAGCTTCAGTATGAATGGTGCCAGATCTTCTTTGTACATCTGGAAGAATTTGGCTATGAATCTATCTGGCCTTATGCTTTTTGGTTAGTAGGCTATTTATTACTAGTTCAATTTCAGGGCTTCTTGCTAGTCTGTTTAGGGAAACTTTTTCTGGTTCAGTCTTGTGATGGTGTATGTGTCCAGGAATTTATCCATCTTTTCTAGGTTTTTCCAGTTTGTGTGCAAATACGTGATTGTAGTAGTTTCTGGTTGTTATTTTTATTTCTGTGGGATCAGTGTTAACATCAATTTTGTCATTTCTAATTGTGTTTATTTGTATCTTCTCTCTTTTCTTCTTTATTAGTCTAGCTAGCAGCCTATGTATTGTATTATTATTATTTTTTAAAAACTTCTGGATTCATTGCTCTTTTGAATGGTCTCAATTTTCGTGTCTCAGTTTTCTCCAGTTCAGCTCTGATTTTGCTTATTTCTTGTCTTCTGCTAGCTTTGAGGCTGATTTGCTCTTGCTCCTCTAGTTCTTTCAGTTGTAATGTTATTATAGGTTGTTAATTTGAGGTGTTTCGAACTTTTTTGTTGTTGATGTTCAGTTAAATTTCCATCTTAACACAGCCTTAGCTGTGTCTCAGAGATTCCAATACGTTGTATCTTTGTTCTCATTAGTTTCAAAGAACTTCTTAATTTCTGCCTTAATTTCACTATTTCCCCAAAGGCAATTCAGGAGTAGGTTGTTTGAATTTCATGTAATTAATTTTCATGTTGTAATGTTCACGTAATTGTATGGTTTAGATTTTTTAGTCTTGACTTCTAATTAAGGGTTGTGGTCCAAGAGTGTGTTTGGTATCGTTTCATTCTGTTGCATTTGCTGACGATTATTTTATGTTGGATTATGTGGTCAATTTTGGAGTATGTGCCATGTGGTGAAAAGAAGAATGTATATTCTCTTGTTTTGGAGTAGAGAGTTCTGTAGAGTTCTATCAGATCCATTTGGTCCAATGTTGAGTTTAGGTCCTGAATATCTTTGTTTGTTTGTTTGTTTGTTTTGAGGTGGAGTTTTGCTCTTGTTGCCCAGGCTGGATTGCATTGGCACGATCTCAGCTCACTGCAACCTCCACCTCCTGGGTTCAAGAGATCCTCCTACCTCAGCCTCCCAATTAGCTGCGATTACAGGCACCCATGACCACACCCGGCCAATTTTTTTGTATTTTTAGTAGACACGAGGTTTCACCATGTTGGCCAGGCTGGTCTCAAACTCCTGACCTCAGATGATCCACCCGCCTAAGGCTCCAAAGTGCTGGGATTACAGACGTGAACCACCGGCCAAGGTCCTGAATATCTTTATTAAGTCAAATTGTCCCTGTTTGCAGATGACATGATTGTATATCTAGAAAACCCCATTGCCTCAGCCCAAAATCTCCTTAAGCTGATAAGTAACTTCAGCAAAGTCTCAGGATACAAAATCAATGTACAAAAATCACAAGCATTCTTATACACCAATAACAGACAAACAGAGAGCCAAATAATGAGTGAACTTACATTCACAATTGCTTCAAGAGAATAAAATACCTAGGAATCCAACTTACAAGAGACGTGAAGGACCTCTTCAAGGAGAAATACAAACCACTGCTCGATGAAATAAAAGAGGATACAAACAAATGGAAGAACATTCCATGCTCATGGGTTGGAAGAATCAATATCGTGAAAATGGCCATACTGCCCAAGGTAATTTATAGATTCAATGCCATCCCCATCAAGCTACCAATGACTTTCCCATCAAGCTACCAATGACTTTCTTCACAGAATTGGAAAAAACTACTTTAAAGTTCATATGGAACCAAAAAAGAGCCCGCATTGCCAAGTCAATCCTAAGCCAAAAGAACGAAGCTGGAGGCATCACGCTACCTGACTTGAAACTATACTACAAGACTACAGTAACCAAAACAGCATGGTACTGGTACCACAACAGAGACCTAGATCAATGGAACAGAACGGAACCCTCAGAAATAATGCCACATATCTACAACTATCTGATCTTTGACAAACCTGACAAAAACAAGCAATGGGATAAGGATTCCCTATTTAATAAAAGGTGCTGGGAAAACTGGCTAGCCATATGTAGAAAGCTGAAACTGGATCCCTTCCTTACACCTTATACAAAAATTAATTCAAGATGGATTAAAGACTTATGTGTTAGACCTAAAACCATAAAAACCCTAGAAGAAAGCCTAGGCAATACCATTCAGGACATAGGTATGCACAAGGACTTCATGTCTAAAACACCAAAAGTGATGGCAACAAAAGCCAAAGTAGATAAATGGGATCTAATTAAACTAAAGAGCTTCTGCACAGCAAAAGAAACTACCATCAGAGTGAACAGGCAACCTACAGAATGGGAGAAAATTTTTGCAACCTACTCATCTGACAAAGGGCTAATATCCAGAATCTACAATGAACTCAAATTTACAAGAAAGAAACAAACAACCCCATCAAAAAGTGGGTGAAGGACATGAACAGACACTTCTCAAAAGAAAACATTTATGCAGCCAAAAAGCACATGAAAAAATGCTCATCATCACTGGCCATCAGAGAAATGCAAATCAAAACCACAATGAGATACCATCTCACACCAGTGAGAATGGCCATCATTAAAAAGTCAGAAAACAACAGGTGCTGGAGAGGATGTGGAGAAAGAGGAAAACTTTTACACTGTTGGTGGGACTTTAAACTAGTTCAACCATTGTGGAAGTCAGTGTGGCGATTCCTCAGGGATCTAGAACTAGAAATACCATTTGACCCAGCCATCCCATTACTGGGTATATACCCAAAGGACTATAAATCATGCTGCTATAAAGACACATGCACACGTATGTTTATTGTGGCACTATTCACAATAGCAAAGAGTTGGAACCAACCCAAGTGTCCAACAACGATAGACTGGATTAAGAAAATGTGGCACATATACACCATGGAATACTATGCAGCCATAAAAAATGATGAGTTCATGTCCTTTGTAGGGACATGGATGAAACTGGAAACCATCATTCTCAGTAAACTATCGCAAGGACAAAAAACCAAACACTGCATGTTCTCACTCATAGGTGGGAATTGAACAATGAGAATACATGGACACAGGAAGGGGAACATCACACTCCGGGGACTGTTTTGGGGTGGGGGTAGTGGGAAGGGACAGCATTAGGAGATATACCTAATGCTTAATGACGAGTTAATGGGTGCAGCATACCAACATGGCACATGGATACATTTGTAACAAACCTTCACATTGTGCACATGTACCCTAAAACTTTAAGTATAATGATAATAATAAAAAAATTTTCTGCCTCGATAATCTGAGTAATACTGTCAGCAGACTCTGCCGTCTCCCACTATTATTGTATGAGAGTTGAAGTCTCCAAAGTTATAAAAACAAGCAATGGTGAAAGGACTCCCTATGCAATAAATTTTGCTGGGAAAACTGGTTAGCCATATGCAGAAGATTGAAACTAGGACCCTTCCTTTTACCATTTACAAAAATAAACTCAAGATGGATTAAAGATTAAAATGTAAACCCCAAAACTATGAAAATCGTGGAAGACAATCTAGGCTATGCCATTCCGGACATAGGAACTCAAAGATTTCATGACAAAGATGCCAAAAGCAACCACAACAGCAGCCAAAATTGATAAATGAAATCTAATTATATGTAAAAGTTTCTGCACAGAAAAAAAAAAAAAAAAACTATCAGCAAAGTGAACACACAGCCTACATAATGGGAGAAAATATTTCCAAAGTATGCATCTGACAAAGGTCTACAGCTTCTACAAGGAACTTAAATTTACAAGAAAAAAAAAACTTCATTAAGAAGTTGGCAAAGGACATGAACACTTTTCAAAAGAAGACATACACGTGGCCAACAAGCATATGAAAAATAGCTCAATATCACTGGTCATTAGAGAAGTGCAAATCAAAATCACGACGTGATACCATCTCACACCAGTCAGAATGGTGATTATTAAAAAGTCAAAAATAACAGATTTTGGCGAAGTTGCTGAGAAAAGGGAATACTTATTTAGGTCAACCATTTTGGAAAACACTGTGGCACTTCCTCAAAGCGCTAAAAACAAAACTAATATCTAATCCAGCAATCCCATTACTGGTTGTATAACCAGAAAAATATAAAGAATTCTACCATAAAAAATGAATGTGAATGTTCATTGCAGCAGTATACACAACTGGAATCTCAGTATTGGTCCATATGTGTTCCATTTTAGTTCTCCTAAAGTATTAATGACAGTCCTCTGTGTATACATTGCAATTTTTCTTCTGCCATATTCTAGGTAAAGTCAGTCAGGGAGCAGTAGCAGAGAAAAAAGCAGGAGAGATGAGGATGAAGCACAAAGGAATGTCAGCGAGATTTGAAGATGAGGATTCGACCTGTCCTTGCTGGCTTTAACTATGATGCAGGAGACCATGAGCTGAACAATTCTAGCAGCCTCTAGAAGCTGAAAATAATCTATGTCAACAGCTACCAAGGAACCAGTGACCTGAGTCTTGCAACCACACGAAACTAAATTTTGCTAAAAAGCCAGATAAGCCTGGAAGCAGATTCTGCCCCAGACCCTCATGATAAGATTCCAGTTTTGTGGGACTCACAGCAGAGAAACTAATGGTGGAGCTCTACAGAAATGTGAGGTAGTAAATTTGCATGGTTTAAGCCACTAAATTTGTGGTAATTTATTATGACAGCGACTTTTATGGGACAAAAAATAATTTGCATATTTTTGTGGAGTAAAAACTTTGAAGGAAAAATAGGACTAAATGAAAGAGGATAATTTATTATAGGATAATATATGTTACTGATGGTTTCTCCCTATTTGTACAAGAGCTATAGAAACAGAAAATTGGCTAGCTGGAAATAATAAAAGATATTCTCAGAGAGTAAACTGTTAGCATTTAAGGTGAGACCTCAGAGATTTTGAATAATAGCAATGTACTATGATGCTTCAAAGAGAGAATGACTGAGGTGCAAATGAAAGTTACTGTAGTTTAGAAAGTCAAGAAAATATGAGACTAGATAAGTAGGTGAACTCAAAGCCTTGAACAGTGAAATACTCTTGATGTTGGGATAGAGAGGAAATTCTGAGATACTTGGCAAAGCCTCAACAACTATGTTGGAATGACAATTTTGGTAGAAAGAATCAGGAAGTCAGTGGTTGTAAAATCAAATGATAAAATTCACAGAAGAGAAGAGTGATATTTACACCAGAGAGGATTTTTGTTATGATTTTTAACATTTGCCGTGTTTTAGCATGCTGTTGGCATTTTAAAAAATGTTTCCTAACTTCTACTTTATAAAATTTTTCAGTAGAAGAATAAAATTTTTTACATCTTCCTATGTTAGTTTAAATTAAGTGATACATGCAGCAGACATATATTACTAGATATAAATATACTTTATAAAGACTTTAATATGGAGATTTTTACACTTACCCAATTTTTAAAAGGAGGAAAAGTACAAATTCCAGGTCTTTCCTAATTGAACTTCAAGGTTCTATTTACTAGCTTCAATCCAAAGATTAGGAAACTACTATTAGCACCTAGAGGCCAGCAAAATGCAGAAAAACACTGCTAACATCACAACTGCCTACAACTAATGAGCAGACAATGGAAAAATGGAAAATGGCCCTTACTCAATCTCATGCCCCTTCTGTCTAATCCCCTTCTGTCTTCACAAATTTGTGTATGTACCTCAGGGACACATCCCCAACTATATCCAAAATCCCAGAAAAAAAAATTCTCCCATTGCTTCTCCAGTGTGATACAGTGGAGAGGAAACAACAGATGATGATAATGACAGTTATGTGCCGAAAACCATGATTATTAACCACCTCACATATTTAAATGCTTCTGTGATATATTTACTTGGGTTTTCAATAGGCAGATAAAATATGGCAAATTAAAAACAAAAACAAAAAACTTAACTTGTTTTCTTTGTTGTTCCCCCAAAATCCTCCACTTTCGAGTCATTTTTATCTTGGAATTATTCCCTGCCAATGACTTATTTGAAGTTCATAATTTGTCACATTTCCTTTAAAGTATAATAAACTATACTCTATTTAATATTCATTTAATATTTTTAACACTTCCATCAATCTATCCTCTACAATGATACCAATATTATTTTTCCACAGCTTTTATTGCTCTCAGAATGCATTCAAACTTTTTTTTTTGGTGGGGAGGGATGAGTAGGTGGATCAAGGTCTCACTTTGTCACCCAGGCTGGAGTACAGTGGCACAATCATAACTCACTGCTGCCTCAACCTCCTTGCTCAGGTGATCCTCCTGCCTCAGCCTCCTGTGTAGCTGAGACCACAGGCACAAGAAATCACACTCGGCTATTTTTAAAATTATCTGAAGGGACAAGTTCTCCTTATGTTGCCCAGGCTGGTTTTGAACTCCTGGGCTCAAGCAATTATCCTGCCGTGAACTCCCAAAGGGCTGAGATTATAAACATGAGCCACTGCACTTGGTCCAGACTTTTTAATTTAATTTAATTTTTTCTCATGAATAAACCTTCATGATTTGGTTCTTGGTAACCTGCAAAATTTTATCTTTTGCCTCTCTTGTGCATCTTTCTACCCTGCATTCATATTAAAATACTTGAATATTCTCAAATAAGCATATCCTATATAAGTATTTCTTGTTTTGCCATGCGGCTTTCTCACATTCTGGTTGCTTTGGTTGTCCTGAGACCATATCAGCATGGGTAACTCCCAAGCATCATTCAATAGTCATTGAATGAACCATCTTATCTGGAATATTTTTCTGTCTAGCCAAGTCTAGATTACCTGCCTTTCTTCTAGGTATCTAGAGTTTCCCAAGCACAACATCTACCTTATTATTTAGAGGTTACTTTTTAAAATTCTGTTTATAAGCTCCATCTTCTTATAAAATTCTAGATATCTGCATCTCTAAAATCCATAGGATACTTTATGTTCCAGGCATATTCAAGTATGTCAACAAATAAAAAAATTATTTACAATGATATCTGAAAACCTATAAATGTGGAAATATATAAACACTCATGAACATACACAAATGATTATTGAGATTGCTAAAATTGTTAAGATAGACAGCAATATCAAGTTTAGAATACAGAAGATAAAATAATGTGTCTAGATATGTTCTACTGCTAGAAAAAGAGAGATATAAATGCTGACACAGGTAACCTAAGTTTACATTATTAGCCATGGTGAATGTTAGTTCAAATTAAGAGAAAACATAATGTCCAGTCATTTACTGTGTCTGTAAAAAGTTTTGCCAATGTTGTGGCAAAAGACTGCTTCAGACTGATGTGTCCACATAGGATTGAGGAAGAGGGATAAATATTGGTTGGTGATGATGGAATGGAATGGCCACTTGACATCAAAACATATATTATGAATTTGGCTATTTCATGGCTGCAGATGAATTGGCTCTCAGTTTTATTTCAAACATACAATGTAGGACATTGATTTTAGCAATATGATTTTTCATGAAACTTACACTCTAAATTAAATATCAACCCTGCATATGTTCTTTATGATGTCCAAACTAGGTTTTACAAATACAAGTCTTAAAAAGGCCATTCAACATTAAGGAATAATGATCACTGACAAATATTCTATTTATTAACAATTTTAAACCCTAAATTCCAATTTGCTTAAATAGAACTCAAAAATGAATATAAGTGCTAATTATGGCAAAGCTACTTCAATTGCAGAGTAGTGCATAATAGAATTGAACCAATAAGTATACACAAGAGAAAAAATGGTTTATACCAAAGCTATAAAATTAAAATTTAATTAATGGTTTTGTACCATTCTAAACACTGCTGTTGAAGTTAGGCATTGAAATACATTATATTATTATTCTTTAAAACCAATCAGGGCCAAGTGAGGTCAATAGAGAAATAACCAATAATATCACAGTTTTAATAAAAATTTCTAACTTTTAAAAATTTTCTATTGTATAATGAGAATATATTTAAATGGATTGTAAAATAAAATTTGATAGTATCAATATTTATGGAAAAATAAAATAAAATGTGTATTTCCGTTTATGTCAAATATTTTTGCAACCATTGCTAATCACCATAATGATAGCATTTAGACCTCAGGAACCTGCCTCTTCATGGATAGAGTGGAAATGATACTTTACATAAATCAAGTCCCTTAATTCAGGGAATACACAAAGCTTAGTTATCAATGCCTAAAACTTTAAAACATAATATATTCAGATGTTGTTATTATCTATTATAAGTTCCTAATAACTTGTCAACTTAAACTGCATTCTATTTACATTTATTCACTGAAAAGCATTATCTTTTGCATAAATATTTCTGATCCTAGTATTTTGATGGGCTTTCAGTTATCATACATTAATATTTATTATTCTTTATATCTGGGAATAGTTACACAGTCATTTTTTAATAAGTAAAGAAATGATTGACTATAGTCTCTTAACTTGGCATACATAGAAATATGCATATGCACATACACATACACAGACACATACACACACAGAGCATATGTATGCCAAGAAATACTTATAAAGCTGAGGTTTAACAGATTGTGTTGTATCTTGCTTTTATTTACATCAGCAAATAGAAAGGTATGTGGTGTAAAATATTTAAAGAGTTTTAGGACTACATTACTTTGAGACTGAATTGTCAAAACATTCCCAAGTAAGAGACGTACAAGTATCATCTTTAACTAGATGGAAATTTGCTTGCAATTAAAAGCACTAGAAAGTAGGAAGGAGTTTAAGACAATTTTAGGAGATAAATATGCCTGAAAATTAGATTTAGAGAGAAATGCAATCTTAAGATACTTAGAAGAACATGTGTAATTGATTAGAAAGTTTACATTTCAGCTATAGAAAACTATAAGCTAAGAGGTGACAAGTACATGCATATTTGTATGTTAGTTCACATTATAGGCCTCAGAGATTAACTTATTTTTCTAGCTATAATGGAGAATATTTTATAATAATCACAATTTTAATAAGTTGTTTTAAAAAGTAAATTTAGACTTTTTTTATTTGGAAAATGGACAAGTAAATATCTGAAATATATGTATGGCCCAATCAAATTAGGCAAGAATATTATGCAGTGTTCTTTTCTTATAATAAGGCACATTACTCTTGAATTCCAATCAAATTCAAACAACTATATGCAGATACAACTATATGAAAAAATTCAATATTAGTAATATTATGGTAATTATATTAGTAACAAGTTTCATTATTGACATGTATAACTATTATAAAATTGTGTATGATACCACCATTTCACATATGTATGTATATGTATATCTATCTATACATTATTAACAGAAAAACCCAGTAATTTACTGATGTACCCAGTATATTCTATGTGTGTGTGTATATGTACATACATATACATATTTATATAGCTACATACATATATTACTAAGAGGAAACTCTGCAATTATATATATATAGATGCTTATACATAGAAAGTATATACTATGATTATATGACTTCCTAATACACGCACACACATAAACAGGGCAATCCAGTTAACACATTCCACCAGTCTCAATACCAATTTTGAAATGACTGCTTGAAAAATTTCACAATACTCTGCTTGATACTAGTGACACTGACCTGGACATTATCAGACTCACAATAGAGAAGGCCTAAGATCCTTCTTTGGTGTCTCCAAAAATGCCTCTCCTTGACATCACTGTTCTTAGACAAAACATGACAGTATGCCTGAAAAGATATCATCTAGGCTAATTCCCTACATTTCTGTAAATATCAGTCAAATAAAAGAGCTCCCAAATCCCAGACCCTCCCTCCTCTAATATTATTCCATCCTCATGGAAACATGACATATATGTCCTCATCCGCTTCAACAATCATTCACACTGCCCCATTGAACTCTTGCTCCCTTTCAGCAGACCACTTTGTAAGTTCAGAACTTTTTGTTCTCTCAAGGGGTTTGTTACTCTTTGCTATAACTGAAATCAGATGCTCCCCTAAGATAGTGTTTTTCATCTTTTTCTTCTGCAGTTCTCTTAAGCAGATGTTATTTCATCCACTATGCCTCTTTTTCCAGTGGCTCTAATCTATGCATCCATTGCTCTTCATTGTCATCTCCAAGCCATTTTCTTCTTCTCTCTTTTAGTATGTATTTATTTTGTCTTCCTTCCATTGTTACATTTTTTTTCTCCTTCAGAATACTTTATGTGTCTGTTATACCTCCAAGTTTCTCATCTTTCATTTGAGGTAGTTTTTGTAGTAGTTTTCAAACCACCACTTTAATGCTCAAAAAAAATCCCATTCTTCATTTTAATATTTACTGTTTTTAAGTTCATAATTTTTTTTCAAAACTCTTTACATTTTAAATTTCATACAAAAGGCCTATATTCTATGAGCTGTTTCAGAAGTAAAGTTGAAAGTGTTGTTTCTATTTACAGAGGTTCGTTGTTTCTTTTCTTTTTGATACATACTTGGTTGGGAACAGAAGAATGTCTTTATTGACCACATCAAACCCCAAGAATTTGATACATCCATATGTACATACATATACATCCATATACAAAAGTATGGATACATATGGATAGTCTTAAAGTTTTAAGGACTCTTAGTTTTATAGTCTCCTTCACCAGATATTCATTTTGCATTTAAATTTAACTGTGTTCTGGTGGTTCAAAATGATTCTCTCCTATTGAGTCACTTCAGAAGTCAGTTATTATTCAATTTAGCTCTTTGAGGCTCAAGTATAGTTATTATTATACTCCTATTAGTAGGATTTCTGCAAGTGATTAAAAAAAAAACAGTCATTCTTGGTTTGTGGCTTAAAACTTAAGTGTCAGCTATCAGTCCACTTCAAAGAGATATGCATGAAACAGTTCTGATCTCTCATCTCCTTACAGACTCCCACTCTAATAGAACTGAAGATCCAGACCCCCAGTGAGCCCTACCTGGCATTCATGGGTCACAAAGCTCTGATGTAATCATACAGAGTTGACATAAAAATCATACCTTGAAGCACATATCACACAAATGTCAGACACCACCCAGGACTTCATTTTTTTTTCCTTTTATTCTCTACTCAAGGTTCTGAAGACACACTCTTACTGATTTTCTAAGCCACAGGGGAAGTGCATTAATTCAGTTCTACAAATGTAATCTCCAAGGAGCTAAATGTGTCAATACCTATTTCTCCAGAGATCACAGCTGTCTGAATTAAGAAAGTCAAGTAATTCAGACTTGGCGATATAGGACAAGGAAGTGATGCTCAGGTGAAATGTGATCAGGACTCTCAGATTATTGACTCTTACTTAATTTTGTGTTTTACTCATATAACATCTCTCAAGAATAACTGTTGACATTTGCACTTAGTATATTAGCCTTATTATCAAAAGTATTTCTCTTTGTGTCTATGTTTTATTGCTTTAAATAGTAGCAGAAATTTGGTAAAGTGATTTCTGTGATCTCGATTCTTGGGGTTTGTTTTAGTCAATACAGAAATTCTTCTGTCTTCAACTAAGTATGTATCAAGACAAGAAGAAAGGAGAGAACTGGGATAAATAGAAACAACAATGTCAGCTTTACTTCTGAGACAGCTCGTAACATAGGCCTTTTGTATGGAATCACAACGGGTTCCTAATACTGAACTTCAAAAGTAGACAGACTGATCCACATTGTCAGTGTATTTGTCAGGGTTATCTAGAGAGACAGGACTATTAGGATAGATGTATATTTGAAAGGGAGTTTATTAAGGAATAGTGACTCACATGATTACAAGCTGAAATCCCACAGTAAGCCATCTGCAAGCTGAGGAGCAAGGAAGCCAGTCCAAGTCCCAAAACCTCGAAAGTAGGGAAGCTGACAATGCAGCCTGCAATATGTGTCCGACAGCCCAAGAGCCCCTGGCAAACTACTGGTGTAGGTCCCAGAGTCCAAAAGCTTGAAGATTTTGGAGGCTGATGTTCAAGGGCAGGAAGCCTCCAGCTCAGGAGAAAGATGGAAGCCAAAAGACTTAGCCAGTTTAGTCCTTCCAGGTTTTTCTGCCTGCTTTTATCCTAGGGATGCTGGCAGCTGATTAGATGGTGCCCACCCAGACTGAGGGTTGGGCTGCCTCTCTTAGTCCACTGACTTAAATGTTAATCTCCTTTTGCAACACCCTCTTAGACACACCCAGGAACAATACTTTGCATCCTTCAATCCAATCAAGTTGACAATGAATATTAACCATCACAGTCAGGCAGCACAGCAAAGCCACAGTCTCCTTCCAACAATCAGAATCTTATTGCTAAATTTACTGCATGCCCTAAAACAGAGGAAAAACACATTCTTTCTTCATGAAGAACCAGAGAAAAAGAAAAGGAGAGACAGGCCAGGTGCGGTGGCTCACGCCTGTAATCCCAGCACTTTGGGAGGCCGAGGTGGGTGGATCACTTGAGGTCAGGAGTTCGAGCCCTGCTTGGCCAATATGGTGAAATCCCATCTCTACTAAAAACACAAAAATCAGCCAGATGTGGTGGTGGGCACCTGCCATTCCACCTACCTGGGAAGCTGAGGCAGGAGAATTGCTTGAACCCAGGAGGCAGAGGTTGCAGTGAGCTGAATCACTCCACTACACTCCAGCCTTGGCAACACAGTGAGACTCCGTCTCAAAAAATAAATAAAATAAGATGAAAAGGAGAGACAGAGGGAGAGAGAGAGAGAGAAAGAGAGATGAGCTTTACATAAACTGCTCTTTCTCTGGAAATCTACCTTGATACAGAATTGGTAAGAGTGACAGAGAGGTCAAGAATGCAACCAGTTCTGCAGCCCCTTCGCAGCAAAAATATTGGCCAAGGGAACAAATACTTGGGTAAATTTTAAAATCTATGTTATTGTCTTGGCAAACTTCTGTAGAACTGTGTAGTGACAAAGGACATTAATGTGCATTCAGGAAGTCTGGGTTCAGGTTCTGTCTCTGTCACTGACTAACTTGAGGACTTTGGATAGGTTATTGGAACTCACATGTCTCAGTTTTCTCATTGCAGTCACAGAAAGTAGAGCACAATTATGAGCAGCTAATTTGTAAACATTCATTAAGTCACAAATAACTAAGATGCTCATAAACTCATAAATGTTGATTCTTTCCCTCTCTTAGCGTCAATGTTCTGCAGACAATTGAGCTTATTGATTGTTTCTTCTATGAAGTAGCTTAATTTTAATAGTGGGTACTTTATATAATTATATTTATCATTATAAGTTAAATGAATTACCAGACATGTCTAAATGTGGGTTAATTTTTATGTTTTATTGAAAAATATTAAGTTACATAATGTAAACATTCAGGTACAAAGGATACAACTACCCCATTTTGATTAATATTCAAAAGTTTATGTACTGTTGCTTTCCATTTGTAATGGGCCTTTCTTTGGTGATAGCAAGCATCTCAAGTGCAGAATGACTTAAAGGCATCAATCAAGTACAAATTTGGAGGAATAGTCTTCCAGACAGTGGATCCAAATGCAAAGGTTCTGAGGAAGTGATGTGCTTGACGTGTTTAAGGAACAACAGAAAAATAAACATGGGTGTAGTAGAAAGAGAAGACTATTTTGGTAGCTGATCAGAATGTAGTAGGGCTGTTTCACCTCAGACCCTCTAGGCCACTGTAATGACTTTGGGTTTGTTTAAATACGATGAAAAACCTTGGTAGTTTTTGAACGGCGGGATTATATAACCTGATTTCCGTGTGGCTGCTATGTGGAGAATTAACTGTAGAATTGCACAAGTTAGAGTAATACATCCTGATTTCTCCTGGTGCTTCCATTTTACATATTGTGTAATTATTAATAATGGTCATTTACTCTCAAAAGAGTCATGGTTTAGATGTTAAGTTATATGGTGACTCTGGCAAGAGTAGAGAGGCAAGAGGGTTAGTAGGTGACTATTAAAGAAGTCCAGGGGAGAGATGATGTGTGCTAATGTGTGGAAATGGAAGTGTTGGTGGGGGTAGGGGAGGATAGAAAGAAAGGTAGCTATGTTCTGTGACTCTGAAGAAGTTGCCTCTAGTAGATATGTATACAGTGAGTGTTCTCACATGTACAAATACGCATGTGTGTGCATATTTGATAATACTTCTACATATGCCTTTACTGTACCACTTTGTGTGTGAATACATACATACTTATATATGTACACACATTTGTTTGCTTATGTGTGTGCACATGTAAAGTGAGCATGTATGTATATAATGTACATGTATATATTATAATAATAATAAATGACATTTATTTTGTAGATTATATGTTATGTATTGTTTTTAAATGTTTGCTTATAATTTCTTTTGTTATTAAAATTGTTAGGTAAAATATTATATGACATCTAATAATAGCTTTGACCTTTATAGAAATGTGAAAAAATTAACATTTACTTTGAATAATATTTGAGATAAAACAAGAATAATTTATTTAGATTGTAAAGCTTTACTGCTTAAGTATATTTAATCCTTAAATAAGTGTTGTTCTAAATTCTACTTTTGACTTACTAAAAATAGTTTAATATTTCTTTAAATCAACATGTGTTAAATATTTTTTACTTTATTCTTACAATTAATTACTGTATAAAATCAATCAAATCTTATAGAGCAGAAAACTTCTGACAGTATAAAGCTATTCTATAGCTTGTATGGTAGTGCAAAATATGACTTATTACTACAAGTTTAATTTCAGTAGAATTTGATTATTTTTTAGAAAAATACTGTTTTAGCCTTTTAATATTTATATATGAATGGTTAAATTAATATTATCAATTACATGTATTAAAGCATTTGCCTAAACTTAAAAAAAATGCTGTTAGAATAAGGAATCAACACATTGAACATTCATATTAAAATTAATAATGAACTGTTTATTGATTATCTGCTATTTTAAATAATTATTCATGTATAGTTTTAAAATGCAGAAAATCATTTTTATTGACAATGATCAAATTACTATAATGTCTAATTATTACAATTAAAATGATTCACATTTTACAATTTAAATTTGAAAAATGGTTAACTTTGTAGGTTGCAATAGGATTACCTATATATTTTACAGAGGAGAAAACCAAAAGAATCAGCCTAATATTGAGAATTAAATATTGGTATCTCCTCTTTCTCAACAACTTATATGTTAGGGTTCCTTAACATTTTATCGCAGGTTTTTCTTCTTAGCTTCTACTTTCTTTAAAGTGCACTGATTTTAAAAGCTCTAATTAGCACCAATATTTTCATGGCTCATAAATGTTATCTCCAGCCTTGAACTTTCTTCTGATCTACAGTTCATTCAATAGGAATTCTTAGGGGTTTCAAACATTTCTCAAGCTTAACCTGTGTGAGATAACAAGTCAATAATACTCCTTTTTCCCACCAGGAAATCAGCCTTCATTTATTATTCCTTGTTTCAGTAAATGACATCATCATTTACCCCCCAAAAAACCTTGAAATTTCAGAGTCATCCCTAATTTATTTCTCTTTCTACATCTCCATATTCAATCCATCACCAATCTGAATCTAAGTGACCTTCTAAATATCTTTTGAATGTATTGATTTTTTTAATCTTGCTTACCTTAACTTCGCCTTTCTCAGCCTTCATCAAAGAATGCTTTAACTGATTTATTCAATCCTCAGTAGCTGAAGTTATATTCTTGAAATCCAAATCATATTTTTCTCTCATCAGAAACCACTACCACCAACAACCCCTTTTGACTCCATCACATACTGAACTTTCTGAACTTGAAACCCTTTTATATCTTCATATTATTCTTTTAACAATGTACAGATAATGCAAACAAGCAACAGGGCCTTAAATAATCTCACTCTAACCTAATTCTATAGCTTAACATCTTTCCAAATTGCTCTTTCATCCCTTTGCTCAGATCAACTCACATCTTCACGCATCTTTAATTTAACATTCTTCTTCCCATCATAAAGCCTGAGCAGGTACCATTTCTTCAGTCTGAATGGTTTTCTTTTTCATCTTACTATTCTTAAACTCTTAATTCTTTTTATATTTGCAATATACCTCCTCAAGAAAACATTTCTTAACTTCTTAACTTATTAAATTCTTTATGATAAATTCTTCAAGCACCATCAATTCTTTGCACATTAGTTCAAATATTCATATATTTGCATGAATTGTGTTTTTTGCAAGACATAAATCCTGTAAGAATAGGAAACAAATACCTTTTTTCTCACAATTTCTTTCCACGTGCCAAGCACAGTATCTGCATATAGCATGTCATTACAACGTATATGAATAAATATCCCCACTATAGCACTATTAAGTTCAAATATATACTTTGAGGAGAAATTGTTTGTTGAACAAGCACTCATGGAATTCTTTGAGAAGGAAATTCAAAGATAAATAAGAAACCTTGAATATTTTGTGATGATGTTAATTATATCGACAAATAATTTTGAATACTACTGTTCAAAGATCATATTGGGTGTAAATTGGGTCCATTAGTGCAGAGAAGAACAATCATTGCTTATGTTTCAGTCAAGAACAAAGATGAATGAGCATTAATTTTAGAATAGATGTTAGGAGTTTTAGTACTGTGTACTATAAAATTAAATAGGAAAAGAGTATCATATTATTTTGAAATCAGGGAAACTATCCTAGAGAAGGTGTTTTCAATATAAAACCTATGCAAAGAGAGAAAAATAAAGCAAGGGAAAGAAAGACTTCCTGGCAGACAGAAGAGGACATGTAGACTCTGCATATCAGAGAGAGTAAGAGACTTGAAAAACTGAAGGAAATTTACTGAAACTGAGAAGAGATCATAGAAACAAACTGAGACGGAAGGGAAAAACAAAGCCTCAACATTGTCTGAAGATTAGAATGTGTCTCCATAGTATACTGCTGATGGTTGAATCTGGCCACCAAAATTTCTATAATATTTGGACGAATATTTATGCATTTGTTCATAAATGTCATTTGTATTACAGAACAAAATACAGTAGGATAATATATAGAGAGACAGATGAATACATTGAGTTGAAAAAGAAAAAATAATACATTTGGAAAACTTCTAATTCTTATAAGTGCAAAAAGACAAATAAAACATGAAAAGTACAAATTAACTAGTTGTGAAGGTTAGTAAGGTAGCATTGATTAAATAAATTCCATGAGATAAAATTATATTGGCAATTATGGGGATTTTAAAATACTTTTTTACCTGAATTAACCCTGTGAATGGGCAAACGCTTGCCTAATTCTGCGGACAATGTTAGTTTCAGGACAGTATATAATTTTTGCATGGTTTTAACATAAAATTAATGAGGTTGTCTATTTTCAAGTTTTCACCAAATAGAAACCAAATTATTTCAGATTACTTACCAGCAGGCATGTTTAGCTTCATTTCTTATAAAAGGTTAAAATATTTAAAAGAAAATTAAATTAGTGATTTGTAATTATTGGCTAAGTAAATTTAATTCTAATATGCAAAACACGGTGATTTTATAATGGAACCTGAATTATACATAATACAATTTTAATGATTCTTAGCAAACCTTAGCCAACTGAGTTATGAATAATTAAAACTTATACTCCTAAGTAGCTTTTAGATGTATAATGGTAACAAAAATAAATTGAAACATCTTTATTCTGTCACAAAATTTATTAATCTTTAAATGTCCATGTTCCACCTGAAAACTTTTTGATTTTCATGCTTTCATAATTTTCATGAATTCTTATATTTTATTGCAGTGGTATATTGGAGTAGAAAATAGCTTCCACTTTGCATATGGCCTTTTCTCTTTACTATCCCGGAAGATCCTCTGGCTCTCCTTGTGCGAATATCCAATCACACCAAATTATGTCAGGGTATATTTTCTTTAGTTTTGTGAGTATTAATTTCCTTGGTATAGACAAAAGCTAGACATAAAATATAGCAATAATAGTTCATGATTCTAGAAACCATTTATTCAAGAACTTAGAATCTAGAGGAGAAGGTAGACAAAAAGTCAATCTCTGCTTCATATATTAATGTAGAAAAATACAGTGTATTGGAAGGGCTTCCGGCTATGGTGAAGTGAAGTCAGGCATACACAGCACAGTACTATCTATGTAAATTAAAAAAAATGCAAATACTGTATACAACAGTACACATCTTAACAATTACAAAACAAGAAGTTTAGAAAAGTATTTCAAAACAATCTTTTGATGGGGAAAGAGATGAGAGTGGTGAATGTATTAAATGTGAGTAAATAAGGAAATAAGCCCAAGCCATGGGCTTGCCGAAGAACAACTATGAAAAGTTCAGTGAACTAAAGGATATGATTAAATTGACTTTCTGGATCTGAGGTCAGAAAATAATCAAAATAATTGCTTCTATTCTGGTTGAGTTTGTTTCACCCCTGATTACATCACTAATGTAATTGATGTCCACTTTATTTCTATCAGTAAGAACTTACTGAATTTCTACACGTACATAGCATTTTACTTTAACAGAACTGCTGATTCTTGCTATTATAAAATATCATGCACAATATTCTTTTTAAAAAATGTTCTATTGACTAGAAAATTTATTAGCCAAAATGTTACGTCTTCTAAGCAAGAGTCAATTTTCAAGTAAATGCAAGTTAGAGGAGTTTATTGATAAGAGAGAGGGCTATATTATAAATTTACACTGAAAATGAAAAAATGTACAGTATTAGAACAACAAATATATGTGTGCTGTACTCTGTACACACTTAATGAAAATTTAGTAAAGAATATACAAATAAAAAAGCCATCATAGGGTTCACAACTTGGAAATAGTTCTTAGTGTGAAACCTATAAAATTACTGCACTTGCAGTTTAGAAATAATTGAGTATAACAGTGTCATAAGACTTTACACATTCTTTTAGTAAGAGTTCTAATGAACCATAGAGTATTAAGACTGAAAAGCAAATAGCACAAAGATAGGTCAGGAAAACAGTAAAATGTGATCTGAACTGCTTGTGAGGATCTGTAATCATAATTAACAGAAAGGAAAACAATTAAATGAAAATCTTACTCCTCTACTTTAGGCAGATTTATCATCTTGACGTAAGTCAGGTCACCAAAATGAAAAAAAAAAAGATACTCTTCTGCCTAACTCCCTGTTAAAATGACTTTGTTAAATTACAATGTAAAAATATGTAGTTGACATTGTATAATTCAAGAAAACAATTGGTATGTTGAAAAATAAATAGTGTACACACACTTTAAAAAACCTTTCATGAATTTATTGTATTAAATATTTACTTTAGAATTTTCTAAAATTTTGAACTGCTTTTATCCCTGTTTGTTTTGGGGACTTTAATTAGAGTGATCCATTACTAAGTTGACTATTACCTTTATTCTTGCAATTATGGCTTTTCTTCACCCCAGAAAACTTGGTGTGTGTGGTAAATATATTGAAAAATAATACCTAGAAAAATGACCTGCAAATACAAGATACTCAATAAAAGACAAATAAATCATCTTTGTAATAATCACCACATACATTTAAAAATATTTAACCCTAAATGAACAAACAATTCTTGTTTCACAGGAAAATTTCAATAAGATTTATAAATAGATTTACATGTTCCACCATTGAATATACTGCTTTTTAGATCTGAGGTTTCAACAGAAGGTTTTCTGCAGTCTTACACTACTTTGTTATTTTTAATTGACAATAAGTGTATACATTTATTGGGTACATAATGTTTTGTTATGTACACATTGTAGAAATATTAAATCAAGCTAATTAACATATCCACTACCTCACCTACATTTTGTGGCGAGAACATTTAACATTTACTCTTTCAGCAATATGGAAATACTATATATATATATATAATTAATATATATAATTTTTAATGATGGTCACCATGATGTGCAATAGATCTCTAAAACTCATTCCTCATTTCTAACTTGAACATTGTACCTTATGAGCAACATCTCCTCTTTCCTTGATCCCCCCCCCCACCCAGGTACTCACTCCGACTCTCTGGTGATCACCATTACATTCTCAAGAGAAGGTTTTGACATGGAGTTGAGACAGAGGCCAATCCATTAATCACATACATTTCTGTACTTTGTAAACTTCTAGGAAATTAAGAATTGTGTAAAGATTACTTGCAAATTTTAAAGAGAAATTAGCAATGAAATATAACATTTAAGTAAGACACAATCTTATATTTGTGAGAATAAATAATGAATAAAGATAGATGAATATATGCATTATAAAATTGACAGTCTCATAGGCAATAATGATTGGCTATTTGTATTTAAATTATAATTTTCAATATTTAAGTAAATTGAAAGATTTACTACTTGGTATCACACAAGTTAAAATCAGAGTACCTTAGCTTGATGGTAGTTTGCTTAGATGTTATCTTCATAGGACCTAAAATAACTTTTTTTTCTGAAGGATTTTATACATAATGATAAAAACCTACATATGAATTACCAAAAATTTTGAATATGATAATGTTATGGAAAGTCTTCAAAGAAATACTGAATGACAAACATCAATTATCTTTAGATGAAGAAACTGACATTTAAAAAGTCATTTTCAAGTAACTCCAGGGACAGATGTGCTTTTCACATATTCATTCTTTTAAAACTCATAATAGTAGTACAACAGGTTAAATATGATAAAGAAAATCACAAATTTGGCAGAGTTTGGATGAGAATCTTCTAAGTTTAAAATATACAGCTATGAAAAAAAGATGGTAATAATGACATTTGGTGAAATAGCTTCTATGGAAGATATGTATGTTAGTGAAACCAGCCTCATTGTCCGGGGTGCCACCCAAATTTCTTGGTCTCAGGACAGGAAATCAGGGACGTGGACACTCCAAGGGTGAGGTTAAAGTAGAAGTTTAATAAGCAAAAGAAAGGAAGAAAGCTCTCTGGTGGAGAGAGGAGTCTCCAAAAAATGGATTGCAGAACTGCAGTAAAATGGAAGGTTTTTATAGAGGAGTTATTGGGGGTCAGTGTCTGATTTACATAGGGCATGTAATACTGGTTAAGGCTGGGTGTCTCATTTGCATAAGGTGAGAATTTTTGGCAGTCCCCACCCCAAACTTTTAGTGCACATGCAGGCTCCTTAACCTAAGTTACTCCATGTTGCTTATTTCTTGCTACTGCACATGTGTTAAGTGCCAGGGGCAGAACCCTCCAAGGTAGACATGCCTGTTCCAGGGTAGCTGTTCTTATTACTGCCACTACGAGTACCCCACTGTGCAAGCCTCCTCATCTGAGTATTTCCAAGAAGAGAACGGAATGTGCTCACTGGGCCCACTTTATGTCAGTGAAACATGTTGATTATACAGGAGGCCCCTTTCCATGTTAGAACTCGCCTTCCTTATCTGTGTTTGCAGCCTGATCCTTCAGGCTGCCTTTGTTAGAAAGAAATGCTTTGGGAGGCCAAGGCAGGTGGATCACCTAAGGTCAGGAGTTTGAGACCAGCCTGGCCAACATGGTGAAACCTTGTCTCTACTAAAAATACAAAAATTAGTGGGGCGTTGTGGCAGGTGCCTGTAATCCCAGCTACTCAGGAGGCTGAGGCAGGATAATTGCTTGAACCCGCGAGGCGGAGGTTGCAGTGAGCTGAGATAACGCCACTGTACTCCAGCATGGGTGACAAAGTGAGACTCTGTCTCAGAAAATGAATATGTAAGTAAATATTAAATAATAAAATAAAAAATTAAAGATAAAAGAAACGGCTTACTGGGCTGTTTTTTGTTAAAAGAGAATTCTGCCAAAGATTCTTGCCCTATCTGCTTGGTTGATTTATTTATTTCTCCTCTTTCTTTAGTGCAGTAAAAGGAAAAATTTTCATGACTGAAATTATAAATTCAGAATTAGAGTAAGAAATACTTTTAAAATGTCTGATTAATTTTGTCTAAAATTACTATAATTAATAAACCTTAAGCATTTAAATTTAATACAATTTATTTTCAACTCATTGCCCAAGTCCATATTACTGAATTTTATATTAAAATACATCAAGAATACCAGACATTTTTATATTTTTTCACTCTCCACTCTTTTTCTTTGGGAAACTGCCTTGCCCATAGCAACCAGTCTTGGTGAGGCTGCCAGTTGGCCCAAGGATGGGAGATGGAATTGTGAGCAAGCTAAGCCTATCAAATTGTTCTCATCTCTGAATGATACAAGTGACACAGGATTGGGAAAAGTCAGAGTTGCTTCCATCTGGGGACGCATCCTGTGGAACTCTTTCAGTATTGTGAGGTTTCTAGATTTCCACAACTGCCTGGCTCCCATCCTTCCAGAGGTCTACATATGCATCTTTACCTTTGAATTTTGCGAATTACTCCAAATCTATTGAATAAGTTCCTTTTTTCTTTAAGTTAATCATATTTGTTTTATTTTTCTGGCACTGAAAGTAGCCCACCAATATAAAAATCTTTGCAAGAATTACATCTGTTAGAACTACATTGCTAAATATAAAACAATTAAAATAAAATGCAGTTTCACATTTTCATATGAAAGTTTTATAAGTTTCTCATTCTAATAGCTGTTATCAATATATCTAAATAACACTAAAATATGTGTGTTTTCTTATATAAATTATTCTAAAATATGCATATATTATCCCACAAAATGTCATTAAAATATGAATAATGTTTTAAATCTCAAACCTAATTATTATAAAACAACACAAAAGTCTTTACATGTGTGCAGTTTTATTTGGCTAGCCTCACTTAATATTTGATACATTTGTTTTTTGGATTTTTAAAATATTATATTTAAAGTTATATAAACTGTTTCTTCACACTTTCCATCATGCATCAGTTGCTGAGGACTGAAATTTTATCAGACAGATAGACCTTTTTCGTCTAAGGGCAGGCAAGACTTAAGTTTGAAAACTTTAATAATGGCTCAACATTATTTAGTCAGTAAATGTATCATTAAACCTCTTCTTAATACTGTTTTCAATGGCATAGCTTCTTTTTTGTTATATCTGAATGAGGTAGAAAGAAATTAATAACCACAAATTAAACAGCACTTTCTAAGAAAAGCAAAGCGTAAAGAAAGAAATATCGCGTAAATTTTAATATAACAGAATTATAGAAGTCTCTTTACCCTTTTCCTTTGAGGGGATCATTTTAAAAATGTATCTGGATATGTTACGAGGATTGCCTTTTTTCATATATGCTTGGTTTAGAAATTGCTTTTCCCCTCACCAGCTGACTTCAACTATATTTACATTCACCAGAAAGAAGTTTTGGAATACAGCCCATGAACTAACATTGAAATATTGCCTCTAAAAGCACAATTCTAGTAGGAGGGACAAATCTGATAAATGAATGACAGTTACATAGTTATACAAGTTGGAGTTGGGTAATTGCAAACTAGAAATGTTGAAATACTTAACAGATATCACAGAAGAACAGAGGTTTGAAAATCTATGGACAACCATGTAGCAATTTCATTTAACAGAACAATTTATCTTAAGTTATTTAGGAAAATTACTGCTGAAAGTGAATTGAGAGAATGCTTTCAGTGCATACTTAAGACAGTGTCTGTATATAATAGTAAACTAGCAAGCATTACAATTTGAAGAAAGTGGAAAGGACTGTTATTTGACTGATTCATATATTTAGTTTCTATTAAATATATATTAAATACTAAAGAATATCATTTTTATAAGAAAGGTGAAAATGAGTTGATTTTAATTGTAACTGCAATTAAATGAACATACAGGTACATGTAATGCTATCAATGTAATAATCATATTTTGTTGAAAAGCATGTTACAAAAATACTAATTTTCCTTCATCAAATTTATGAAAATATGTATGATACTTAAAATATGTAACATACTTTCCTACAAAATACAATGCATTTTTATAATTACAAATTAAAAATGCAATAATTTAAAAATCAATCAATAGAAAACAATTTTCCCATACATATATTTTAATTCTATAGCATTATTAACATAATGATAGAATTTAGTGTAAAAAGCATTAAAAGAAATATTAAGTGAAATGCCATAGTAATGTTATTGTGATGAAAGAAATAAACATGAAAACACAATATATCAAAACATATCAATTGCGATGAAGTAGTAGGCAATGGGAAATTTATAGACAACTTTGCAATTTGTAACCTGTTTAATATATGGAAATTTGAAAAACAGTGCACTAAGCTTCCAAATAAAAATGAAAATATTAAGTAACAAATTGATAAAAGTAAAAACTAAACAATAAAAAGGTATAATTTTAAAAAATTAAAGTCCAAAGTTTGTGCTTAAAAATAAAAATAAAATAGACCAACTTTGGCAAGTAAGCTCAAAGAGAAGAGATAGATAGAATGTACTAGTAATTAGCTTCAGAAATGTTTTATAAGAGTATCTAATTGCATATATAGGAAGCCAAAATCATTAAAAATACATTTTGAATAACTTTAGACCAAAAGAATTGAAGGCCTATATGAAATTGGAAATGTTACGGGAAAACATAAAGAAGTATCAAAATTACTGAAAGAGATAGGAAACTTATTCACAATAAAACAAGATTGCAATGTAACTAAATTATCTCTCCTACCAAACAAGTTACCAATCTCAATCAGATCAAAATGAATATGAAAAATGTACACTGAAGAAAATGGAGTTTACCACCATCTGTGCAAAGTTTCATATTTTACAAGAGGAAAATAGGTTTATGCAGTGAAGTTAGCTGTCATTTTTTCTACATCATCCATTCATAGCATAAGATGCTTATAAAAACTCAAAACAAAAACTCTTGCCTTGGACTGCTGTGTAACGATAGATTGTAGAGTGGCAGCTATACAGGGCAGCAGGTTAGAAGGCCTCAAGGCAGAGTGTTCATTGAGGAGTTTTAATTCTATTTGTTCTTTCCTTCAAGCCTTTGAGAAAATGTTATTTTGTCAACGAGGCCCTCATTGGCCACCATACTTAATTTTGCAACCTGCATCTCCCACACCATGATCATACAAACCCCTTATCCTCAGATACTGTCTCTTTCTAACATACAAAACATTTCCTTTCTTTATATTTTTTTCATTTAGATATTCTGCTATTTACGTTTAGTGTAGTTTCTGTGACATCAGGGATCATTTTCCGTTCTATTTACAAATACTTCTTGTTGAATAAAGTTAAGACTACATTTATATATTTCTATTTTTTTCCTTTTCTAGATCTTTTCGTTTTTGCTGAAATGAATTGTATTGAATATATCATAGTTAAAGCTGAGTCCTGTTTTGATTTTGCCTTCCTTTTACCTTCTGCCAATTTTCAAATAAGTGAAACTATATATGGGGAAGAAAAACAAATACAAATTCTAAATTTGAAATATAGTTTTGTTGGATGACTCTAACAATGCAAAATATACAAGATGGATTAAGAATACTTAAGCAGAAGATATATTGAATGAACAACTGCTATTTATGTGCCAGATTGAAAAAATATAATAATTTATTTCAGCTACATCTTTCAACATAGTCCAAATTATTGACATTTTAAGAAATAGTGTAATTAGAAATTTAATTTCTAAGGAGTTAATAGCTCAGAATGAAATTTGTCTTTTTCTCTCCAAAGTTAGAAAAACACTGATGAGCATCCAGATGCCTCATCGTAGGCTAGATATTTCCTAGTTCTTATTTAGTGCCAGTAATATTCAAAACTGGTTGTAAGACTGGCAGAGACTGATCTTACAAATTATAGACTCAGCACCTGCAGGAGATGAAACTTGAGCGGAAAGAAGAGTCATTATTACTATGACATTAATCATTATGTATTTATATATCTTTACAATTTTTTAAAAAATGTTTGTGTTGAATATTTATATCTGAACTAATTTATAAATCAGTTCCAACACTTAAATAAAATTTTGATTGGTTAAAAAATAGAAATTAACATTAATATAGTAACTCTGTCCTCTGTTCAAGGATTGTAATAAAAAGTGATATATTTTCAAAAGATTAAAATATTTCTCAGATAGCTCGACTGCTTCTCATTTTATGGATTTCTTATTTTATGGTGTTTAATACACATTTAGAGCCATATGTCTCGTCTGATTTGAAAGTCAGATGGAAAGAGTTGAATAAAAAGGCATTGGCATTTAGATGGTTATCTGCATATAAATTAATGTGTTAATTACGCTTTCCCGAATCACATAGAAAGGCATTTGCACAGAAGAGTCAATGTTAATTTTGGAGAGCTGGATACATAATTATTGAGTATTAGAATCATACCTGAGTATATCTGTGAGAATTGTTTTTGAACGTGCACATTAAAATAGTTCAAATTTTCAAATGATTCCTGGCCAGAGCCACTGTCTGTGTAGAGTATGCATGTTCTCTCCATCTTTGTGTGGGTTTTCTCTGAGTACTCCTGTTTTCTCCCACTCCTCAAATTTGTGCATGATAGGTTCATTGGCATGCCTACATTTGTTCTAGTCTGAGTTGGTATGGGTGTGTGAAGTGTGTCCTGCAATGGAATGGTGGCTTGTTCAGGACCAGTTTCTGCTTTGCTCCCTGAGCTACTGGGATGGGCTTGAGCCACCTATGACCTTGAACTGGAATAAGCAGTTTGAAAAATTAATGAATGGATGAAAACATGTTATTGTCACAAAAATTCATAAAGCATATGATAATCATAAAGTTACATGATAATAAATTATGCAATAAGAAAGCACTCATTAAGCTTGCCATATATGTTTCTGTTTCTGTTTGAACTCATGATGGTAGGACGAGCTCCTTACGATTTTTGCTTTGCAAACATTTATTCCTTGATTTACCGTGCCACCCTTTCAACCACTATTATTCACTTATTTACTAAAAATTGGGTAAGTCATACTTTTACTTGTTTTTATTACTCTTCCCTAAAAGTATATTTAGCTCACATTTACATTACTGTTTGACATTAGAAATGTTTTGTTCTTTATTTAGAAATTTGCTGGTTGTTTTGTGACCAGGAATATGGCCTTAAGAAATTAACTCTTGTTTATAATAATTAGCCTACAGTAAAATTGGTTTCTTTCTTTTGCTTTAAGTCACAGTTTTTAAGAATCTAACAGTGATGTTAAGTGAGGGCTTGCTGAACTAGGTTTGATGAAGAGTAAACGTGGGAAAATGTGATAGTAAAAAGGGGTATAAGCAAAGACTAGTAAACTGGGGGAAACTTTTTTTTTTATTATTATACTTTAGGTTTTAGGGTACATGTGCACAATGTGCAGGTTTGTTACATATGTATCCATGTGCCACGTTGATTTCCTGCACCCATTAGCTCGTCATTTAGCATTAGGTATATCTCCTAATGCTGTCCCCACCCCCCCCACCCCCCACCCCACAACAGTACCCGGAATGTGATGTTCCCCTTCCTGTGTCCATGAGTTCTCATTGTTCAATTCCCACCTATGAGTGAGAACATGCGGTGTTTGGTTTTTTGTCCTTGCGATAGTTTACTGAGAATGATGTTTTCCAGTTTCATCCATGTCCCTACAAAGGACACGAACTCATCATTTTTTATGGCTGCATAGTATTCCATGGTGTATATGTGCCACATTTTCTTAATCCAGTCTATTGTTGTTGGACATTTGGGTTGGTTCCAAGTCTTTGCTATTGTGAATAGTGCCGCAATAAACATACGTGTGCATGTGTCTTTATAGCAGCATGATTTATACTCCTTTGGGTATATACCCAGTAATGAGATGGCTGGGTCAAATGGTATTTCTAGTTCTAGATCCCTGAGGAATCGCCACACTGACTTCCACAATGGTTGAACTAGTTTACAGTCCCACCAACAGTGTAAAAGTGTTTCTATTTCTCCACATCCTCTCCAGCACCTGTTGTTTCCTGATTTTTTTAATGATGGCCATTCTAACTGGTGTGAGATGGTATCTCACTGTGGTTTTGATTTGCATTTCTCTGATGGCCAGTGATGATGAGCATTTCTTCATGTGTTTTCTGGCTGCATAGAAAACCTAGGCAATACCATTCAGGCCATAGGCGTGGGCAAGGACTTCATGTCTAAAACACCAAAAGCAATGGCAACAAAAGCCAAAATTGACAAATGGGATCTCATTAAACTAAAGAGCTTCTGCACAGCAAAAGAAACTACCATCAGAGTGAACAGGCAACCTACAGAATGGGAGAAAATTTTTGCAACCTACTCATCTGACAAAGGGCTAATATCCAGAATCTACAATGAACTCAAACAAATTTACAAGAAAAAAACAAACAACCCCATCAAAAAGTGGACAAAGGACATGAACAGACACTTCTCAAAAAACTGGGGGAAACTTACCAAAGCCTATTGGGCTGCCTTTCGGCCTTCCTCTATCTTCAGAGATAAGGATGCTCCTTTCTTCTGGGTATAGCAAGGGAATATCTCACATCAGCATTTATGACCTATTCAAGGAAAAGTCAGAGAGTCATTCCTGCACCCGCCACTTATCAATTCGGTATGCCAAGGCTCAATATTTTGGTTTAGCATGTTCTGAACTGAATCAAGTTTAAGGACTAAATTTTAAAGAAGATATTATTGATTTCTTTTTATGTGAAGTTATAAATAAGTAGTGCCCTAGAGTATAAATATTATATTTATAATAATCAATTATTGCATTACATAGGTAATTTAAATATAATCACAATACTTTTAAAATCATAATTGGAAGAATTATGACATGTTACACTAATTAGCATCTGGAACATAACATGCTATCTTTCTGAAAGTCCATGATAGGAGGTAAAGTATCTCAAAAATTGAACTTAGATCTTTTATTTTTCAAGTAATACATTACAAATACCCGTAATTTAAAGTAAAAGCAAAAACGAAATTAAATTAAAAGAAATACAGTTTTATCAAGACACTGCTTTTACTGTTTATAAATATTGTATATTACTATATACCATAAAGAACTTGTTGAGATTTTTGTTGCTGTTGTTTAAAAAGGTACTATTTACCCTACATATTATGTTAAAATTATTTTCTATTTCTGACTTTAATATTCTTATTGCTAATTTTCTTACCATTCAATAAGAAGTTGAATTTGAGACTGCATTAGCTCTGTTGTGTAGAGTTAATGACTATTTTCCCAGAAGAATGTTTTCATGTTACTTATTTAATATATTTTGTTTTTGATTTTTACTTATTTAAAAGCCACCGATTTTTAAAACAAGAAAATACATCTGAATTTTGATGTGCATTGATATCTTCAAGCCTTGTATCCAAATGTTATTTTAAAATTTGAATGTAGGCTCTTTTTAAAAATGCAGTTTCATAAGTTCCTTTTAATTAATGTATCACTAAATACCAGTTTAGAAGTATTGAATTTTAAGGAGTTCATTTTTTCATCCATTTACTTTTTAAGACTATCTTCTCCTCATATTTTATAAATCAAAGATTAATCTGGCATATCTCCCAACTAACTTCAATAACACTCTGTGGTATTTAAAACTTATTAGCATATATGTGCCATCTGTTTTCAATTTAAATATCACACATTGAGATTTCTAAACTTGTACATTTCAAGTTATCCTTCTTTAATTTTTTTCTAGAATTTTCTTTATGTTCTTACAATTGCCTAAACATAATACAAGGATTTTATATTTCGGATCTGAGCTGTAATCTAACTGAAAGTATATTATGAATATGGGACAATATGAATGAGGTGGTGCTGTGAATAGAGTGAAGATTGGAGTCATGCAGAATTTGAAGTTTGAATCTTGACTCTGTCACTTACAGTTATCTGATTAGACACACACACACACACACACACTTTCTGAATATGACAGTAAGTTACATATATCATTGATTATTAAGTGAAGGTATTTCATTTGCTTCACAACATTTGCAATGAAGAAAATAACTGTCTGGCAAGGTTGCTGTGTGGGTTAATTATAATGAAATAATAATACTAATTGAAATTATTATTATTCCTAGCATCCTAATGTTTTATATTTCTTGACTTTTTCTTATAACACCTCAAGGAGAATGATAGCAATTATTTCCATTCCATAGATGACAAAACGAAGCAAAAAGAAGTAAATAACCACTGGACATGACATAGCTAGTTAGTGACAGAAAGGATTCAAAGACAGATAATCTGGATCCTGGGCTCGGTTATCACATTTTCTCTCAGTTTAGAGAAGAAAATATATTCCAATTAATGGTTTCTTAGTGCTTTACACACTTTTCATTGTTTAGTACCTAATAGTATTTAAATTATTTATAAAGAATAACAACTATTAAATTCAATATTACAGAATTGTGTGTGCTGTAATAATGAAAACAGTGTATTTACATTCTAAAACTAACTTTAATATAAAATTTAACATTACAATTTTAGCTTTTCTGCCATCATGTAATTGTTCTCATGTTTTCAAGGCAATCACAAAAAAATTTTTTTGGATTTAAGATTCTGTATACTATGCAGCCATAAAAAATGATGAGTTCATGTCCTTTGTAGGGACATGGATGCAACTGGAAACCATCACTCAGCAAACTATTGCAAGGACAAAAAACCAAACACCGCATGTTCTCACTCATAGGTGGGAAATGAACAGTGAGAACACATAGACGCAGGAAGGGGAACATCATGCACTGGGGACTGTTGTGGGGTGGGGGGAGGGGAGAGGGATAGCATTAGGAGAAATACCTAATGTAAATGAAGAGTTGATGGGTGCAGCACACCAACATAGCACATGTATACATATGTAACAGATCTGCACATTGTGCACATGTACCCTAAAACTTAAAGTATAATAATAATAAAATTCAAAAAATTGATAAAATTTAAGTGAAAAGCTATTTTATAAAAGCAAAAATATAAAAATTAAAAGACATAAATTTAGCATATGTAAACCCCAGGGTGGTTTTTGGGCTGAAATTTTGGCACAGAATTCCACCACTCCCACCATTTTGTTTTCATTTCCGATAAACATTGTAATGTTACTTAACTTTACTGAGAAACTGGAACAAATGAAAAACTGGCTCTGCCAGACACAGTGGCTGATGCCTGTATTCCCAGCACTCTGGGTGCCCAAGATGGTTCGCTTGAGCTCAAGAGTTCAGGACCAGCCTGGGCAACATAAGGAGACTCCCGTCTCTAATAAAAATAGAAAACTATTAGCTAGGCCTGGTGGCCCATGCCTGTGATACCAGCTACTTGCCCAGCTAAGGCAGGAGGATCTGTTGAACGCAGAGGGTTGAGGCTGCAGTGAGCCCAGATTGTGCCACTGCCCTCCAGCCTAGGAGTCAAAGTGAGATCCTGTCAGAAAAAGGAAAGAAAGAAAGAAAGAAAGAAAGAAAGAAAGAAAGAAAGAGAAGAAGGAAAGGAAGAGAGAGAGAAAGAATGAAAGAAAAAGAAAGAAAGAAAGAAAGGATTGAAGGAAGGGAGAAAGAAAGAAGAAAAAGAAAAAAGAAAGAAAGAGAGAAAGAAAGAAAAGAAAGAGAGAGGGAGGGAGGGAAGAAGGAGAAGTAGAAGGAGAAGGAAGAAGGAAGAAGGAGAAGAAGAAAAGGAAGGGAGGGAGGGAGGCAGGGGGAAGGAAGGAAGGAAGGAAGAAAGGAAGGAAGGAAGGGAGGAAGGGGTCTATGTAACAATGACCAGAAAACCAAAATCAGGCTCTGTGTTGTGCTCGTTGTTTGCCATCCAATGAGCTATAGCCATGCCTTTTCCAACAGGGACTGGATTTCAGTCCTGGGTGAAGTGGGTGAAACCTCTTCAATGTGTGCTTTATTTCAGCACTAGGCTGCTCCTTACATCTAAATCCCTACATTCTTTAGAAGTCTTTTTTTTATTATTTTTACTAGTCAATTCATTGCTACTCCAATCTCCTTTTATACTTAATAATTCGTAAAGTTGAATTTTCTCTATTCATATTACAGTGTGATTTCTGTTGTCTCACTAGAGAGGGCTTTTCTGACTGTATTATATAAAATACCAATCTCTATGATTTTTACCCAATCTTTCCTGCTTTATTTGTCTCCAAGACAATTGTAATCATCTGATATTCTATATATCCATTTATTGTTTGGCTCCTTTCCCATGCAGTAGAAAGCCCATGAGGCATAAGTAGTTTGTTATTTTAATTTTTGCATCTACTGTACCTAGAACAGTAAATGATATTTAATAGGCATTCAAAATATATTTAGATAATGAATGAGTGAATATTGTGTAAGAATAACAATTGGAGAAATACTCAAAGCAGATACATCATAGCTCCATTCTGATAAGCATTAAAGATTATGACGAATAAATAAATATTATAGTTTTTTAAAATCTATAGTTATTAAATATATTTTGTGTATGCAAGATTTTCTTAGTGTATCATAAGATAATTTCTGTGAAGTGAGAATAATTTTAATTTTTGATTAGCAAGTTTGATATATTAATAGAAATTGAAAAAGATTGGGAAAATAAATAACTTCCTGATGGAAACATATTTAGCCTATAGAATACATCGAGATATCAACTTTTCCTTTTCAAACTAAGAACAGAACTTAAGTTTGTTGAATGCTTACTTTTTCAAAGATTTGTGCTGATTTTCATTACAAGAAAGAGTTCACTAAGAAAAGATGTCTTTGGGGTCACCATAATTTTACATCAGGTTGTTAACATAAGACAAACACTTCATAGAAAATTTGGTTATACTGAGATCTTCAAGTGGGATGACAAAAAGATTTTATTGAGAGTTTCAAACTCTTCATGAGTTTTTTATTTTGTTCCATTGGTCTATGTGTCTGCTTTTGTACCAGTTCCATGCTGTTTGGGTTACCGTAGCCTTATAGTTTTAATTTGTATAGTGTGATACCTCCAGCTTTGTTCTTTTTGCTTAGGATTGCTTTGGCTATTTGGGCTCTTTTTTGGTTCCACATTAATTTTAGACTAGTTTTTCTAATTCTGTGAAGAATGACATTGGTAAGTTTGATGGGAATAGTGTGGAATCTGTAAATTTCTTTGAACATTATGGCCATTTTAATGACATTGAGTCTTTCAACCCATGAGCATGGAAAATGTTTCCATTTATTTGTGTCATCCCTGATCTCTTTCAGTAGTGTTTTGTAGTTGTCCTTGTAGAGATCTTTCACTTACCCAATCATCTGATCTTCAACAAGGCTGAAAAAACAAGAAATGAAGAAAGGACTCCCTATTTGATAAATGGTGCTGGAAAAATTGGCTAGCCATATGAAGAAGGTTACTGGACCCTTAACATTTCTCCATATAAAAAAATTACTCAAGATGGATTAAATATTTAAATGTAAGACCTCAAGCTATAAGAAAACTTAGTAAATGCCATTGTGGACATGGGCCTTGGCAAAGAATTGTTTGCTAAGTCCCCAAAAGCAATTGCAACAAAAACAAAAATTGACAATCAGAACCTTAACTAAACTAAACAGCTTCTGCACAAAAAAAGAAAGTATTAACAGAGTAAACAGACAATGTACAGAATGGGAGAAAAATATTGCAAACTGTGTATCCAACAAAGGTCTGAAATCTGGAATCTGCAAGGAACTTGAACAAATCAACAAGCAGGTCCAGTTGAACCTAGGTGGAATGAGTAACTTATCAAGTCAAAAGAGGAGTCCAGACATACAAGCTCAATTTTTTATACCACTGAGGAAGAAACCATACGGTGACTCAAGGATATACCAAAAACCGTATAAGACATTTACTACTATACCACATTTACATATTTCCGTGTTCTAGGTATAAAAAAAACTCCAGTCATTTTTCTTTTTCTTTTTTCTTTTTTTTTTTTTGCTGAGTAATGAACTAAAATTAAAAGAAACTTAAGATCCATGTCTTTAAAATAATCATTTTTAAGTTAATGAGAACTGAGGGAAAGACTTGATTATGGCAAGGTTCCAGTATGTAAGCATAGTCCACTCCCAATATGTCTAACAAATATTTTGAGAAGTTCTGCTTCAGAGCTGTAAGCTAGACTCTTGTGACTATATCATGTAACTATTATAAATTTATTTTGATAAAGAAGATATGCCTAATTACACTGTTAGATTTTCTGGCTGTTGAATAGTTATCATAAAATTTCACCCTTTACCTTTCCTTTTACCCCTTCTACATTCAAAGATAACTCTTTATGACCAATTTTAGCTTAAATATATTACATCTTTTAAATATAAGTAGTCAGGAAGGCTTCAAACGAATATGTGAAGTTGGCAGCATGGGCTAGAAAGTGAATAATGATTCTTCCAAAGCCTGTCATGAACCATCTTGCACAGTACCAATTGGTTGAGAGCTTAAATAAGAACAGTTATTTTAATAATGTTAAAATATAAAGTCACAATATTTTATTAAAGGAGCAATTATAACAAGACAGTATAATTTGCAGCAACATGGATGGGGCTGGAGGTCATGATCCTGAGTTAATGCAGGAAATTGAAAACCAAATACTGCATATTTTCACTTATAAGTGGGAGCTAAACGTTGAGCATACATGAATAGAAACATGGGAACAACAAAAACCGGGGACTACTGGAGGTGAGAAGGAGGAAGTGGGATGTGGGTTGAAGAACAATCTATTAGGTATTATGCTCACTACCTGTGTGCAATATACCTAGGTAACAAACCAGCATATGTACCCTCTGTATGTAAAATAAAATTTGAAATTAAAAAAAAATCTTTAAAAGAAACTTAAAAAAAACTTTTAAAATTAATCTTCATGATCAGCACTGGTAAAAAAATTCTGATTATCAGTTTAAATTTAGCCAGATCTGTCGTTTGTATGGAAAATGTCCCTTCCTTATCCTCTATGTTTAACAAAAAATTTTAGAAAGCACTGTATATTTTTATCATGTACAACTTTATATTTTGAAGTATAAATTCATTGTGGAATGTTCAAATCTAACTAATTAACAAATGAATCACCTCACATACTCATTATTTTTGTGGTGAAAACACATAACATCCACTTTCCTTACATGTTTTAAGAATATAATCAATAATATAATATATCATCATTAACTAGTCGTTCTGCTGGACAGTAGATCTCTTGAAAGGTATTCCTCCTATCCGACTATAATTATTCGTCTTTGACAAATATCTCCCCATTCCCTACTTCCTTCTAACCACCCCAGTCTCTGGTAACCACTGTTATACTCTTCACTCTTATGAGATCAACTTTTTTGTATTTCACGTATGAGGGAGATCATGAGGTGTTTGTTTCTGTGCCTGACATTTTACTTAACATAATGTTCTCCAAGTTCTTCCATATTGTTACCAATGGCAGGATTTCATTCTTTTTTTAATGGTTTAATAGTATTCCATTATGGATATGTAGCACATTTTCTTTATCCATTCATCCATTGATAAACATTAGATAATTCTATATCATGGCTATTGTGAATAATGCTGCAATAAACATGAGAGTGCAGATATCGCTTTATCATATTTATTTCTTTATCTCTCTGGATATATACCCAGTAGTGGTATTGCCGGATTATATATTATATTATAAAATTGTAGGTATAATTTTAATTTTTTGAACAACTTCCTTACCATTTTTATTTTCCTTTTTTTGAGGCAGAGTTTTGCCCTTGTTGCCCAGGCTAGAGAGCAATGGTGCAATCTCGGCTCACTGCAACCTCTGCTTCCTGGGTTTAAGCAATTCCCCTGCCTCAGCCTCCAGAGTAGCTGGGATTACAGGCATGCACCATCACGCCTGGCTAATTTTGTATTTTTAGTAGAGACGGAGTTTCATCATGTTGGTCAGGCTAGTCTCAAATTCCTGACCTCAGGTGATCCTCCCACCTCAGCCTCCCAAAGTGCTGGGATTACAGGCATGAGCCACTGCACCCGGCCTCCTTACCTTTTTTCGTAATAATTTATTCCCATTTACTCTCCCACCAACAGTGTATAAGGGTTCTCTTTTCTCTACATCTTCACCGATACTTGGCTTCCTTTCACATGTCTACATATAAGAGATCACATGAACAGTTTAATATACATAAGATCTTCTAAAATATAAATAAAGAATAAATAACCCATTTATCTAATTTTCAACCTCATTTAATATTTTTCAAAGACAACATGATTTTGTTTATATAACATCAAAACAATTGAGTTTTTAAAATCCCTAGATTATTGGTTTATGTTTTTTTCATTTCTCTGACACTGTGTAGAAAGAAATTGAGAAGTCAGTTGTTTGTGAGGATTCATAGCGTATCTCTATGCACAGCATTGATGAGCTGAATCATCCCACAAGAATACAGAAACGTGTATTTATTTCTGACACTTCTGGCTTATGAAGTTTAAGTCTAAAGTTTAAAAATAAATTAACTTTCAAAGCATCAAAGAGAGAATGACATTAATTTTCACTCTACTGAACCTACATCAGTAGTAATTGAAGAAGAAAATTGTAATGCAGGTGTCAAGGCCCCCTGAGCAGTAAGGATTCAGCAGACTACTTAGTAGAAAAAGACTATTGGGTCATAACTTTAATAACTCACACATATCTGGTTTTAATTTGCCTTTGGCAGATTGGATAACCTCTATAAAACACTCAAGGAATATTTCCATGTTGTCAGGCCATTGAATAGTACCCGTGAGTGACACACCACTGCTCCTTTTCCTGGAAAAACAAAATGTATTCCAGGATGTACGGGTAAAAGCCCAATTAATATCTGGCCTTGGTACCTTTAGGCCTTATCCAACTAACTCAAGTTGAGATACTTCTAAGTAAATCATCTATATCTTCATTACTACAATTTCTAAATTGTAATTTCCACACATGTCAGTTTGGTAAACTTTAGGTTTTCTCTCACTGCAGAAATGATACAATTATTATTACTATCTTGTATTTTATGATATTGCTGTCTTTATCACATTAACTTTAAAAATTTATGTTATTAAATTTATTTAAAATATATCTGGGTTTTAATTTGTGTGGAATGGATTTTTTATAACATTATTTGTCATAAGTTTGCAATAGTGATACTAGTTTTATGTTTATGTGTTTCATGATTATAATTACTACCCATACTAAGCCTATGTTCAATTCAATGATATTTATATCTTTACTATTTCCAAAAAGAAGTTCATACAATTTCTAAAAAACAAAACAAGCACAAATGATCCAAATAAGTAAGAAGAATTATATAAATATAACTTGTGACTCTCTTTTACTAAAAATTCTCTTAGTGTAGTTTCTAATACTTTTTTCAAGTTCTATACTGTAAGAAAAGTATCTGAAGTTACTATAAATTTTACAGGAAAAAAACATTTCCCTGAAATCTTTTAAAATAAGTATGTGCTTCTAAAACAACTCTATGTTTTCTGAATAGATGCTTTAATTAGGTGGCTGCTTGATTCTTCCCTTTTATCTCCACATGCAGCTTGGGTTTTCAAGAGTGCTGCCTGCTGATTTTTTCTTTACGGTACATTCTGTTCTCTTTAATTCGTTTCACAGACATGAAGTGCAAAAGGGAGAATATTTTTTAAGAAAATGGGTATTTTTGTGAATATCAGAAAAAGTGAAATAAAAAAGAACATAAGTGTTCAGCAAAACAGTAACATCAAGCACTTATTACTAATAGTGAATGGTCACGATATTAAGTCTATGGTGTTTCTTACTCTATTTGCTATGTAGTGACATTAATATTACACATCTATGCCTGTCTATTATAATGATTCCTTTGTCTCTGCATTGAAAAATTAAAACTGTCATTTTAATCTAGTCAACCTCACACATCAAGTTTCATTTAACATGGGTGGATATATAGTACACATTTTTACTGATAATATATGCCAAATGACCATTGGGTAAAACTGACTACACACACACACACAAGCACACACACACACAGAGAGAGAGAGAGAGACATATACATATATGTAAACTTTCTATGAAAATGTTTTCATCAAAGTGTACTTGATGTTTTGTTTTGATTTATTGCTAATATCATATAGATCAATCTGTAAATAATAAATCAAGGAATTCATGGATGAACTGATATAAGAAAGCCAGAATAGTGCCAGGCACGGTGGCTCACGCCTGTAATCCCAGCACTTTGGGAGGCTGAGGCAGGCAGATCACAAGGTCATGAGTTCGAGACCAGCCTGGCCAATATGTTGAAATCCCATCTCTCCTGAAATTACAAAAATTAGCCGTGCATGGTGGCGCGTGCCTGTAGTTCCAGCTGCTCAGGAGGCTGAGGCGGAAGAATCGCTTGAACTCAGGAGGTAGAAGTTGCAGTGATCCGAGATCTCGCCACTGCGCTCCAGCCTGGGTGACAGAGCAAGAATCTGCCAAAAAAAAAAAAAAAAGCCATAATTTTAGAGTCGTACAAATCTGTGGTATCTAGAAAACAGGTTTACAACATATGGAGTTCACACACACACACACAAAACCACATTTACAACACTTATAATTTTATATTCCTATGCAAGTCTACAAAATAGAAAATCAACTTGGTTAGAAATGTCAAGTCTGTCATGAAAGATTGCACAAAGGATGTTTCATATGCATACATATCCTTTTCTTTCTGTAAGTTCATATTAGTATGATTGGAATTACATACTAAAGAATAATTGAGCATCAACAACAAAGCCCAGAATAGTATTAAATATTTTGGATATATACAAACCCTATTTTCTAAGGCTATTTTGGTCTATGGTTCCAATTTTATAGAACTGTAGAATAAATCAGTAAAAATAGAAGATTGCACATAACAAAGACGTGAATGATTTGTATGACTTTTTTAAGTTGTAAGAGTTTAGTGACAAGGGGATTTTAATTTAACTAAATGGTCAGAGTTAATTCTTTGAAAATAAAAAATAAGAACTGAAACTTGAAAATGATCAAGAAGGAGGAACAACACCTCAGAGAACTGAAAAAGAATGTGCATTCATTCTTTGTAGGAGATATGTCTGCAGCAAAGTTACTGTATCTGCTTATGAAAGCGCTTTCCACCCCTACCCAGGAGCTACCTTTTTACGTAGGAAACTCTGGTAATAATTTCAGCTAAAAAGGCCATTTCCAGGTCTCTAAACAGACAGATAATGAAGAAACATGTTTCAGACTTCTTCTTAAACGCTAATAGTTTTACATCCTGTAACTTTTCTTCTCTTAAAACTCAGGACAGGCATGACACTTTGGTTTTAGTAGTTGCTAAATATTTTTTATCTAGTAAATAAGATCCCTGACTCTTCTGAGGTGCTAATCAGTGATGATACTGTTCATAATAGTAATGATAATACTAATAATAATCACATAATGAGAAAGAAGAGAAGGATGAGGAAGGAAGAAGAGGAGATATGAAGGAAAACAAATAAAAAAATGAAAAGTGCCAAGATTACTATGTGTAGCACATTCTACTAGATATCTACAAAAATGATTAATTCTCTCAGAAATCCTATGAAGAAAATGATAAAATTATCCTTTTTTACCAATGAATAAGTCAAGATAGCATTTTAAAATAATCTGAGTGAGTTGAAGTCCTTGAAACAGAATGTCTGCCTTCACCTACCCTTTTTGCCCCTAATAATTACACTCTTCATTTTTTTGTAGAATATAATTACATGTTCAGTAAGAAACATAACCTTACAATTTTTTTTTCTGGTTTCCTAAATCTATTTAAATTGGTGGAAATGTAAATGGGTTTTTTGTCATTGAAATTAACGGCAAAAATCACAATTACTTTTGCCCAACTTAATAAAACAAACTGAAGCCATAGAAATAAAGAATAAATACATTGAAATTGTCTTCTATCCAAGAAAATTGTTTAAGAAAAAGCAAATATTTCCTCAGAAAATAAACTGAAAATATGACCTTAAAATACATAAGTAAGTACTACAGAAGGTCAATTTAAACAAAACAGAAGGCTACATTATAAAAATGTATGATGACCAACTGTGATAATGAATTTTAATAGAAAAATATTCAGGGAGGTAGAGGTGTGACTACCACTAGAAGTTAGATGAAACAGGATAGGAATTATTTTCTGGATGGAAAGATAAAATAAAGGTAAGCTTTTGGACTTTGATGAAGGCACTTTCTCCAGAATACTGAGGTTCTTACAAATGAAAAAGCAGAAAAATGAAAAATAAAAAATACCTACGTATAATGAAAGAATTAAAACAGCATTGATAGGAATAAAACTTTATTATTCAACCAGAAAAAAGTAATATTTAATACAGCTATGGTGCTTACTTCAAATTTCAATGAATAATAATGAGTTTCTGAGATAATTCTATTGACACAGTTTTCTCTATTTCTTTCTTATTGTTGGTATATTAAATTACTTAATAAGTGCATTTCTTTCATTTGCAATTTTTTGGTTCATATTGTAAGTATGTGAGATAAACTAAAATATTGATTCAATAAAAGTAAATACCAAATACTAATAAATACCAAATCTACCACTTTCAAAGTATAACAGAAATATAAGGTAATAATTAAAAAAAATAGCAGTAGATAATCAGTGACGCAATACATACTTCCTAAAACAAATTGCTGAATCTGTCTCCCAATAAACTCTTTAGCTGTCTTGTTAAAGTGTAGTCTGTATTTTTACACTAGATGAGAGAAAGAATTATAGATACGAATATCTTACTATATCTCTCAAAACTTTTCAACATAATGATAAGTTTCTTGGATTAAAATAATTTTGAGTTGCAGAATTAGCACATGTTGATTAGGTTAATTTAAACCTGTCACTAAGTCTTGGTGTCTTTATTCTGATAGACTGATAATAAAACATTATGCAGGTCATTTAATTCTGGTAGCGCCTATTACAGCATATTCCTCATTGCAGTTAATTTTCTTCATTCTCCTGAAATCTCTGAAAGAAATTGAAATGGGCATATATTATGCATAAGAAGAAGCAGCAGCAGAAAACTTCTATTGAATAAAATTACTTTTATCATGATTTGGGAAAGTATTTATTCCCAAATTTGGCAGTTGTAAATGTAGAGTCTAATATGATTGTGTTTCTATTGTAGAAGAAGCTCACATTTACTGAATGATATTCAAAAATATCCAGTTTTTCTACTTTATTTTTCTTCACACACATGCCACTTTTGACATTATCTATCTTTTATGTCCCTCTTCCTCCCCTAGAATCTAAGCTCTGTGAGGGATGGGACTGGCTGCTGTGAGCCAGTACCTCAAATAGTAGCTCAGGTCAAATAAGTATTCAATCACTATTTTATATTAAAATGATATTTCATTTGTTTCTGATGATTACTGTCATAAATAATAACATAGCAACCATCATTTTCTAACACTCTTTCTAAAACTCAGGTAATTTGCTCAGGATGAATTTCTAAAAGAGCAAATATTATGCCAATATATTTAGACAATGTATGTGCATGTGTGTGTGTGTGTGTGTGTGTGTGTGTGTGTGTGTATTTGCTTTAAGGTTTTTAACTTGATACTGTATGTAAAATATATTATTTTTCTTGGTGGCTGTAATATTAAAATTTTAGGTTAGATTCTGACAACTGATGCATTAAGAGAAGAATAAAGTAAACATTGCATGCAAGGTATTTTCTTCTGACAAGATATTATAATATATGTAAAAAGTAAATAAATAATTTATCTCTATATTATTATTTGGTATAATATCAATGAAGATGAGTTCAGGAAACAAGTTACTGCTTTTTCCTTTGTAGTTTGCATAATGTGCTCTTCTAAACATCTATTTGCAAGATGATAAATTACAAATAATATACAAATATTGAAAATAGCACAGTTATAGACTCTGATACAAATAAAAGACAAGGGAACATAAGAGACAGTGGAGGAAAAAACTCACGCAGAGAAACAAAATTAGCTTTGAACCATTGACCTTCAAATGGCATAACTGAATGAATCCTAGCAAGTCACAGAACTAGTGTGTCAACATATGCAAACACATTGCGAAGGTGCAGGTGCGAGTCTCATATTCATAATTCATTCGGTCCAGAGTGAATTTGGTATTGCATGCTTGGCTTTTCCCTGCCCCACTCATCAATATAAAGTATCAGTGTAGAAGATTATCTGACTATCTGACAGGACCATATCAAATGATTCTTTAATCCTCTCTTATTACAAATTCAATTCTTCTTCCGTTTACTCTTGTGATTATTTTAGGAAGAGAGAGGTAACAAGCCTTCCTCAAAGCTCGGCATATAAATCCTTCCATCACTATGAAGGATTTATGTAGGTCAAGGGTCCATTCCTGGACTAATTAACAGTTACCAGGGATTCCATAAACTGGTTGGCTTAGTCTAATCAGAATCTGGAGGTGTGTATGGGTGGATTCTTACAGGAAGGATTATGTGGGCAATGGATACCAGGTAAGCAAACTACCTCACACTCCATTTACTCTGAGCTGAAGGAGGACCGTAATTCCTCCCTTTCCTCAATAATAAGAGATGCCTTCTACAGATTCTCAGAGTAAATATCACTTCAGAAGAGCCCTCACTAAAGTTTTCTCTAAGATAATAGCTGATTTAAAATTTCATGATGATGTGTTTAATGTTTTTTCTCGTTCAATATATTATAAGCCTCATAATAGCAGACATGTTGCCTCTTTTGCTCACTACTGTAGTCACAGTTTTTAGGGCTTCGTACTTAGGGTTTACAAATTATTTTTTGAGGCCAGGTGCAGTGGCTTACACCTGTGATCCCAGCTCTTTGGGAGGCCAAGACGGGCAGATCACAAGGTCAGGAGTTCGAGACCAGCCTGGCCAATATGGTGAAACCGAGTCTCTAAGAAAAGTACAAAAATTAGCCTGGTGTGATGGCAGGCACCTGTGGTCCGAGCTACTCGGGAGGCTGAGGCAGGATAATTGCTTGCTTGAACTGGGGAGGTGGAGGTTGCAGTGAGCCGAGATCTCGCCACTGCACTCCAGCCTATACAACAGAACGAGACTCTGTCTCAAAAAAAAAAAAAAATATATATATATATATGTGTATGTATATATATATATGTATATATATTTGTTAAATGAATAAACAAGCAAATAATAGCTGAATAAATATATTCAATGATTTTGTACATAGTATGCCACTAAATATAGTAATGAGTTATCTATTGCTCTGATAGTACCTCAGCAAAACAACCAAAACTCAGTAACTTAAAACAATCATTTTTTTCGTAGATGTTGGGATTGACTGGTGAGGGTTGAGCATATCGGATTCAAACAATGGCATCTGGAATGACTATGATTTGTATGCAGACCAATAGACTGATCAGCTGAGAGAACTATTCTTGAATTTGATGTTCATCCCAAAGGGGCAGAAGCTATTTAGGCCACTCTTCGCAATGTATTAAGTGTAAGAGACCAAGCTCTATTTGCATGAACACACATAAAGCTCTGGTTTATGGCATGTCTATTAGTACTCTATGGACCAAAATCAGACAAATGGCCAAGCCAAATCAAAAAGGTGGAGAAAACTCACTTTATTGTTTTTGGAAGAAACTGGAAAATCACATGGTCAAACGTGTGGATATAGGGTAAGGTCAAGAATTTGGAGAAATTAATCTGTCACTAACTATTCTATAATATAATCAATGTTATCTCTATATTATCCAGGATCTTGGTTGCCACTCGATCTGTCATAATACCATCCACTCTATCTAGTTTATGCAGAAAGAGGTTTATGGAGAATAATAAGGAACTTCGATATTTCTAGAAAAACCAGGACACAGGCATGGATGCTGTACGGCTTTTAACAACACAGTCTAGAAAAAGACTCAGTTTATTTCTAACAAAAAGCCCACTGCCAATGCCACCTACCACTGAGCACCTATGATAAAATGGTCTAGGAAGAACCACCTCTATTATAAGTGTCCCAAAGAAGAGTATTTCTCCATTACATATTACTTCTTCCCAGTCGTGGTTGCCAACTCACATCGTTCCCTCTGCACTATGGGTCTCTTGCTGGTGATCCTTCTTGACAGAACATTAACTATATGCAAGAAGTCTAAAATATAGTTTTCAGCTTTCTATCCTCTTGGAAGAATCTCTAGAAGGGAGCTTCAGTGGTTACTAATAATTCAAAGTGCTTTTTATGCCTCAAGGCATTGTTAAATTCTCCCTTTTCCTCATACACTGAAATCTAATTCATTTGTAAAAGCTGTCAGTTATATCGACAAAATATATCTTGAGAGAATATAAAAAAAGATCTACCACTTCCATTGCTAAGTGCTTATCCATTCACAGATATTTAACACCAAAATTACTTTAATATTTTTCTAAATAGTCTGTCTCACACTTTCGCCCTTTGCATCCATTCTCCATTTGGCAGTCAGAATGTTTCCTTAAAATGTTTAAATCACGGTAGAGAATATGATTGTGGTCATAGTAACATTTCTCAAAACTTCTTGAATTTAACATTTAAAATTGATGAATTTTATTGTATATAAAATACCTCAATACATGTGATTTAAATACATGAGTCAATAAAATATCATTCTCCCATGCTTAAAACTTTGAAGGACCTCTCATTTTAGATGGGTCAAATTCAAAATGTTTACCTTACCCTTTGGAGTAATACCTGCTGGGTATTTTCATATTAGGATTCATAACTCTGTTCCCCACTGAAGTCTTTTCTGGCCACTCATCTGCATTAACACTTTTACTCTCCTTCCTCAGGCAATTAATAGTTATCAGTGTGCTTATCACCATCTTGTTTATTCACTTGCATCCTCCTTTGTTATCTGTCTTTCCCTCACACAAAGAAAAAAATACATTTCTCCAACGCTGTTTGTTTTGTTGACTAATACTGTATCTGTATAACCTAGAAGAGCTTATGGTATATGGTAGGTTCTGAGTAAGAATTTCTTTGGGGAAAAAAATGACTCATGGGAGTGGAGCAGGAAAAGGTAACTTTCCCCAAGGAAGGAAATCATCTGCTGCACATCTACTTCATTTAGGAGGCAAATATTAATTCTTTCTGTTTTTGGAAAACTCAGACCAGCTTCATCCTTGCCCATGAGAAAGTGATTTAAAAATGTGATATATCTTAGATAAAATAAAAGTATTATATTTTACATTAAATTTAATTGCCTGAATATGCATATATATTTATGAAATGTTTTCAACAATTTTGTCAGAAATAGAACATGTTTGTATGGATAGCTTCATTTTTGGAATGTTTGGTTAAATTTGATCATGAATCATTCCTGGGATACATATATTATACTACTAAGTTTCTGCACTATCACAGCAATCTCTAACAAGGACAGCATTTCCTCTTCTGCTCAGATAACTGTTCTTACTACATCGGAAGAGTAGAGCTAGTAGTTTATTTTAATAATTCAGGTGGCATATATTCTGACACATTATAAATTCATGAGACAGCCACATGAATGTCCTAAGTATTTTTTAGATGACTTTCATTTTAATCTGGTGTATTTATGATGCGCTTGGACTAATAACTTGAGCTGTGCATTACTGAAAGGTTAGAAATCCCTTTAAATATGTCCTCGGTTGAGATATTTTTGAGATAAATGAATAAGAGCAGTATAATACTGTATTTGAAGATTACAAGCATCTTGATCACTGGAAAAAATAAAAAATATTTAGAGGTCAAATTTGATATTGAAGAGCTTTCTTTTTTAAGATGAGTAACAAATTTATGTTTTATGAATTAATAATAAGATAGCAAAATACGAATATAGATAAAGAAACCTAGATGTAGCTGTGCGTGTGCATGTGTGTGTGTGTATGTATGTGTGTGTCTAGCAAACCTATGAAATAATTGAAGCCAAGTGATGAGCTCAGGTAAAAAAATTTATCAAATTGACTCAACATAATGTGTAAATAATCTCTTATTTTGTAAACAAATTAATGTTATTTGCTAATCAAATGCTTTTGTTAGTATCTTGCAAACTTATTTGCCCAATGAAAAGTTATAATATATTGTACATTTATTTTTTTCTTTGTTTATATTTATTTATTTATTTATATTTTTATTACACTTTAAGTTCTGGGATATATGTGTAGAATGTGCAGGTTTGTTACATAGGTATACATGTGCCATGGTGGTTTGCTGCAACAATCAATCTGTCATCGTATTTGTCCTAATGCTATCTCTCCCCTTGCCCCCCACCCCCCAACAGGCCCCGGTGTGTGATGTTCCCCTCCCTGTGTCCATGTGTTTTGACTGTTCAACTCCCACTTATGAGTGAGAACATTCACTGTTTGGTTTTCTGTTCCTGTGTTAGTTTGCTGAGAATAATGGTTTCCAGCTTCATCCATGTCCCTGAAAAGGACATGAACTCATTCTTTCTTTATGGCTACATACTATTCTATAGTGTATATATGCCACATTTTTTTTTATCCAGTCTGTCATTGATGGGCATATCTATGTAAGACATGGAATAACTTTCTTACACATACATACGTATCAAACAAAAATGTGTTTGTCCTTTTTCTTGGATATATTTTATATAGTACATAATTTTGTTGTTGTTGTTGTTGTTGGAGTCTTGCTCTGTCACCCAGGCTGAAGTCCAGTGGTGCTATCTTGGCTCACTGCAAGCTCCGCCTCCCAGGTTCACCCCATTCTCCTGCCTCAGCCTCCAGAGTACCTGGGACTACAGGCTCCTGCCACCACGCCTGGCTAATTTTTTTGTATTTTTAGTAGAGATGGGTTTTCACCATGTTAGCCAGGATGGTCTCAATCTCCTGACCTCGTGATCCGCCCGCCTCTGCCTCTCAAAGTGTTGGGGTTGCAGGCGTGAGCCACCACAGTCGGCCATACATAAGTTTAAATGTAAGATAAATGTGTCAATCTTTTGATCTTTATTAATCTCACCCTTTCAATAAGATATATATATAATTTATCAATTGTTGTAATTAATTGCTTATTTCTAGTTTAATTATATGAACTTAAACTAGAAATTTTGATGTTTCTCTCACTGTGTTTATTGTAGAGAGTTTCTATTGCTATACCTTCATGTTCGCGAATGCTTTTTTACAATGTGTAAGTATTTATACTTAAACTAGAAATAAGCAATTAATTACAACAATTGATAAAATGCTTATCTCAGGAAAATTAAAGTTTCTTTTTAAAAGGCATTTCCTCATCCCCTCTCTCAACATGAAAACTAGGTAATTTTATATTTAGGTCACCTTCAAGATCAAAACTCTCAAGCATTTAGCCAGAGGATTTTAAATACCTTTTACATAAACTCCCTTTCATTCCCACAGGTGGTTCTATACTGAAACCATTCTTTTGTTCCAATCTCAGAGTCAATTAACATATTAGAAAAATCTTGTAAACTGTATATCTTGTTATTTCATAGTTCATGGTAGGGCCACTACAAATATTTCTGTAACCATTTAAAAACATAAGGCCTAGACCCAAGGATGGGAAAATTCCCAGAATCTTCAGTGAAAAGATAGATGCAATGACATATCGCTTATTGAGAAGCTATCATGCAGCAGGCTCTCAGCTTATTTACACACCACAACAGCCCTGAAAAGCACACATGATTTTTTTTTTCTATTTTACACATGAAGAACTGCAGATTAAAAGAAAGTAGGTAGCCTACTTTGGTAAGCAAGCTAACAAATACATTGCAGGCATTTTAATCCAGCTATATTTTGAAGTTTGCAATTGTGTCTGATTTATTGTTTGAAGCTGTTTTAGGTTGATAGAAATTTTGACCAAAGTAATCCTGTAGCAGGAAGACAAACGTTACTGCCATGTCATCTGTCTCTCAACTACATGATACTTAAATTAACTCTTATAAGGAAATTCAATAAAAGGTACCTGACAGTTTTTGCTTTCTATTTTATTTTTTATATAACTTAAGATATTAAATATTTTATTGTTCAAAGCAGTGTGCTAAAGTATTTTAACAAATACACTACTATTTTTATGGTTTGCTCCATACATCTTATATTCTCCATGTATTCATTTAAATTCATAATCTGATATTTGTATAATTTGTTCTTATTTCAGCATCAGACATAAGCCATTATTCTTAAAGCAATAATAGTTAAAAATTGGCCCCAAGTTACAATAAAATAGAAAATGCAAAACTCTCTGCCCTTGATCTTTAGGAAAAGTTAAAAAGCTTTGAGAATAAATCTGAATGTCAGTATCAAAGGAATGTCATTTTGATAAAATATTTACATCAGTATACTTAATCTAGTATTAAGGTGGTTCTGATTTTCTCTTTTAATATGTTTCTAATTATCAATAATTTAAACTAATTTTAGTACACAGCTATTATTTAAAAAGACAAATGCTTAGCATGAAAAATGGCATGATCTTTTCATTATTGCTTTGTCAGGACATTTCTTTAGAGATCTTTATTCATTTCCAAAGTTCTCTGTGTCTTCAAAGAGCTCAGCAAAGTTTTTTTTGTTCTTGGTGTGACTCCAAGCTTATGCATTAAAAAGGAAGATTTATGATGTAGGATATTGTGATGTGAGTTACATAACAAAGCAGAATTTTTTTTGTAGAAAGACAAACTGTACACATTTGAGAAATGTCCATTAAAGACAGGAAGAATTGTGTTTATGTGCAGTGATAATTTGGGATTTTATCCTGCTAAATATTCTCAGGATTGTTTATATGCTTTAGAACTCATGAGATGAAATGTCCTTACTAAAATATTCACATTCAATATGACTAGATGATTCCATGTAGCACAAAAAAATGGAAAAGTGTGTTTGAAATTCATCATTCCATCCCTAAGAATAATTGCTTAACTTATTGTCTTCTTGACTTAAACCTCAGGCATATAGAGGTAGATAGTGCCACTTGGGCATATTTAGGCCCTTCGACTAACCTTTTTTGCTCAAGTCATTATAATCTACTCTGTGATGATATTTTAACAAAAGAAAAACTATGAAAAAATAGAGTGATTAATCAGAACGGTTTGAATTCTTTATAAGATTATATGAAGGAGTACTTATATTCCTACCCAGGAGTGGTTATCAACTCAAATCTTTACATGCAGTAGTTATGGAATGATTATCTTGAATGGGAGAGAAGCAGACTGGCAAAAAAGTACATTGTATTACCTTGTGTTTATTTGTAGACACTGCTCCTTAACATTTTTTGATGCAATAACAACAAAAAAAACACAATTAGCAATAATGAAGACAGAAACTGAGTACCTGAAGCTTCATTAAAAGAAGGCTGTCTAATCAATGCAATCATATATAATGGCTGACTTCATTGCACAAATTTAATATAAAAAAGTTCGTTGTGGGGTTTCTCTTCTTTCTCTGATCTCTATTTCAATCACAGAACTACTATTCTCTCAGGGCTTTGTGTTAGCTTTGCCTGCCAATGGTGATTATCCAAAACCCAGTGTCTAGGGCAGGGCCCTAAGATCTGGATTTCCAGCATCCCCCTTTCCCATGGGCCTTGCTTACTACATTTTAAAATATCAGAATGTTCTAATTTCAATACCAGGTAGTTTTATGCTTTCCTGTAAAGTTAAAACACTGAGTATATAATTTATGTTACTGCTATTAGAAAAAGTCATAACAATACTATATATGGTATAGTGACATTTATGAAAATGAAAAGATATGCATAATAAGTTATTTATGGAAACACATAGGAAAAGGTCTAAAAGAACACACAAGACTCCAGGAATATTCCTAACAGAGAAGTGAAATCTGATGGGGTGAAATGGATTTTTTTCCCTCCTAAGTATGTATTTTCTAAATTAAAACATATATATGCAATTTTAAATTAGAATATGTAAAGCAAAAGCTATGCAAAAATCAAATGCCATAAAAACAAAAGTAATTTTTTAATTTTAGTTATAAAATGTGTCTTTAAACATCAGAAACTCTTAAAATACACCATGCCTATTTGTACACTTAGGTATGATTGCTATTTTAATACGCTCTCTAAAATTTTAAGAATTGCCATATAGTATTATGAATGTTTTATATCTCCAATATAAATGTAGGTGATATCATTAAACAAATCAAATTCAGTGCTAATAAACTATATTTATTTCAGAATTGTAAAATGCTTTAATCTTTTAAAGCAAAAATCAATATGAGAACTGTAAAAATCAACAATATACAGCTGGAAACACTAAAAATAAAAATAGTGACCTGAAGCATTTTGTAGGATTCATTTTTCTAACCTTCTGGCCAAAAGAAAATACTTTTTTACCTTATTACTGAAAGCAATAAAGTTCCCAGGAAAATGGAGGAATGCTATTAGGTAGATTTTAATTTTCTTTAGAGGATGGCTTCTGGCATGCTTTTTCTTGTTGTTGTTTAATTTCCAAAAATACAATGATTATTTAAAGGAGATTTATTTTCATTCAATTGTTTATTACTGAGTGTTATATTATTGAATGGGTCCCAGATGTCACTTAGTTTTTTGGAGTGATGGAGCTGTGCAAAAATTCTTACTCAAGCCACACTATTTATTTTTAATACATGGAAGATTACCAAAAGACAACAAACTCTATTTTAAAGTTAACCATGAAATTCTCATCTTAAATAAAATTAGCTGCATAAAAATATATATATATATAGATGTATTCATCTTTACACATTAACATGTACAAAATATATATGCGTATCTTATAATTTCTATATCTACATCTAAATCTGTGTTCATTTCATTACGTGTCCCAAACAGGGGGGAAAAAAAAAAAACAATGGATGCAGGCATGTAAAGTTACTGTTAACTGTACGTAATATCAGGAATTTATTAACAGCCTTAAAACGTTTACCCATGTGCTGGGAAAACAGGAATTTCCTTTTTTAGACACACATTCATTTAATTAAAAATCACTGTTACATAGAGAGAGACTTGATATGTAGACTTTTTTTAAGGTCAGCTTTTATCATGTACCTTTTTTTTTTAAGGTCAGCTTTTATCATGTATCCTTTGGTATGTACCCTTTGGTATGAAGAGTTTTGGGCTCTATCTTAAAGGTTAAAGCACAAAGATAATTCCAATGTCCAGAGAAGTATAAGAAGTAAAGTCACCAAGGCATGAAAAGAGAATAAGATGAGGATATTCAGGTTTCAAAGCATATTTTGAGGAGTAATCCTATTATAAATTTTTAATGTTGCTCTAAATATTTAAGAATTATCTTTCTGAAAGAAGAGAATTTCAACAGCACTATAGCTTAATTATGAGTCAATTTTGTAATCTTTTTACGCTGCTGCTATCATACTTTGTTTTTACCAGAAGAGTTATAAGAATTTTTTTACAAGAATTATTTTTATTTTAATCCAAAGACAGAATAAAGGTAATTTAACTCAATGCAGAGTGGACAATAATTCAAGGAGAAGAAATTTAACACAAGCCTCCTTGGATAATTTCTGTTCTCTATGCACTCCGTATTTTTACCTCTATCTTTAGCCTTAGACCTATGTTCAATTTCATACATATTGTGGTATAGTGGAAGGAACGTGTACATTGGAGTCTGAAAGTAAGTAAATTCAGTTATATGATTTAATAGCTCTGTGATTGTTATGGACTTAATTGTGCCCCCCCATATAAGTCATATGGTGAAGTCCTAACCCACAATACCTTAGAATGTGACTGTGTTCGGACAGTGGTCCTTTAAAAAGTAATTAAGGGTAAATGAGGTAGTATGGGGGGTCTTAATCCATCCTGACTGGTGTACTTAATAAGAAGAGAAAGAGACACCAGGAAGGTGAACACACACATACACCTTAAAGGCCATGTGAGGATACAAATAAAGCAGTCAACTCCAAGCCAAGAAGAGGGGCCTCAGGAGAAACCAACCCTTCTGACACCTTGATCTTAGACTTTCAACCTCTAAACTGTGAGAACAAAAATGATTAAGCCACCCAGTCTGGTATTTTGTTATGGCAGCATTAACATGCTGAGAGAGTGACCTTGAAGAAGGTCATATTACACTATTGAGTCTTAATTCCCTTAGTTATTTATGAATTGTGTAGGATAATTGATTGCATTAATGAAAATAGAAAATAATCTAAAGGATGGAATGTACAGTGGCGCTATCTCGGCTCACTGCAAGCTCCGCCTCCCGGGTTCACGCCATTCTCCTGCCTCAGCCTCCCGAGTAGCTGGGACTACAGGCGCCCGCCACTACTCCCAGCTAATTTTTTTTGTATTTTTAGTAGAGACGGGGTTTCACCGTGTTAGCCAGGATGGTCTCAATCTCCTGACCTACTCATCTGCCCGCCACGGCCTCCATATGTTTATGCCCTCATTTCCACCTCCAATTATTACTGATTAAACTCATTCACTCCAATTGTTCATTGTATGAAACTAAGAAAGGGCAGAGAAAGTGGGAGTAGGATAAAAAGTTAACGGGCAAAAGCATCTAGAGAAATTTTGTTTGCATAGAAATCACAAAATATTTTCCAAATAATATGTTATTTTGTTTCTATTTTACTCAAGTTCCAATAATCGTATTCTTGGTGCACGAATTACTTATTTTTCTCTTAAAACAAAAAAATTAGGCTGGGTGTGGTGGCTATCCCAGTATCGATGTAAGCAGAAATAAAATATTTAAATCTTTTTACATGTAATCATTATTACATATTTATCTGTTCCTGTCCTCAAGCAAACTTGATGCTCCTAGAGTGCGAAGGATGGTTCTTTATTACTTATAACTTAACAACATCTGACATTAATGCCTAGTGTATAGTAGATATTTCAATAAATTTGCTGAATTAATCTGAGTTTAGTATATATTTCTGCTAATAGTAACTATCCACATACATAGATTGCCCAGGTATACATGCACATATGAACACACACAAAAACACAAAGTAATTCCCAAAGAAAAAAAGGATAAATAATTGAGGTGATAGATACCCCATTTACTCCAATATGATTATTATGCATTGTATGCCAGTATCAAAGTATTTTGTGAATCCCATACACACTGTACTATGTACTCACAAAAATAAATAAAACAAAATAAATGAAATCCTGAAGAAAAATATTGAGTGATCTTTACATTTAATGTCTCCAAAGGTTTGTCAAATATTCTCAATTTTGGCCAAGTTCCCGATAACTGAAAATATTTTAAATCATATTAACTAACTCAATTTCAGTTGTATATCTGCTGCTCAATCTATATCTGTTTTTTTTAATCTTATTCTGTCTACTTATCAAAAGCCACAGTTAGTAAATCATACATGGACATCATGTCCTAATTGAGCTAAGGTCATGTCAAAACCACAAGGTTATACATTAGCAGTTTCTCATGAACATATTTTAGATGACTAATGTAATTAGTCTGAGTAATTATGGGATTGATACATTCACAGATTGGTCTAATTAGCCTTTGAACAGACTGATGCCTCAATTGAAGAGCTAATAAATTCTCTGGCTGTTCTCCATTCACCTTTTATGCTTGGTTTCATTAATATCCAAGCTTTTGGCAAAGTAACCAGGCAAAAGGTTAAAGCTTAGCCTATCAATTCTCAGTAATGGCATTGCCTTAATGAAAGTTTATTTTTCCTGAGTACTTGATTCTTTTTGTTTAAATATATATTTTGTGAGACTTATGACAATGATCAGAATTTTCTCACAAAATATATATTTAGTAATTATGGGATTGATACATTCACAGATTGGTCTACTTAGACATTAGTACCATTAGAAGTCTCTGCTGAAACTGCCTCTGCATTATAAATGAGTAATTCCAGAAATCCTAGAAATATGATATAAAATACATGAAATAAAGCAATAATTTTAGTTTTCTGTTATCTAGCAATTTTATGTATAATTTACCAACAAATTTCCTTTGATTTGATATTATTGACTTTTCCAAAATCTTCATATTTGTCTAATTCTATTCATGGGCAGCATAACAGATAAAAGATTATCTCAGTTATTTTCATGTCTTTGTAAGTAAATCAAAATACTTTCAATCAAATAATACTAGTAAAAATAATAATACAAGTGTACAAATTCTGGTATTGTTTACATTTCTCAGAAAAAAAAAAATCAACATGTATTTAGTTTTGTTTACTTTTTTTTTTTTTTTTGAGACAGAGTCTCCCTCTGTGGCCCAGGCTGGAGTGCAGTGGCACTGTCTGGGTTCACTGCAAGCTCCGCCTCCCGGGTTCATGCCATTCTCCTGCCTCAGCCTCCTGAGTAGCTGGGACTACAGGCGCCCGCCACCACGCCTGGCTAATTTTTTGTATTTTTAGTAGAGACAGGGTTTCACCATGTTAGCCTGGATGGTCTGGATATCCTGACCTCGTGATCCGCCCGCCTCGGCCTCCCAAAGTGCTGGGATTACAGGCGTGAGCCACCGTGCCTGGCCAGGTTTGTTTACATTTTTAACATTTTAGTTATATATGGAAATCTCCTTGACACTAACGTAAGGCCGTTTACTATGAGAAATCTAATGATTCACAGTGCTCAGCTCAAGCAGTAAATGAAAACTATAAAAGCGTAACTTTCTAATTATAATGCAAATCTGATGTATTATCAGAGCTTATTCACTATGTTGTGAATAATACAGATTTTTATTCATTCCTTTATTTCCTTAAACCAAACTAAATTTATTCTTAGGATACCTTCTCATGAAAACTTACATAAACTCTTGAATTATAAAATTTAATTTCAGAAGATATTGATTATAAATCATACATTGATTTTATAATCAGAAAAAAGTTTTAATTTAATGCTACAGGAGTTTGTCTCTTCAATTGCAGAAGTAAATTTCAGTAGCTCAATAGCATGTTTAATGGAATTTTTATTAGAAAATTTGTAATTTGCTTTTCTCATGGATACAGTATAAAACCCAAAACCTTAATTTTGCCCATCACACACACATAAAACATGATTTTCTTTTCTTTCACAACTTCCAAACTTCTCTTTTATTCCAATATTTTCTGCAACTTCCCTTACTTAAACCATAACAATATTTTGAATACTGGCCAATAATATTATATTTGGACTAATGTGATTGTAGCATATCAGTTTCACATCATTTTATTAATCTTCAAATTTGTGAACCTTCTTTTTTTATTTTAAAAAATCCAATATGTCAGACATATTTGAGTCAAATATTACTACAGAGTAATAAAGACAAACAGCATCATCATGCCTCTTTACCCATAAAACAGGACTTTCAATATTTTAGCATTTTCTTTTGATAATTATCTATATTCCTAAGTTATATGCTTATATTGCTTTTTATTTTTATTTTTAATTTTTATACTTTATTGAGGTAGGATATTACTATGTTGCCCAAGCTAGATTCAGACTCCTGGCTTCAAGCAGTCCTCCTACCTTGGCCTCCCAATGTGGTGGGATTACAGGCATGAGCCACTTTGCCCGGGCTTTCTTGCTTTTTGTAACACTGAGAATGTCAGACAATTTGTGTGAACTTCCTTTCACCATATTTGAGTATCCTTCTAAAAAATTCCATCTTGCCTAAGCTCCCAGGGTATTTATCACACAGTTACCACAGGGTTTTGACTTTGTAAATTGTACTACTTATCCATGTTTTTCACCAGAAATCTTCCTTTTAATAGTTGTTTGTTTTGAGTTAATGGTTGCCTTTCCTTCTTTTTTGCAATGTACCTAGTAATTCTTCTCTAAACATTCAAATAATACTAAATACTCTTTCATATGTTGTCACACATACCAGCTTTGTTTAATTTATTATTTCATCTACTAGATACATTCTTCCTTCTTGCTCCTCTAGTATAGGTTAGCTGCATTCCCAAACCTTTGCATAGGTTGTTAGATTTACATTCACTGTGATCTTGAGAAATTTTAAATCTCCTGTTTCTGGTGTCCCGTTAACAACATGCTATGCCTTTCTTTCCCATACTTTACTACTGACTTTATGAGAGCACAATCTTAACTATCTTTTTGGAAAAATGCAAAAAGAGGTACACTATTTTAGGCTTTATGTGTGTTAAAAAGATGTTTCCTATTCCAATATTTAAAATCTATTTTAGCTTGTATAGTATTATAGGTTGTAATTCATTTTTTCTCATAAAATTGAAAGCATTATTTCATTGTACTCCAGTTTTTGTTTTGTTTTGATTTTTTGAGATGGAGTCTTGCTCTGTTGCCCAGGCTAGAGTGCAGTGGCGCGATCTCTGCTCACTGCAACCTCTGCCTCCCAGGTTCAAGCATTTCTCCTGCTTCAGCCTTCCGAGTAGCTGGGATTATAGGTGCCTGCCATCACGCTAGACTAATTTTTGTATTTTTAGTAGAGAAAGAGTTTCTCCAGTTTGGCCATGCTGGTCTCGAACTCCTGACCTCAATTGATCTGCTTACCTCAGCCTCCAAAAGTGCTGGGATTACAAGTGTGAGCCACCGCATGTGGCTATTTTATTCCAGTTTAATAGATTCTGTTGATAATACTGTAGTTATCGATAATTGTTGATAATTAATGTAGTTATTATTAATCAATAGGTTGACTTTTTGATTTTCTGTGTGATTAACTTTATTTAATCTCAGAAACTGTATAGTGGGAGTTATGTCTGGACGTTTTATTTCATCATAGTCAGAAGCAAAATTCTAGTTTATAAATTCTCATTGGTACATTAATTTAAAAAAGAATTATCTTGCCATTTTTCTCTTAAACTCACTGATAATTATTAGTTCAGTAGTTTAGTAAATTTGCATTGATGTTAATAATGCAAATTATTGACTTCAAATCCATGTTTCACTTTTCTAAATATATTTGCACAAAAGTAGATATTATCTGCACATAAACACTGTTAATGAAATATAAAGCAAACACTTTCCATGAATTATTTGACATTTAATACTCTTTTCTATACTTGCTTGATACCGTGAGAAGCATTTAACTCTGATTCTTGACATTGAATACAAAGTACATCATCTGTAACTGGAAATAATAGATATATATTTAACTTTTAATATGTTGTTTCAGATGATACACTTATTTTAAGAACCAAAGAACATTTGTTTTATTTTGTTTTGTATGTTATTTTAATGAAGAAACTAGAAAAATCTCTATTTGTGATATGGAAGAATTTTTTAAAGTGTGAACTCTGGAATTAGATTGCTTGACTTTGAACCCCTACTCTACCATTTAATAGCTCTGTGATTCAGAAATGATTAAATTTTCTGTAACTTGTCTGCATAATGAGATTAATAACAATATCTGTTTCATAGAATTGTTGTAAAGAATAAATTATATATGTATATAAAATATTTAAAATGGTACATCCAACAAGGTATGAAATTAATATTAATATTATTATTACTTTATTATTATTACAAGCGAAAATATAAAGGAGAAACAGCACAGGATTAAGGAGTCAATATAGAAAACATGTAAAAGTAACTTAAGTATAATTAAATCTATATTTATAATACAAATAAAGTAATTGATGAGAAATTGTAACAATTCTGTTAATAAACCACATTTTCAATCAGTTGAAATAAGACAAAGGTGTCACCAAGTTAAAGAACGAAACATCAGTTCTATCACTCTACAGAAGCTAGTTGGTGTATATTTATTATGACAGTCCAAACAAGTGAGGGGACTTCTGTGCCCATATAGACCTTATAAAAGTCTATCCAGTGTTGTAGGTCTGGGTTAATGCCTCACACTTATCCAGACAGAGAAGGAAAGAGAGACATCAAGTGCTCAGAGTTTAGTAATATTGATTGGTAAATTAGCAACACACTTAAGAAAATGTAACCCATGCAAACTCTCCAGGAAAATGTAACGAATGGGGGGGGGAACGTCGTAAGTTTTCAGGAAAAGATATCTCATTCTCATAAAAAGTGTGGTAAAATATGGAAATTTTCCCACTTACAAAACACATAATGTGCTATTAATAGTCACTAGTTTTGGTTTCCATCTGGAATGGTTTTTGTTGTTGTTATTTTTGTTATTTTTACATGTCACCTCTTGTATTTTATTCTTATGTGATTATGCATTTTAAAAATTATATTCATTACATTACAATTTGAGTTAGGTGGAAATAAGTCAATGTGTTTAATCTGCCACCTTTAAGTGGAAGTCTTATGCATATTTACTATTCTGATATATATAAAAAGTCCAGGCTGTGTGCAGTGGCTCACGCCTGTAATCCTAGCAGTTTGGGAGGCTGAGGCAGGCAGATCACAAGGTCAAGGAGATCAAGACCAGCTTGGCCAACATGGTGAAAACCGGCCTCTACTAAAAATACAAAAATAAAATAAATAAAATAAAATAAAATAATTAGCTGGACATGGTGGCACGCATCTGTAGTCCCAGATACTCGGGAGGCTGAGGCAGGAGAACTGCTTGAACCGAGGAAGTGGAGGCTACAGTGAGCTGAGATCATGCCACTGCACTCCAGCCTGGACAACAGAGTGGGATTCCATCTGGGAGAAAAAAAAAAAAAAAAAGTTCAGGCTAAGCCTTCAATTAAGAACATTTTTATAATGTAGAAAATAACAATTTTATGGAATTTAAAAAATCGCTGTGGCCGGGCGCGGTGGCTCACGCCTGTAATCCTAGCACTTTGGGAGGCTGAGGCGGGTGGATCATGAGGTCAGGAGATGGAGACCATCCTGGCTAACACGGTGAAACCCCGTCTCTACTAAAAATACAAAAAAAAATTAGCCGGGTGTGGTGGCGGATGCCTGTCGTCCCAGCTACTCAGGAGGCTGAGGCAGGAGAATGGCATGAACCCAGGATGCGGAGCTTGCAGTGAGCCGAGATTGCGCCACTGCACTCCAGCCTGGGTGACAGAGCGAGACTCTGTCTCAAAAAAAAAAAAAGTAGTCTCTTTTTAAAGTCACATAGCCCAATCAACATAGAATACATTGTTCTTCACTGCTCGATACTTTGGCTACACATCCTTATCCTATTTAATTTGCCTAACAAGGTTAAAAGTTACTGTTCAGAAGACTTCATGGCTGACATTAGTTCATAATGGTGAGGTAGTAGAATATGTAATTTGTTTTGCATAGGCCAAGCATTGTTGTAAGTAATGAAGAATTATGTTAACAGTAAAGTCAGCAAAACTGACACTGCAGTCAAAGAGTGAAGGCATTTATTTGTGTACTATCAAACCATCATTTTGATAAAGTATATTTTCCTAGCAGAGTCATTTAAGTGCCATAGTAAAACAGGACATTGAAGCAGCCATCATATACCTAGTTTTTACTGAATTATGTTTACTCAAAATTGAGGTATCTAATAAAAGTAATCCAATACAGTGTACAATATTTTGTGAGCAATAATCAGGTTTTAAAAACTAGAAAAAAACAAATTTATTTAATATTAGACTATAAATTAAAAATGGTAGTACAGACATTTTACAGTGTATTTACAATGTTTAATGCAACAAATTGTACCACTTTACTAATCTTTATTTAGTGAGATTTAGTAATAAATTTCCATTTGCTACAAAAGCTTGCGAATATATATCACAAATATGCTCCTTGTTTTTCTAATTTCTAAGATAAGGCATTTGAACTAGATAATACCTATTAATAAACAAATACATCAGAATTCATGAGTAATTGAATACAATTATAAAATGAACACAAGTGGTACCAAAAAACTTGATTGTCAAGAATATTTTCTTCTTATTTAAATTTTCAACGGTGTTGTTATGGGCCAAAGTGAGTCATCACTTTTCTGGCTCCTGTTAGGCTTTATGCAAAAGTACAATGTTTTTATCCGACTTGCTGTTACTTTTCTCATTAAGAGAAAAGCAATGAAACACATGTAATAGAAATAGTATAAAGATGAAAGTGATAATTCAGTATACGTATAAGTATATAAGATTAAAGCCTTTTAAAGTCTTTAAATAACTTTGATAAAGATATTCAAAGTTACAACTGAAAGCCAAACTTTATTTTTAAGGGCAATAAATTATGAAACAACATATGGTGAAACTGAACATTAATCTAAGTGCATATTCTAAAATATTAATGTAGAAATTCTGGTAGTAAAAAATATAGTCACTGAAGGAAAGTTAACACAAAACTCAAAAAACGAGAAGTCAATTAATGAAAGGGATGATATTATAGTGTTTATAAATGCTTTGATAAGAAAATAAAGTACTTTGAAATATCAAGGGTATGATACACACAAAATTGTGAAGAGGAGACCACTGTGGAAAGTGCAGTGAGAATATGAATTATGCTAGAGCAGACATCTGGATGTAATAGAGAGGTAGTAGTGTGGTTCCTGAGAGTAATGGTAAATTGTTAACTTTCTAAATATGCTTCACAATTAATTTATATAAAAATATTCCAAAGTTAAAGCAGTATAACAATAACTCCTAGATAAGTTTTATTCACAAATTATTTTATAGTTATTTATTAACCAATAGATTAAGCTCATAAAAGTCTACTAGGTTAGTTCTCCATAACTTCTGAATTAAAACAATGGAAAAAAGAAGTGGGGAAATTATGGGAAATTATAAAGAAAACATTAAAGGCAAATGAAAAGAGTGGAAAGACACTAATGCAAAAACAGAAGAATAATTTATGATAAAGGACGCATTAATCAGTAGAGACATGGGAGACACTGAATTACAACCTTTCAAAAAATTAGATTCCTAATAAACAAGGAACACAATTATACATTAAAGTGAATTAAATTGTTAAAAATAAAAATCTTCACTTTAAGCTTTTACAAGTTATAAGATAATATAGTTATGATCTATGTAGAGGAAAGAATGACTAGAAAAATCAGAAAAGTTTTCAAAATTATATAAAGGACAATTAATAAATAAATATGGCTATATGATAATTTAAAATATTTTGTGAAAAACAAATTACAGAAAAAATACTTTAGTTTATAAAGACTACAAAAATATTTTCAATGTATGTGACCAAAAATATTAGTTCCAAAGATATATATTAAATATATACACATAAATTTAAAGAAGTCAGTAACCCAACTGAAAAAATTTTTGAGCTATCGGAAAGTCCACAGAAGAGAGAAGCTCTATAGTCAGAAAACAAAGTATAATCAATCTCAATGATAATCAGGAAAGTTTAAATTAAAAGCATTACATGATACCATTACATACCTACAATACTGACTTTAAATAAAAGCCTGACAATATAAATTTCTAATGAAATGTAAAGCAAAGGAGACTCCCATACACTGTCGGCATATAAATAGAAAAATGTTATAATAATTTTGAATTATACTTAGGCAATACCTAGTAAGGTTGAAGATTCCTTTGATAATGTCCCAAAATTTATATTCCCAGACGGTATACCCTATGATTACTCTTATACAAAGAGATACATATAACAATGTTCTTAAAAGCAACTTACAGGAAAAAACAACTTAAATGCACATCAGCATTAAAATGCATATCTAACTGAATATGCATTAAATAGAACATTATAGAGAGCTTACATTGGCCTTTTGTTTCTCTCAGCTGCTGAGGATCAATCATCACTTTCTTCTTTTTCTTCCGAAATGATGGTGACAGCTGGTCTATATATCCATAGGGCAATATCAAAACAGATGCATATTGGTGTGGACTAACCAGCTGCCCCTGGGCACTCACTTATCTTCTATTCTATCAATATCCCCATGAATTAAGTACCTCTCCAATCATTAAGAATGGAGTTTCCCTGTAGGTAATGGAACATAGAAGTAAATAGCAATACTTTTGTGGGCTCTCTTTAAATAATAGGAATTTTTTTTCAATTTACCTTTCATTTTTACATAAACTAGAAATGACACAAGCAAAGGACTTGCCTGCAAATGTCTCTCTCTCTACACTTTCAGGCAACAGTGCTGATATTTCTAGAGGTGGCATGACATTAAATACTATGACTATTTAAAAAACTTTTTAAAAAAACAATTATCTAATACATGAATATAAAAATGCTCCAACTTTTTGAAGTGTGTATATACTTAAGATGATAAAGAACCGTATTGGATATATCAAACAAGTGTAAAAAGTAAGTAAATAATCAAGAGAAAAATAAAATTTTGAAAAACTAATTTAAATAATGATAAAAGATAAATTTCTTACTTGAAAGACCAAGCAGAAGTATTCTAACAGAGGAAGCAAAAAGTGATACATAGAGACAGATAGGAAAAATAAAGAAAATATTGATAAGGAATATACTGAATATATTAGTAGATATTAAAAATTGTGGCTGTAGGAGCTCTGGAAGGAAAGTCTTGATAGATAAATAAAAATATTTACCCAGTATTAGGGAAAGATTTTAAAAACCACATTGAAAATATGCATAGAGTGCCAAAATGCAAACACAAAAGAAAAACGGACAAATAAATAAAAAGCAAACAAAATACAGATTAAAATTTGAGCAAACAAAAAATATGCTGTAAATGCTGGTTTCTAAAAAGAGAGAGGAGATTATCTACAAAGAAACATAAATCACACTGTCATCCGTTTTATATAAAAATATTTGATATGTGGATACAATACTTCAATGTATTTAACAAAAGTAACTTTCAACTAGAATTCAACCAAGTAGATTGGATTGTCTTCAAATATGCTGGATTATATGATATTCTCAGACACTGTCTTCCTCAGGAGGGGTACCACATAAGTTTTCACATTTACATATTTTGGGGGGGAATAATGAAAGGAACAGCTACACAAATACACCAATGGTATAAAATACATGAGATTAGGAAAATGCAAATCAAAACCACAATGAAATTCCATCTCACACCACTTAGAATGGCTATTAATAAAAAGTCAAAAAATAACAGATGTTGGCAAGGCTGAGGAGAAAAAGATACACTTTTACACTGCTGGTAGGAGTGTAAATTAGTTCAGCCATGTGGAAAGCAGTGTGCCAATTCCTCAAATAACTTACAACAGAATTACCATTTGAGTCAGCAACCCCATTTTGGGATATATAATCAAAGGAATACAAATCATTCTATTATAGAGACACATGCACACATGCGTTCATTGCAGCACTATTCACAACAACAAAAGCATGAAATCAACTGAAATTCCCATCAATGGTAGACTGGATAAATAAAATATGGTACATATACACCATAGAATACTATGCAGCCATAACAAGAATGAGATTATGTTCTTTGCAGCAACATAGATAGAGCTGGAGGCCATTACCCTTAGCAAACTAACCCAAGAACAGAAAACCAAATACTACATGTTGTCACTTGTAAGAGGGAGCTAAACAGCAAGAGCACATGGATACTAGAAGGAGAACAAGACACACTGGGGGCTACTTGAGGTTGAAGGGTGGGAGAAGGGAGAGAGTGACAGAAAAATACATAACAGATCCTATGCTTATTACCTGGGTAATGAAATTATCTGTATACCAAACCCCTGTGACATGCAATTTACCTATATAACATCCTGCACATGTACTTCTGAACCTAAAATAAAAGCAAAAAAAGAGATTAAATATGAGAGAAGTAAATGTGTACTTAACATTTTGTTTTCTTGAAAAATTAATCAAGAAAGAGACGAAATAGAAAGCATATAACAGTCATAGACCTCTAAAGATAGCAGTTTGGAATTGGTTTACTGATTTGGTTAGATTATGAGAGTAATGGTTTTAATTTTCATAGAGCTAGGATACTAGAAGTAATTGGATGGAAAACAATGGTAAAATTAAGTATTTATTGATAATACATAGTTAGCAAGCTAATAGCTGGTGTAACATATTTTGTCAAAATTATAGACTACAGTGATGATTGAGCCAGATGATTATTCCTTACTAACCTGAAGATATCAAAGTGAAGAAAATTAAAAATTCAGTATGAGCCAAAAAACCACAGGACTTCTATGAATTCTGTAAGAAAAACATCTTATTTTTTGGAAATGCAGAAAATATATATCTGGAATTAAGAAATAAAATTTGATCATAAAGCAGGTGGTAAAATTATAATGTAATTTGAAATCTACTATTGTATTAAATGTGTAATGTTGATTGTAAAATAGAATCTGAGAGTTAGAGTAATGACCAGTGTCACACGATCCTTAGGGTGTTGCTTTTCAAACCAGAAACCTCTGTGATCAGTGGCACCTTTGCTGGAGTTTTGCTTAGGCCCATTGGCCTCATTGCACTCAGCCCAGCAGGCTGTGCTTGGCTCACACTACCAACCCAAATCCCATACCTGCCAAGGGTGAGCGTGGCACAAAATGGTGAGGAGTGTGTGAGCGAGCATGGGGTCTGGCCACAGTGCACTGCCAGGTGTACTGGCTATGGTAGGGAAGGCAGCTCCAGGCATTGGTACAGGTGCCAGCTCCATGCGAAGCTGCAGCTGGATGAAGAGTACTGCAAGCGACTCCCACTGTGGGTACTGGGGAACATTGTGGAGCCCAGAAGCTTGGAGATGCCAGGAACTGCAGAGCCCCAAAGTGAGTGTCACAGCCCCGGCTTGGAGAGCCCCTAGGTATGGGCTCCTGGAAGGGCCACTGCTCTTCTCTACTTCTCATCACCCACAACATGGCAACTGGGGAGTGTGTTTCAGCCTTGTTTGTGTTATAGCTTTTGCAGTTTCACCATTCATGTGGTCCCAAGTTCTTGTCCCACATCCAGGAAGAGTGATGTATGTGGACAACTGGAGGATGAGTGGGGCAGAGGAGCTGCATTGAGTGACAAAACAACTCTTAGGAGACCAGAAGTGGGTAACTCCTTTCCACAGGCAGGTTGTCCTGATGAGTTTAGGAGACCTGAAGTGGATAACTCCTTCCTGCAGCTGGTAGTCCTGATGTCTGTGTGAGTCTGGCTGAGCCTGGGGTTTTTATGGGCTCAGAAGGAAGTGCATGCTAATTGGTCCACAGGTGGCCATGAGCAGGCCCAGGAAAAGCACCACAAGTTCTCTCTCTGGGCCACAGGCTCCATCTGGAGCTGGCATCCTGGCCCCCTAGCTTCAGGCCGTCCCTGGCTTGAAGGTGAGATTTCACCAGGTTCTTGCCCCTTTCTGTCCAGGAGCCTGTCTGCCTCCCACCATCAACATGCTGTTGATGGCACCCAGGCTATTTGTGCCAAGGGGTGACTGCAGGCTTGTGCCAAACCAGCCTCAGTTCCCCTCAGACTCCTTCCCACACTCATTGGTGCCCGAAGTGCAGAAGGGTCTGAGGTGCCAGGGAGCTTGTGTGTCAGTACCTCGAGTGTGCACACACCTGGCTAGGTAGCAATAGCACCTGGGCTTGGCCGCAACTTTGCTCCACACTAGAGCAGGGAGAAGCCAGACGGAGGAAGCAGGCCATTCCAAGCCTGGAGGGGCAGGAGCTTCCCAGGCCCCTGAGAATACAGGGATGCCTGGATCCAGAGCCATAGTTGGGTGGCTACAGCTGCCCCCAGGAGCATGGGGCCCCCCACCCTGCCAACTCGGTCGGAGAAAGGGGTCCTGCCTGTTCCAGGCTTCCACTGGCATTGCAGAACTTGCGACCCCAGCTGCGCCTCTCCTACTGCAGCCAGTATCTTTGCAGCAGCCACTCCAGACAGTCCACAGCTGTCATCACTGGTAGGTTACACTTAATCTGTGAACATTCCATGAGCTTTTCTTACACATCATTTCCTTCCTTTGGGGAAATGAGATGACCCTTGCTTGAAAAGTCTGTGGTGAATTCATTTTGGCAGTTCTTTGCAAGAGAATATTGAGGCAGTATTTTGCAAGGGAATGTCAATTGTATTAGGAAACACTGGCTGTCATTATGCTTAGGGCTAGAACAAAATTCCAGTGGAATGCAAAATATTTAATAGAAAGCTTAACCCAGAAAATGATATTATATATACTGTAAGAATGTTAACATTTTGTAAATCAAGCCTATAAATGAGATGCACTATTTGAACACATGACTTTACTCCAAATTTACGATAGTTCTAGGCATCAGTATTTCTAAATCTGAAGAACTTGAGAAGTGCTGAGGGAGAAACTGAGTCTGTACAAGGAGACAGGATCGTAGGCTCTGTAAAATTTATTGTGCCATAAGTTATCTTGACTCTATTTCTATTCTCTTTGAGTACTCGGAAAACAGCATGTTGTCTCCAGTGCAAAGAAAACTATGCTTTTGTCTGGAAGTGTGTGTGTGAGAGAGAGAGTATGCGTGTGAGGGTGTGTGTGTGTGTTTAATCTGATAAGATTGCATATACTGCAGAGAAATAGAAATGCATCTGTCCTTTATCCTCTACCTACATGTCTCCATGTCTGAACCCCAAGATTGTCTCCTTTCCTATCTCTACTCAATAAAGGAGAGAAGGTTGTATGCTTGTGGTGTGTGTGTGTGTGTGCGTGTGTGTGTAGGAGTTTAAAATCACATCGCAATTTTAGCAGCTTCCATTTTTCCTATCTATGCCAACTACTTCAGACCTTAACCAATTCTTAAATTTCTTCTAAATATTCCCTACACCAGAACTCCCATATATATGTTTCCTTTTAACCACTTCATATAGAGAACTTTTGCTCATGAAAAAGTATAAAAACTATACCATTTTCTACAATTTTTTTTCTTGTATTGTTCTAGTTTCAGTTCTTTTTTTTGTTAGGTCTCAATAACAATCTGACATTACCTTTCTAATCCTTCTATTACAGTTTTATAGGTGAAATCCCTTCCCTCAACCTCCCTTTGCTCTGGTACCTTAAACAATTTGACTCACCTGTGGGTTAAAAACATATTTATTTCTGGATAGTTATAAGATCTAAATAATTCGCACCTGTTACATTTACTATATGCTTTTCTACCTTATAGAGATATGAATAAAAAATAATTAAAAGAATAACCAAGTCATCTACATTTAATCTAAACCAAAAAAATCAATTAAGGGCTGTGACTTAATCCTTTTAATTTTTCATTAATATTCCATAATTTAGGAGAAAGAGGAAAAAATATTTTATTATTCTTTCACAAAATGAATCTCAACAGAGCAGTAGCATAGTAAGCTTTGATGTTTTAGGGTCATATCATGTACAGGTAGGGAGAAAGTTTTAAATGTTGAAAATGTGTTCCATCTATCATTGAAACATTTTATATACAGTGACCTAACTATATTTTATTGACTATTATTAATATGTAAACATTAAATATGTTAGAAGATGAAATTTTAAAATGCTTACTTGCTTTTAAAACTCCAATCTTTTAAAAGTAATAGAAATTATGTCCAATATTTATTGGAGACTTAATTTCTACATATTTCATTAACCTAGTCCTATTTCCTTTAACTCTACAGTATTTCTTATCATGGTGATTTTAAATAGTATATAAAGTTATTGTTTTCTGGGTGTAAAAGCAAGTAAACATATAGATCACATTAATTTTTTAATTAAAAAGAAAGATAAAAAGCACATCTGGTAGGCAATGGTAGCCAAAAGCAAGAAACTAGAGCATGATATAATAAGCAGTAAAATCCCACCTGCTTATGATTTCTGATTCTTTCTCTCTCAGTAGTGGCATAGCAAATTAAAGAGTTTGAAAAAGCATTATTTTTCTGTATGCTAGGTTAGCTGTATCACCCTGGTGTATGTCAAATGTATTCATTAAAAATTCTATTTAAATAATTTATTTAAATAATTTTCTAGATACATAAAAGTTCATTAAATGCCTTGTAAGTGGTAATATGTAACTACCTGAAATCTGTCAGAATTTTTTAAAATAATATATTATTAGCATACTTAAAAAATCATTAAATATTTATGAGTAATTTTATTATGATATTAAATTATTTTTTAAATAATATCACAGGTGAATGTAAAGCATTTGGTGAGATTAAAGTTCGGGGAACATTTCCTCAGTGTCTTAAAAACTGCTAATGTGAGCCATGATTTTTACTGAGCATAAATGTATTGTCCAGTTTCATATGAAGTTTATATCTATAACAACTATCTCTGGACACGTGAATCATGAAAGGTAAAAACAGTAGAACATATGGTGGCTTCTGCATATTTTCTCCAGAGAGCTGTTTCTAAAGTTTTTCAGAATTTGTCTTAAATTTGACAGAATTTACTCATCTAGTTTTCCTAAAGAAGAGAAAATATCACTTTTTTAAAAAAGAGATAGGAGAGGAAAACAACAAAGGTAAATTTTATTATATACAATTTAGGAATATTAGCGTATGTTTGTATAGCACTTTATAGTTTATGAAGAAATGTACATACATTATCTCAATCTTTGATAAAACCATAGGATGAGGCAGAGTTCAGTTTATTCTAAAGATTAGTAAACATAATTTGGGCACTAGGCGTTGCCTTAGGTTTAGGTTACATGAAGATTGACCCCCTAACATGGTATGAAGAAGTCACAATACTCTTCATTGAGTTCACAGTGTCTCAGATATTCAAGATGAGAAAAAAAAGATCTTATTTTAATAAGCTACATAGATGTATAATACTTTTAACAATAGTCAGTGGGGTCTTCTTATGTTCCTGACAGTAACCTAAGCCTATTATCACTATTTCAGTCATCAGAATGCATTAGGAGGTAGATTCTATTGTCATCCCGATACACAGTTGGAAATAAAGGAATTAAATTATTCGCTAATGGTAATCTAATATAGTGCAAGGGTTAGGTCCAAAACGACAATCCGACAAAAGAGTTTCAGAGTCCATGGTAAAAGATTCTTGGTTTGTGTTGAAATTGCTGTTGTGCTGGGAAATGTGGAAGGTAAATGTAAGAATTATGAGTGAAGCATAAACTGATTTTTAAAGTATATCCAGTGATTCCATACTCATGAAAAGAGGAAGGATATTGCCAAACAAAAGAAAAGCAATTCCTGTAAATAAAAGCTCTTGAATAAATATGATGTATTTGGAGTTTATTTATTCTGGATGTTGGTAAATTACATCAACAATATGTAGTGTGGTGAAAATGAGAATGTTACAAGTTAGAGTAAGAGTTATACATACAAGTTATACATACATACAAGTTAGAGTAAACCAACTTGTATGAAGGAAAAATGAGGACAACACAGTTTGTTTACAAGCAGTATAAAACAGAACTTGGTGACTAATATGAGAAAGGTGAAATATCTTGAAGTTTTTGATTTTTTAATTGTCAACATTTATCTAATTATAAAAGTGACGCAGAAAATATTTTCAGTTAATATTAATGTGCTTATTTATTGACTGTTGAAATACTCATAATATTTTAATATACAATAAGATATACATATATGCTAGTTTTGACATATTAAACAGGTGTTTAGTATAAATTTAAAGTATGTCTGATGTGAACAGGGCTTCAAGTGTCCTTTCTAGCTATAAGAAACAATCTAGACTTCCTTTTGCCCTGTGCCCCATGTATAGAAACAGACAATTTCTCAGAGATGTGAATCAAAAGGCATGTTAACGATTTTGGTAGCAAGCAATGTAACTGTGACTGAGCTCTCCTCAGACAGATCTGAGATGTTGCAGGAAATCCCTAGCTATTATTCTGAAGACAGTATCAATAAGTAAGTCATGTGTAAGTGGATAGATCTGGGATAATTGTTAACCATTCCTACATGTGACCCAGTTATATAGTATGACCCAGGACACTGTATTTTCAGTGATTTATTTTCACTTGGAAAGCTTTCTCACCCTGAAGTTGTTTACTATTATTTCTTCGTATTAGTGTTGAAAACAAAATTAGATAGGGCAAAATTGACTTTAAGACGAAAAAGTATTAAATGTGAGGTTGTCACTATTTAATAACAAAATGTTTACTAGGATGATAAATTAGTTTCTCCACTTAATAACATAAGGTAAAATTACATAAATTGTTTTTATAACAATTATTAGTATCACCATCATCTAATTCCAGATATCAAGCCTGTAATGAACCGCTGATAAATAAGACAGTGATGCATGAAGACAAGAATAGAAAAAATGACCAATGAAATAAAATAACAGTAAAACTAGACAGACACCCATTATATGGGTACCCTATATACAACAAATCGGACAATGCAATAAAGTGAGAAGAAAAAAAGTGTTATTTTTAAAGAAATGCTACTGGTTCATTTAAATAAACATATGGAAAAAATGTATTGTGATCCATACCTCACAACAAACACAAAAATGTATTCCAGGTAGGTTACAGATCTAAGTGTGAAAGAACAAACACATCTTTTAGAAGATAAAACATAGGAAAATATCTTCTAAATATTAAAGTAGGAATTATTTTTTAATCCAGTTTGAAAAGCAATGACCATACAGGAATACATAGAAAATTGGACTATATTCATGATAAGGACTTCTGCTCATTAAAGACATTTTGCAAGAGTAAATACCCAGGTCAAAGTTTGAATAAAGTTAATTAAAAGTATATATAATATATAATATATATTACTAATGTCCCAAAATATAAAGATTCCTAACATATTGATAGGAAAAGGCAAATAACCCAACCAAAAGTAGCAGAACAAAGGAATGACAATAAACCTGTATGTCTAACATCATTACTCATTAGGAAATATGTATATTAAAACCAAATTGAGAGTCATTACATACACAATACAATGGCTAAAATTTAAAAACACAGAAAATATCAAGAGGTAGTTAATGTGTTAAGCAACTCGAATGCTCAACTTCTGTTTGGAGTGTAAATTGGTAGAACCTATGCACCCCTATAACATAACAATTTCCTAGAAAAATTGTGTGCACATGCCTTCAGGTGCATATTTGTAACAGTTAATGGTTGGAAACTATCCAAACATCTCTCTTAAGAGTAGAATAGAGGAACCAGTTATATATTTTTTAAATAATAGAATACTATACATCAATAAGACTGTACACACTAAAATGCATGCAAAAATATAGATAAAACTCAGTAGCATACTATTGAGTAAAACAAGACACACACACATGTTATTTATGATCCTGTTTAAAGTTCAAGCATAGGCAAAATAAGTTTATGTGGGTAGAATTCAGGATAGCAGTTTTCCTTGAAAGGTACTCACTTGCAGGTGAGAGTAATGATCTTTTAGAATGTGGTAATATTTGATTCTTCATCTGAATGCTGTTGGATGCATGGATAGGTTCCGTTGGTGAAACTTCAGCATGGTGTGATTACACTCGAGTGTGCACTTTTTGAATTAATGAGTCTCAGAAAATATTGAAAGGAGTTATTATCGTAAAATAACTTGGTAGAATTTCTTCTTGTAATGATTATTTTATCAAAAAATCACATTATCCTTTTCATAATTTGTCCTTTTTTATTCATGTTCATTAAATCGAGATGTTAAATGTTTGCTTTAATGAAGACACATCAACATTAATTCAGTTAATCAAAAATGAGAGTTCTAGTATATCGCCCTTATAGAGAGGTTACCGAGACTTCAGTTGGTTAATTTATCAATAATAATACACAGTTTATGCTTACAGCCAATATGTCTTTTGATTTCAGTTAATGAAAACAAAGTAACAAATGACAAAATCTATCATGGGGCATATGTAGAAAAACTAAAAATTATACTTTTATCTAATAACAAACTTTTACTTGAATTGATGATTTAATCTTATTTATCACATATACTTGCCTCTGTGAAAAGATGATGTGTAGCCCACGCTATCTTTTAGTGATGTAATATTTATTCTGGGCTTTGTAATTAAAAATATCCCATCACTTTGGGAGGCCAAGGCAGGCGGATCACTTGAGGTCAGCAGTTCAAGACCAACCTGGCCAACATGGTGAAATCCCGTCTCTACCAAAAATATAAAAAATTAGCCGGGTGTGATGGTGTGCACCTGTAATCCCAGCTACTTGGGAGCCTGAGGCAGGAGAATCGCTTGAACCCAAGAGGCGGAAGTTGCAGTGAGCTGAGATTGTGCCACTGCACTCCAGCCTGGGAGACAGAGTGCACTCCATCTCAAAAAAAAAAAAAAAAAAAAAAAAAAAAAAAATCAAAGAAATACAATTTCGACCTTTGACCTTTATAGTGCTTACAATATAATTGTAAAAGAAGCAGTGAAAAAGTAAGCAGGGAATAGTACATATATGATTTTAATGGCAAATTATAGTTGCAAAGAACAGTGTAAGCAGTCAAAATTGCAAAAAAAAAGTAGAAGACATACTCGCATTGAAGCTAGAATGATACGTATGTTTTAAATAAATACAGAGGTTAGCATGTATTTTTTATAAGGTCAAATAGGAAATTATTTTAGGTCATACAACTTCTACCACAACTACTAAAATACACAGTTGTAGCACAAAGGGAGCCATGGACAATATATAAACAGTCATGCAAGAAAGACTGTGTTCCAATAAAACTTTATATTAAACAAATGGCAGGCAAGTTTTGGAATGCAGGTCTTAGTTTGCAAACTCCTGAAATAGAATATTATGAAACATAGATTCTAACTTTTTCCATTCTGATATTAAAGTCCTATTTTTATTAAAAATTTCTTCAACCCCAAACTCTTTTGAATCTATAAATGTATTCATTTTAACAAAAGTAATTTCATTCCATAGCAATTTTCCAATTTAGAGAATTAAGCTGATACATCACGATTCATAGCTGGCTTAATATCCTTAGCACGTCTTCTCTTCAAGCTAGTCAGGAAAATAAAACAAAAATCAGTTTTGTGCCATTTTTATATGCCATTTATATTGACTAAATGGATAATAACTACATACAAAAATCTGTTGGCAGAAAATCTAAGATGGATTTAAAAATGAATACTCTTGTGTATTTTGCTTGACATGAAGTTCGCCTTAAACAAATTCAAATCTGTTTTTGGCTTGTTGTTGTTGTGGTTTTCATAACACTAGTGAATTTGAATATAGGCTTATCTCCCTTCTATTTTCTTAGCGTGGTTTATTTCCCCTTTCCTTCACTACACTTCCTTTTCCTTCTTGTTCTCTTCTCCTTCCACCTTCTCTTCTTCCAACATTCTTGGAATTAACCACATGTGATCTTTAACAGTTTTTGTCATATGACAAAGCCCCGAAATATTTCTTCCATGCCACTTGATAAAATTAACAAATGAAAATTCTATCTATGTATCAACAGAAAGTGTATGTAAGGATGGATAGTAAAGTGGGAATTTTGTAAGGATTTACACCAAATCCAAACCACTATTTCTAGAAGAAAGACATAAGCAGTTTATTTTTTTCCTTACTTCTGTTCATACTTAAGATATATTGCAATCATCTTCCATACCCTTGAATAAGGGTGAATCTGTATTTCTATTTGAAAATGGCCACATTCCTAGCTGAGGAGCATTTTTCAACATATAAAATGTTCAGTTTTTGCTTTGGAAGAGTTATTAATTATAAAGTTGCCTAATATTAATGAAGACAAACATATTGATAACAAAAGGATACATTTATCCAATCATCAAGCTATTAAAAAGACCACAGGCATAATCTCTAAATAAAACAAAAGTAAATCACTTTTTGAAATTTAATTTGTCAAACAAGATCTCCTAAGCATCTTTGAGCTCATATAAATTATAACTACTTTGGAGTACACTTGGCACTTCAGAAATAGTAAATATTTATTAGTAATTTATTTTCCCTTACCTGCAAGGGAAATAAAGATAATTCAAATCCTGAAAACTTGTCAGATTAAATAATATATAAATAAAACATTTTGAAAAAGTGCTAAACTATGAAGAATATTGTAAAATTACATAAACCTTTAGTTATATTTAAGAATTGATAAATGACTTCTACAGCAACTTTTAAAATAAGGTTTTATATTTCCAATTTTTAAGCTATGGATAAAAGGGTTTATTTTATTTTGTTAATATCTATCAATTTGATATTTCCTATTTGCCTTACAATATTCATAATACAAATAGACAACATGATATGTAGGTATTTGTTATCAGGAATTAGAAGATATCAGGAAAGAACCTCTCTGTGGGCCAATGCTTTTTTGCCAACATACTTTTTTCAGAACAGAAGGTGAGACTGATCCAGGAAGACAAATGCCAGTAATGAAGAAGCTGGGAGTAGAATTGGATCAAGGCAAAATGAAGTATGACATACCCAGAGAGAAAAAGATGAGGCATTCATGCAATTGATCACGGCACATACCAAGCAGGGCCGACTGCTCAATAATCAAATCCCACTGATAAGTAGAAAATTTTCTAGCAAGATGCCAAACATCAATTGCAAAAACATGTATAAACAGAGATAAGACTTTTAATTTGTCCAATATATGGCTTTTGCAAAAAGGGATTCGATCACTGATTTTAAAAAATTGAAACAACAAACAAAAACCTCCCAAAACTGTGTCTGCATTAATTAATAACACTCATTCCCAGATACTGCTTTTTTATGTATCTTCACACATACACTGCATTATTAAGACCTCACATTAGTGAACTGCTCATTTTGCTCAGTACTATAATCATCATCATCTAGAATTACTTATAGTATTAGTCAATACATAAAAGCATAATTTTTAAGACTTTGATAAATATAATGCAGAAATTGTTCACAATTTTTTCAACAAAAAAATTTGTGTATTTTGTATTTCTTTTGTGAAAACACCTTGCCCATATCAGCCTGGGTAGCAAAGTGACTTACAATTTGTGGTAAGGAAATTTGGATATTCACTTTGTTATACCTGATGAAATTAAAGTTTATTGCTGTCAGTCATGCAAGTTAGGTATTAGTATATATTCTTTAAAACAGAAGAAACAAAGCCAGAGTCTGATCACAAGTTTATACATTTTTATACTTGGGATTATATTTCAAAAATTTTTAATGGGAAAAAATTTTCTTTATACTAAACTCCACAACATTATATATTATTCTTTGGCCAAATATAATTTTCTCTTTGTGCTTTCGCACAGAAATTCATCCTTTCACACATGCAAACTCTTTCTTGGCCTTTTTGCTTCATAATTACGCATTGGAACCCTGATACTTCCAACTCTTCCACTAACACAGAAACAAGTTTTTCTTGTAATCAAATTATCTTTATTATGATTGTTTCTACATTTTTATATGTGCCCCAATCAGTGACATTCTGAGTTGTTCACAGTTATAGAAAATAGCAACTTTAGGTTGAAAAAATTGATTGAAACTTGAGAGTGAAGGAATGTCATGAACTGATTTCTAGTTACAATAAATTATGTTTACACATACACACATAAGTTTATTGCAGAACTGTTCACAATAGCAAAGACTTGGAACCAATGCAAATGCCCATCAATGATAGACTGATTAAAGAAAATGTGGCACATATACAACATGAAATACTACACAGCCATAAAAAGGATGAGTTCATGTCTTTTGCAGGGACATGGATGAAGCTGGAAACTATCATTCTCAGCAAACTAACACAGGAACAGAAAACCGAACACCACATGTTCTCACTCGTAAGTGGGAGTTGAACAATGAGAACACATGGACACAGGGAGGGGAACGTCACACACCAGGGCCTGTTAGGAGAAGTATAGCATTAGGAGATGCTAATATAGATGACGGGTTGATGGGTGCAGCACACCACCATGACACGTGTATACCTATGTAACAAACCTGCACGTTCTCTACATGTATCCCAGAACTTAAAGTATAATAAGAAAAATAAAAAATCAAGGAACAATATGTGTCTTGAGAATTTTCCTGTCTTTGAAGAAGTTAATATCTAGTTAGGAGAAATGGCGTATTATCTAACATCTACAGCCTGAGATAAAATGTGGTAAGACAAAATATTAGGTAATATTACTTAAGATATTACTTAAGTGTTTTTTATGATTATACAATGAGATGAAAAAGGTCTGTTACACACAGATAAGTCAAGGAGTTAGTAAATGTCAATGTTTTGAGTTTTTGCCAATAGAGAGAAATGGAGAAAATCTGAGTAGTTATTTGAATTTTTCTTATTATGACTGGATTTATCTTTTCATATACTTAAAAGCAATTGATCTTTCACTTTTTGAGGACTATTTTTATATTTGTTTCGTTTTTTTCCGCTAGATCATGTCTCCCCTCTTAATTATTAGAAGTTTTGAAATATAAGAATGATTTTATTGTCTATGATATTTCTGCATTTTGCTACAGTTTGTCTTTACTTTTACTTAGATTTTGTTATGATGTTTTATGTAGAAGTACTTACTTTTTACATAGTTTTGTCCTTTTTCATTTGCACTTTCTGGATTTTGAGTCGTATTTACATTATATTTAAGTGAAATATTTCAAGCTAAGATAGTGAATAAATTCACTTACGTATTATTTCAATATTTGTGTGATTTACATTTAAAATCACTCATCACTTTGGGTTTTTTTTTTCTGGTTTATGTTGTGAAATATGGATACAAGATTACTTTTTTCTCTTTTTTTCGCTTTCCTGCTTCCCTCCCTTCTTTCTTCTTTCCTTCCTTCCTTTATTCTCTCTTCTCTCCTTCCCTCTCTCCCTTCCTCCCTCTCTTTCTTCCTTTCTTTCTTATTTCCTTCCTTTCTTCAGTGGCTACTCCTTCCTTCCTCTCGTTGTCATGTTTAGAGTAGTAATATTTATCCCACTGAAGTGTACAATTTGCACAATTGTACAATTATACAAATTTACTCTTGCATGCGAGTGCACATCTGGAGTTTCTCATCTGATCGTGTCCTCTGCCTATTCATGTGCCAGTAACACTTACGGAGCCGTCTTCACATACCTCAGAGAACAGAAAACTATTCAATTCCATTCCTGCTTATACATGTTCTTAGATTGGGTCTCTCTCGTTTACTACAGATGTTTGATATCTGTAAACATCTTCACCTTTCCAAAGATAGTTTAACAAGGGCCCATCTGGCAGGACTCATAAACACATGGATTTATGTCTGCTAATTTTATCCAAAATTTACTTTTTGGGTTTTGATTCTTATATTTTTTTCTCAATTATTTTAAGGCAACTGTAAATTTTTCCCAAGTTTAAATATTTGACTCTGCAATAAATAGTCACATATTGATTGTATTTAATGGTAAAGGATACAATGTAGCAAAAGAAAAAGTGAAGGCAAGGACTGTGAGTTCCTTATTCACTCAAAGCCAATATTTGTCTCTGTGTTGAACCATCAAGATCTGTGCAAAATCTTAACTTGAGAGAGCACAAAACAGAAATTTCCATTTTGTTTTCCTTTCTGTTTTCTTCTTCTTTTATTATCTTTCTTTTTATGTAGTTAAGCCAGTCTATGTAATTGGTTAGGTCAGTGAAAACCATCAGGGAATCAACTGATCCTGCGGCTTATCAGATTTTTGGACTTTAAACCACACATCAAAATCTCCTTATTTTGGCCGATAAAGACAAATTTCCCCAGAAATAAATATACAGTTTATGGGGCTCTGTATAAATCAACTACATTCTCCACAGAAGAGAGAGAGAAAGAGAGAGAGAGAGAGAGAACTATACTGCTATGATGTTTCTAGTAAAACTAGAACCTAATATGTATATTTTAAATTTTTATATAGTCATATTATGTGCTAAAGGAGTGTGTTAATTGTACTCCCATCAACAATGTGTGAGTGATTCTTTCTCCACATCTCTACCATCACTGTTTGTTATTAAGCTTTTAAATTTTTTTCATATAATGCATTTATCTCATAAACATTTAATTTATATTCATCTTAACATCCACTTGTACTCCCTTACTTAGTGCCTGTTAATTCTGTTTTCTTTATTATCACAAAATTTATTTATTTTGAAAGTATTTCAAGTATTTTTCCAGATTTTCATTGTATTTTTGTTTTATTACAGTGACTTTTATTTATATCATGCAAAATAATTTGTTTTATTTTCAAATAATTAAAATGTAAATATTTTTATTTGTTAATACTGCCTGAGAAAGGAAAGGAAGAAGGATATTATTAATATTCATATTAAGGGTGAAATACTTTTCTAAGAGAAGATTGTACTGATGGGGAAAGAATTACGGGTGTTTCAAGACAAACATTTTTATTAAATAATTTTCACTATTTCTAAAATGGTATACCAGGTGAGATTAATCACTTTTTTAGAATAATGATAAAACTTCTTTCATAAAAAAGAATTCTTTTCTTAAAGAATATTTATATTTCATAAAAAATATTCTGACGTGAGTCAGAAATATTCTAATACATTAATAATATTAGTTGAGTGGCTTATAAAGCGTATGATGGTATGATGTAATTACCCATAAAGCTTAAAACATTTGTGAAGTGATAATGATGGTGCACGAGTGATTCATTCATTTGATTAGATTATTGATGAGTCTATTCATCTAATAATGAACTTGTAGGTGTTAGCTGAGGAAAGGAGGAGTATACTCAACAAATGTTAGTTAAAAGAACTTGGAATTAATATGTGATTAAAATAAATTTGTAAATGTCTTATTGTTTATTTTAGTAGTGGAGAATCAACTGTATTTTTAACATTAATCCAATTTGCCAAAAAGATTGATAGGAGTTTTTGACCTAATATCATGCTGGTTTTCTAAAATTCTTCTTATACTTGATTTAAGTTGTCCTTTCTTTAAAATTTGGTGATTTTTTAAAAATAATTTGCATATGGCACAAGACAGGGATGCCCTCTCTCACCGCTCCTTTTCAACATAGTGCTGGAAGTTCTGGCCAGAGCAATCAGGCAGGAGAAGGAAATAAAGGGTATTCAACTAGGAAAAGAGGAAGTCAAATTGTCCCTGTTTGCAGATGACATGATTGTATATCTAGAAAACCCCATTGTCTCAGCCCAAAATCTCCTTAAGCTGATTAGCAACTTCAGCAAAGTCTCAGGATACAAAATTAATGTACAAAAATCACAAGCATTCTTGTACACCAAT